>NC_135897.1:1823790-2098453 GCF_964194155.1 Cetorhinus maximus
TCTTGATTGCTCAACCTCGAAAGAATTATCAGGATGCTTATCACAGATCCAGCAGCGAAAGATCATAAATCTTCACCCATTAAATATCAGAAAGCCAGAAGCCATTTTCTCTGGGCCCTTCTAAACCCCATTGCCTAACTCTGAATACTTTCCCCTGCTGGGAAATTGTATGGGACTAAACAAGATTGTTTTCAATCTTGGTGTCAGAATTTCGACGTGAGATGAGATTCTGACCACAGTTACACAGTATTTCGCGAACAGACTTTGTTCATCTTCGTAACATGGTCCGACTTTGCCTTGTCTCAGCTAATCTGCTGTTGAATTCCTCATTCCAGCCTTTGTAACCTGCAGACTTTGCTATTCCAATGCACACCCGCCCTACACTCCTACATTCTGCCTTCCATAAACTTGTGGTCATAAAAATCGCTGCTCCCGAATCCTTATCCACAATGAGTCGTGTTCACATATCATGCCTGTGCTCGCTGGCCTACATCACCTCCCGGTTAAACAATGCCTCGATATGAAAATCCTCATCCTTGTTTGCAAATTGCCACGTCCACATCCCCCACCCACCCCCAACCCCTCCCCGCTGCTCCATCCCCCACCCCGCTCCCCACACCGCAACACCCATTGCCGCCTGGTCTTGCCCATTGTAAACCTGAAATCTCCTTCAGCCCCATAGGCCTCTGCAAAATTTGTGATCTTCTTAATTTGGCATCTTGGACATCTCGAGATTTAATTGTTCCACTTTTCGCTCCTGTAGCTTTGGTAATTAGGTCCAACTCAGAATTTCCCGCCAAATCGCCCCTTCCCCCGCCTCTCTACGTGTCGTCGGCCTTTCAAGATACTACTTATATCTTCACTCTTTCACCAAGCTTTTGGCCACCATCCTAAAAGCTCCCCACGTGTTCCCTGTCTAGTTTGCTTTTCCGGCGTTTCCTTGAAAGCGCTATATAAATATTTATTGTTTAGTTGTTGATGTTTACACACCATCTTTCCTTAATCACCCATCTATGGAAGATATGTGGACTTTTTTGCAGTTTAATGGTGTTAACCATGGCGAACAAATCATTATAGAAAAATGACAGATAATTGACAGATGATTCATGTTTTACAATATCGTCCCAAGTCTGTAACCCTCCACCACCACCCCACAGTTAACCATCCCCCTCCCCCCGCTGCACACCACGGCCCCAGCCGCCCGACCCCTGCCATGTGTTATCAGCGTCTGGGTCTCTATGGTGTGGGTCGTTCTCTTTTACTAACCCCCTTCATGAATCCGAAAGAACCTGTTACCTCCCTAATGAATTGTGTTTGAAGGCAATCGAGTCTTCAATGATTTTGTTGATTCGAAAGAAATGTCATCAATGCTGGACGAATATTCCAAATGGAAGCAGTGTTTCCAATTGAAAGTAGCAACAAATCTGTACATTGGCCCACAAATTGTGACCAGATGTTTCTGAGTGCCACTCTTCAGCACCCCCAACCCCTCTCCGCCTCCCCCACCCCCACCCCTCCCCCTCCCCTCACAAGCCTTATTTAACTCTTCTTCCTATTTCTTACAGTGAACCTTTTGACTATAGTTACCCTCTGCAGAGGAAATTGCCACCTTTCCATAAGTATCTCCATTCACATGGTGGCCATGGCGGTAGTGGATCTACTGGCCACACTCGTCTATAGAATTGCTCATCAAATTCTCAGGGAACGCTTTCCATATTCATTCCTCTCCTACACTGTCATTTGCAAACTAATGCTGTACATGACTTGTACCAACGTCGGTTTGTCCGTGTGGTTTACTGTCTGCTTCACATTTGACCGGTTTGTGGCTATATGTTACGAGAAACTGAAAACCAGGTATTGCACAGCAAGAACTGCATCCATCGTCATAATAATTGTTTCTGTGCTAATGTGTTTAGAGAACATCCCTTTTTGGTTTGCATTTGAAGATAAAATAATAATAAACAATATTCAGTGGGGTTTCAGCCCCAATCTGGCCTTTTTCAGGTCGCCTGCAGGCGGAGCCTATTTCAGATTACAAAGTTTTCTCTTTTCATTGGTTCCTTTTGCATTGATATTGCTGTGTAATTGTTTAACGGTCAGACGCATTGTAGTAACCAATATTGCCCGCAGGAGACTCTGGACTCCCAGGACTGGGAATCAACGCGATCCAGAGGTGGAGTACCGAAATAAATCCATTATTTTACTGTTTGCCGTGTCCGCCAATTTTATATTGTTGAGTCTGACATCAGTGGTGAGTCAGTGGACTGGTGCCCTGGTCCTACGTATCCAACCAGAATATACAGATCCTGCATTTATTGCCAATGAAACCGGATATATGCTCACCCAATTGAAGTCGTGTATAAACACGTGCATTTATGCAGCGACACAAAGGAAGTTCAGGGAAGAGCTCATTAATGTGGTGAAATCTCCATGGAAATTTATTTTGTCTGCGGTTAAAAGTATGAAAAATCCAAGCCAAACGTCCTGCCCTAGTTAGATCAGAATTACAGTCCGTGATTCCGTACAGAATGGCCATATTTCCGTTTGGATCAAAGGGCTTTGTTGTAATTGAAAATGAACAGGCATCTGAAAACATTTCCTGACTTTGGAGTCGTGTCTTTCATGTCTACTACTCTCCGAAACTATGCAGCTCAATTTCCTCCTGAAACCTTCCACTTTTCACCCCAGATTCAAAGAGAACTGTCATACTTGCTGTTCAGATATGGAGTCGAACACGTGGGAGTTAGCGCTTACTGCCTTCCACTCCAGCTACAGGAATAATACTCTCTGTTATATTACTTGATGGATTCCTTTAGAATAGAAGCAACGAAGTGGGAGTTGAAATCGTGCTTGTTTATAGTTTACCTTTAATATTTGTGTGAATGTTACAAACCCTGGTCCCCAATTTGGTTCCGCTCTCCATTGTTTCCAGGACGAATAGACGAGCGTCATGTCTCCTGATCAGTATCAAATTATATGGGCAGCAAGAACTTGGATAATCGTATTAAATTAAACCCTCAGATGGTTGTGAAAATGTCGATGCTTCATAACAGAGAAACAGATCATTCCAAACAGTCAAACCTATTGGGCCTTTACCCTCCAACCAAGAAAATAGTCCCAATAATTTTCGCCGCCTTGTATGAACATAACCTGCTTATTTTTAGACACCAGCTTATTTATTTTTCTCTTTATTTTGGAATTGTTGCTGAATATGTGAATTCCACCATCTCCCAGTTCTCTCCGTAAAGACATTTCTTCACCATCATTTCTAAATCATTCTGACATTTAATATTTTAGATCTACCGTTAAGTTCTTGATCCCTCAAATGACGGGCGCTATCTGCATCGATTTATCCAGTCCTCCTGAATATAATCCAGATGGTCGCGACACGACAAATAAAACCAACCTGATATCAATAACCAAACTAGTGAGTGTCTGAGAAGTGGAGTTAAGAGAGTTCATTCATAGTTCTGTCTTGCAGTTGGTTGTGATATTGGTTATACTGATTAATGTGAATATTAGCTTTGATAATTTGAACAGTACCCTAAACATCTAGGTAACGGAGGGCAAGATTCCAAACAAATGACTGCAGACCACACCCAACACCCCACCCCTCCCTCTCCAGTCCGCGCCACCACGCCCACCTCCACCCCCACCGATATATTCTCCTAGACAGCGAGAAAGGAGAGCAATTCTTTGTTTTTAATAGAATGATGTCCATAATCTTGAGGAATCTTTGGACGTGGAAAAGTGAAACTATGATCACGATGCGCCAAGGATGATTGAAGTGTTCAAAAGAGCGGTTCTAATGTAAGGCCATAACTATTAAATACAATGCTGAACCTGCTTCTGAAGAGCGCAATTCATTAAACGAATGGACGGACGGCGCAGGCATAATACAGGATGTAGTGAGTATATGATCTTGAGGAGATCTAATTTAGTGTTGACTTTAAATACTTTAACCTCAATAACAGACACTTAAACACTAAGGTTGATCAGAAGATCCTCTGGTGCGTTCAAGCTATAGTAGTTTTTTTTTAATGTTTCAGCTTTATTAACCTTTATCTTTGCCGGTTAAACGGGGAAGTAACACTCTATAGAAAGTACTTTTGGAATGGCCTCAGCCTAACCTGCAACAATAGTCACTTCTAGGATGAAATAATAAGGTATTTCATTTGGTCCATCCATTGCATATGATGTCACCATTTTAAGAGGACGGAATGACATCGCGATATTTTCACTAAATTAGTATTTAGAACCTGGGGCAATGTTCTGGAGACCGGGGTTAGAATCTCACTAACGCAAATTCTGAAAAATAAATTCCTCAAAATTATCTCTAAGCAAAAGTTTGATGATGACCATTAAACCATTGCCGATCGTCAAAACAAACCACCTAGTTCAGGGAAGGAATCTTCCAGGCAGTACCTGGCGAGGCCTATATGTGACTCCAGACCCACAGCATTGTGGTTGACTCATAAACGATCCCTGAACAATAAGTGGACAATAAATGCTGACCGAGAACCCCACACCTTTTAAACGAATAAAAAAATTACATAGGAGAAACGTCCTGTGTTGTTCTTCTGAGGAAACAGTTGAACGGGCAGCATTTTATGTAATATGATAGATACAAAAATAAGAACAGACTTGCTGTTAAAATGTTTTATTCTTGCATATTTATCACGAGTGAAATTATCAATTAATAAATATTTCGGCTTTAATGCAATCAAACAATGCATTGCCCAGTACACGGAAACAAACGTTCACTGACTCAAAGCTTTACTGCCTTTTCGGCTTCAGATACTGAACTCAGCGCTCTGCTATGTTTGGGTCGCCCACCAACAGTAGCTCGCTGTCATTGCAATTTCAAATTTCCGCTTGCGTATTACTGCATCCTTAATAAAGCTATGGCACATCAACTCAGTGTTCAAAAATGTTATTGAAAAACTTGCATGTCGAATGGATTTTGAACTTCAATTGTGAAAGAGCTTCATTTCACAGCATCTGTGGAGAGAAAGATAGAGTTTATGTTTCGAGCCCATATGACTCTCAATTCGAAATAAAGAGAAGTAAAAATGTGGTGAAGTGTATACTGTTGAAGGCAGTTGGACTGTTGAAGCTGGATAGAAGGCTAGTGGTAGGTGGCGGCAAAAGAGAGATTTCAAAAGATGCAATAAACATAAGGCCAAATGGGTGTTGATGGTGGTGATACTGGCTAAAGGAGGTGATAATTATGACATTACGAGTAGAAAGCAGTATTAACAAGTGACAGATGGCCCTCATGCGGGTGCTTTGGGGGGAGGGGACAGTGTGGAGGAAAATCGAAATATTCTAAAGGGTGGGTATAAAACAACTAATACATTTCAAAAAAAGTAATTGAAAGGAGTGGGGGAAAATTATATATATAAATTAATAAATACATATTTGAAAAAAAAAAGATCAAAAAGGCGCGAGGTTGGAGGAGGGAGTTCATGATCTGAAGTTGTTGAACTCAATGTTAAGTCCGGAATGATGTAAAGTGCCTAATTGGAAGGTGACGTGCTGTTCCTCCAGTTTGTGTTGAGCTTCGCTGGAACATTGTAGCAGGCCAAGGACGGACATGTGTGCATGAGAGCAGGGTGGAGTGTTGAAATGGCAAGCAGCAGGAAGGTCTGGGCCAGGTATGTGTCCAGCACGTATCTGTTCCAACAGCCAGCCACCCAGTCTGCGTTTGGTCTGTCGAATGTAGAGGAGACAGCATTTATGAGCAGCGAATGCAGTAGAACAAATTGAAGCAAGTAGAAGCGAAATGCTGCTTCACTGGGAAGCAAAGTTTGGGCCTTGGGATGTTGAGGAGGGGGGAAGTAAAAGGGCGGGTGTTGCACCTGCTGAGATTGTTTGGGAACGTTTCATGGGAGGGGCATGAGGTGTTGGGGGTGATGCAGGAGTGGACCAGGGTGCCCCAGAGGGAACTGTCCATGCGAAATACCGACATGATGGGTGAAGGGATGATGTGTTTGGTGGTGGCATCATACAAGAGTTGACGGAATTTGCGGAGGATGATCCTCTGAATGTGGAGGCTGATGGGATGAAAAGTAAGTACATGACCTGTCAAGGTTCTAGGAGGGGGAAGAAAGTGTGACGGCAGAGGCGTGGGAGATGGGTCAAACACCGTGCGTGGGAAACCGCAGTTCAGGAAGAAGGAAGAAATGTCAGAAGCATTGTTTAGGAAAGTGGCATCATTGGAACAGATGCGAAGGACTTGAAGTAGCTGAGAGAATGTATTGGAGTCCTTATATGAAGCAGTGTGTGAGGAGTTGTAATCGAGGTAGCTTTGCGAGTTGGTAGGCTTGTAATGAATGTTGGTGGACAGTCTACCACCAGAACGTAAGACAGAGAGGTCAAGGGAGGGAAGAGAAGTGTCGGAGATGTATCATGTGAAGGTGCTGGAGGGGTGGAAATTGGACGCAAAATTTATACATTTTTCCAGGCCCAGACGACAGCATGAGGTGGCAACGAAACAGTCATCGATGTAACGGAGAAAGAGTTGTGGGATGGGTCCTGAATAGGCCTGGAACAAGGAATTCTCCACTTTTCCGATAAAGAGACAGGCATAACTGGGGCCCATTCCGGGTACTCATAGCACAGCTTTTATTTGCGGAAGTGAGGCGAGTTTAAAGAGAAATTGTTCAGTGAGAGAACAAGTTCAGCCAGACGGAGGAGAGAGGTGGTGGGTGGGGATTGTTCGGGTCGCTGTTCAAGCAAGTAGTGGAGAGCAATCAGACCTTCCTGGTGGGGGATGGAGGTGTAGAGGGATTGGACGTCCATGCTGAAGAGGTGGCGGTTGGGGCCAGGGAACTGGAAAATGTTGATCAGATGTCGGGCATCAGGGGAATCGTGGATGGAGGTGGGACGATACTGGAGAAGGTGAGAGAGAACGGGGTCTAGATGGGAATAAATAAGTTCCGTGGGGCAGGAACAGGCTGACACGATAGGTCAACCGGGACAGCCCTGTTTGTGGAATTTGGGGTGGAGGAAGTAGCGTCAGGTCCGAGGTTGGGAGACATTGAGGTTAGAAGCTGCGGAGAGAAGATCCCCAGAGGAGGTCAGGCCAGTGACTATCTTGGAAACAATGCCTTGATATTTGATGGTGAGGTCATAGTCCAGGAAGAGGTAGGAGTTTGTGTCTTTGAGATGGCGCACAGCCTCTGCGAGATAGAGATCAGTGCACCAAACAACAACAGCTGCACCCTTGTGAGCAGGTTTGATAAAAAGTCAGGGTTGGGCCCTAGGGAACGGAGTGTGGCAACTTCAGAAGGAGACAGGTTAGAGTGGAGCAGAGAAATTGAGACAGCCGATGTCAATCTGACAGCTCTCAAAGAAAAAATCAAGAGCATGTAAGAGGCCGGTCGGAGGGGTCCAGGTGGAGGGAGTATACACGAGGCGGGTGAAAAGATCCGTTGAAGATGGTGGCGGAGAGCGGGGGGCGGGACGGTGGGTGGGGTGGACCCCTGCCCAAAGAAGTGAGCACGGAGGTGAAGGCGGCGGAAGAAGAGTTCAGCATCGTGGCGAGCCCAGAATTCATTGAGGCAAGGGCGTTAAGGTATGAACCTGAGTCCTTTACTGAGCACTGAAAGTTCTGCATCAGAGAGTGGAAGGTCAGCGGGCATGGTGATTACACGACCAGGGCTGGGATTGGAAGACGGAATGAGGCCAAAGGGATGGAGGGTCCTGGATGGGCTTTGATGTCAATGATTTTTTGGAGCTTGCGCTCCTTAGTACCTGAAATAAAGAGACAAGGCTTATTTTCAAGGCACCAGATAAGGGGAATAATACAATGCAACTGGGGACAAGGACAGCTTGGTGATAGGGTAAGTCGGTGGTGCTGGACGGAAAGGTTGGAGGTAATCATGTAACAGTGCACGGCACTGAATGTGGATGCCAGGATGCGGCGAGAACAGCAGACCGAGGAGAGTTGTATGTCCCGGGGATATCTGTAACCCTGGGCGGTTTCAAAACATGAGGGATGGAGCTTCAGTTTGAACCACGAGGGGTAAATTGGAGACGAGGACAGTCACTGAGGAAGGAAGTATGGCTGTGAAGGCAGGTTTTGCTAAACACCTTGTCAAACACCAGAAGAGAAATGGAAAGCAATGAAGGTGAAAAGGGGAAAAGAGACTCGTGGAAATCTTGTCGGAATGAAGGGTAGTAATTCTGCAAAGTAGGCTTTCCTGGAAGAGATGCAGCAGTTAATTAAACACTAAGTTAAAACCTAAATACTGTGGATGCTGGAAATCTGAAACAAAAGCAAAAATTGCTGGAAAAACTCAGCATGTCTGACAACATCTGTGGCGAGAAAGACAGCGATAACGTTTCGAGTCCGTATTACTCTTCGTCAGAAATAAGTAGAAGTGGAAACACTTTTTTTTTCCTCTCCACAGATGCTGTTCGACCAGCTAAGCTCTTCCAGCATTTTCTGTTTTCGTTATGTGTAATTAAACATGGAGTAATTGAGACAAAGGGAGAGGGGACCACAAGGAAACTTGTCACTAATTTGCTGAATTTATGGCTGAAATTTCGTAATTATACGCATGAGACAAAAATGAGAGGGAATAGCTCCTGTTGTTCATCGGTGCGCGGTAGCATTCCGCGTAAGGCATAATATATCACAAATTAACTTGGTCAAATTTTGAAACTGATGGCGTAAACGAAACCTTGTACACAGCCGGATTCGAACCTATGTGGGAAAACCCCGATGGACTGTGTAGCCCATCACCTTAACCACTCGGCCAGAACTGCGCTATGGGGTGCAGCAAATTACACCAATTTCTGACCAGAACAATTCTCAACGCGAGACTCGCGATGTGATTTTGACTTGTTCTGCTGGATCTAAATGCGTTTCAACACTCTACTGCTTGCATGGATCTGTATTTTTCCTCATTTCGGCTGAATGTGATCTGAACTGGGAAGATTTTTATAGTTCATTATTCTCGAAAAATGCATGTGGACCTTTGGGTTATTTTTCAATATATTTGAAACGTAGAGGAGTATTAAATACGCAGAAAAAAAAAACATCCCCGATTGAAGTCAGATGCAGCGGGATAAATGAACAAGAATAATAAAACATGTAAACAGGTCTTTAAATAACAGATTCATGAAATTAATTTTAATTCAATGCACAAAATCAAAAGCACATCCAAATGATCCTTGGTCATTTCAACTACATTTAAGTATCCTTCCCTGCCGGCCTAATTGTTAGGCATTCTGCGGTTCTGGTTGGATTTCCATTCAGAAAAGTGCATTTTACAAAACAGCTAACATGTGAGATCACATTTGTCGCTGAAGGACATTTGCACGTTGAAGCAGATTTCTATCATGTAATAAGGGGACTTTCACCTGTCAGGTGAAGCTGATAAGTTCGACACGATGCAAACACCCATATTTTTGGTCTCAGCTCGAAGAAAATGTTAAGAGAGGCAGTGAAATGTTGATTCCACTGAATTCACTACTACAAGAAAGCAACGTTCAAAGCCACATAAGTCACACAGGAAAAAAATATTTATTACATTTTTTAAAAATTCCTGACTCAACTTCCGAATTTGCTTCCCGGAATTTTCGGCAGGAGATCACTCTCTTTCAGATACATTTGGATGGAAAGTGACCGCCCTCCGGCTACGGAAAGCTCCGTTCCAATTCTGTGAATGAGGTAAACTTTTTTTGTTCGGTGTATTACGCGTTCCCATTGCCACATAAATCTTAAGACCACGACCCCAGAAGGCGTCATTTATTGACAAATCGACCAGGTTACACTGCTGACAGGTATACCCAGACATTAGCACCTCTGGGTAGATATAGACAGGGAGACCACATATGCACAAAGGAACTTGGGGCTACCACAGCCTATGTAGGGGTACCTACGGGTACCACAGTTGCACAGGGATACACAGGAACAACACAGCTGGACAGGGGTGCACAACACCTCGCACAGCTGTTTGGAATTTTCAGGATTTGGCACAAATTGGAGACGGATGACTAAGGATTTTGAGTTTATAATTTACTATCAAAAAAAAATTATAAGTTGCAAATAAAACTTATCACATTTTTGTTGATTCTACGGGATGCTGTCGTCGGTAACAAGACGATCATGTAATCCCAATTCCCATTTGCCCATGAGGAGGCGGTGGTGAACTGCCTTCTTGAACTGCTGCATTCGCTGTACTGTAGGCACATCCACAGTGTTGTTAGGGACGGAGTTCCAGGATTTTGAACCAGCGACAGTGGAGGAACGGAGATGTATTTCCAAGTCAGGAATGCGAGCGGCTTGAGAGGGACTTCCGGGTGCTGGTGCTCCCATCTGTCTACTGTCCTGTCCAACTAGATGGGAGTGGTCGTGTGTTTGAAAGGTGCTGCCAAAACAGTCTTCGTGAGTTTCTGCAGTGCATCTTGCAGATGGTACACAATGCTGCTGCTGTTTCTCGGTGGCACAGGGAGTGAATATTTGTTGAAGGGGTGCAAAGCATTCGGGCTGCTTTGCCCCAGATGCTGTCAAGCTTCTTGAATGTTGTGGGAGCTTCACTCGTCCAAGCCAGTGGAGATTATTCCATCACACTCCTGACTTGTGCCTTGTAGATGGTGGACAGGCTTTCGGAAGTCAGGAGGTGCATTACTCGCTGCAGGATTCGTAGCTTCTGACCTACTCTTGTGGCCACAGTGGTTCGCCCAGCTCAGCTTCTGCCAGTTATGACTCCAAACAGCCAAGCGTTTTCCTCCTGATTCCCATTGACTCCAGTTTTGCTAGGGCTTCTTGATTCCACACTCGGTTAAACGCAGCCTAGATGTTAAGGGCAGAAACTCACACCTGCCTTTGTTGAACATCTTCAGAAATGCTTTGCCTTCAGTTATACCCCCTCTACGATATCCAGAGCAAATGAAGCTTCGCACAGTGCGATGACATATTCTGGATCTATATATGTAGACATGGACAATTTCCATTAATTACTTTGTACCCCATAACTCTAATGGCTCTAATGTAGATGCATGGTACGCCTGTTCTTTTTTTCCTGTTTAATTGAAATTAATGCATCCAACAGATTGATGGGTTGTGTCGAATGTATGGGTGAAGAGAGTAAGCATGCTTTCTGTTTTTTGTGCGATGAATGTCATCCAATTTTCAGCCCACACTGCTGGCTTACAACAATGAGAAATGTGTAAATATCCCTCTTTCGGAGCAGAGCCACTTCATGAGCAAGTTCTCAACTGTGCATCTTCGCAGTGAACATGGAAGCGGGTTCCTCACAGCCCCAGGCTGAATTGTCAGAGAAATTACTGACCACGTTAGCCCCAGACATGCCGTGTGCACGTCCACTGTCATGTGGACTCAGGAACCGAAGTCGCTGGTGTGGGAAAATAGCTCCACTGCGATATGGATGCCTCGGGAGAGCTAAAGAATATGGGAATAAATCCTGTCAAAATATCTGGACTGTCGCGGAAAGGCAGATTGATGTCTGAATATGGCACATTCTTGGCTACCTTTTCAACCAAGCTGGTGCCAATCGCAGTTTTCTGCAATGCTGCAGATTCGACCAGGGAGGTCAAGAGTAGCACCCTGCCGTTTGGGCAGCCCATGATCTACATACATTTTGCCAAACCTGGAGCCCTGGAGAGACGGCAACCCATTTGCATTGCAGAATGTTAACACAACACGGGAAACAGTAGCTATGAGTGCTAAACCCAATTTGATTGCCATACTGAATGAGTGATACAGTGATCCGGCCGTGGAATGGATAATAGTATCTCTGTGGTTATCCGCCACCCACCTCACATCGGGCAGCGCCCGACTACTAAGTTGGTAACCCACCACAGCCGAACTTCTTCAATGGTTTCTTCTAGATTAGAGTATCTCCACAACACGTGATAGAATCCATTGCACCAGGCAAATAAATGAAACAAAACTAAACATAGGAGATGTCAACTGGTCGATTCGCATGCGGGAACGTCAGGACTATGCGCACGAGTCAGACAGACAACTTGAATGTTGGTCGATAACACATGCAAGATAGCTACGATCAACATGCAACTTAATCGGCTGAACAACAACACAGCATCCCACCAAGAGAGAGGCTCGCGGAAAGTGGATCAGTGAAATGAAAACATGGCACGTTGACCTGGTAGCGGAAGTACTGTGTAGAAACGTGTGATTGAAAAACTAGCCTTTGATGCAAGCAACTTGCAACAATCGATAATAGAAAACACCACAAATGCGGCAGAACATATTCTCTCGATTCGTTCACGTGTTGGAAACAGTCCTTTCAAAGCTGGTTTTATTTTATTGAGCCAGGCCCAACCTGAAAAAGGAAACAGAAAGGAAAATGATCCTCCCACATCTAAAGGAAGCAAAAATTAAAACTGAAATTTGGAAATCAAACCTTTTGTGCAAACTGAAACTCGTTGCCGTTATGCAAAGGGAAGAAGAGCCATCCAGGTTAGGCTGTGGAAGTTGAGGAGTCAAGTTGTTCAATGCAGTAAACTCTTCCCACAATCATTCCTCTCCTACACTGCCGTCGGCAAGCCAAACATGTACATGAATAACAATGGCTTATATACGTCTGTGTGGTTTACAGTCTCCTTCAATTTTAACCGTTGTGTATCTATTTGTTGCCAGAAGGTTAAAATAAAGTGTTGCGTTGTCAAAATTGCTACAGTGACCTTAACAACGGTCTTAGTGTTGAACTATTTGGAGTATATGCAATTTGGGTTTGCCTATGAACACAAACTGATCATTAACAATGTTCACGGGGGTTTCCGGCCAAGCTGGGGTTTATTTATTTTTAGCGCCTGCCGCCGTAGCGGACTTTGGGGTCGGAAGTATTTTCTCTCTATTACTTCCTTTTGCTTTCATATTGTTATTCAATTGATAATCAGATGCAATTTAACAGCTACCAGAGCCCGCTGGGAACTCCGTGATCACAACACTAAGAGTCACAATGATGCAGAGGTGGAAAACGGAAAGAAATCAATTAGTTTCCTGTTCATTATATCAGACACTTTTATAGTGTCGTGGTTAACAGCTGCCGTTTGTTCTGTTACTCACAACCTAGCCGCGCATTACCGACCTGATTATATATGTTTGGCATACATCGCTTCTCATTCAGTTTACATGCTGATGTTTTTGAGCCCCTGTACAAACACGCGTGTTCATGCAGCTACACAAACTAAATTCAAGGAAGAAATGAAGAAGGCGGTTAAATCTATTTGGGCCGTTATTCGTGTATTGGCTAGAAAAGTGAAAAACCGAACCCATGTTTCCTGTCCTAACTCGAGTTCAATTAATGACACTGTTCTAATTTATTTTGACTATATTTCTACAAAGACGTAAATAAATTGTTCTTGTGAAATTGAAAACATTTCCTCAACTTTCTGCCGTGCGGTGTCTGCTGCTTTCCCGCGGTGAACATCGTGTTTTCCTGTTAAAACAACACATTAAGAAAGAAGATTAATCGAAAACAGTCAGAATTCGGCTTCAGAATTGGATGAGGACTCTGGGGCAATGTACGCGACTTACATTGTCCGTCAGGTTCTTGAATCTATCACTAAAATTCATTGACATTTGTTTGGTGGAAGTTCGGCTTGTTTCATGGCCAAATGGATACGGCTTTTAAGTCCCGTTTATCATGCAACGTTTTGAAGAGAATGTGGATTCGAGCCCTATTTCGGTCGTTTTACGCAGATAAACTGAATGAAATCAAATTCCGTTAACGTACATGAGCTGAAGGCGCTGCTTTTCCTCCCAACCTGGTTCTCTATTAAAATACATTTCAACCTATTTCTGACTATGTTGTTCACCAGTTTTTGAAGTTTCTTCAGTATCTAACAAATCAACATTCTTCAACTGATCTGGATAACTTATTTGTATTTCCAAGCTTTGTGTCAATAGATTAAATGAAATGCATTCTCGATTTAAGAAGCTGGTAGAAGAAGATAATCATTTCAATCATGGAGGTTGCGGGCAGTGTTTGAGCATTCACACCGAACCCCATGTACAACTCGCATGTAAAAAAAACTTAGACACTCGGTCACCATAGCTGGACACGTGCAACATTTTACATGCCGGTACAAAACAACAGGCATAGTAGTCGGTACAAAGCAAGGGGGAACTGCCCGGAATCAATCATTACCTTCGCGTCTTGAGACGTTTTCTAATGTCCCAGGCAGTGTAGAAATGAGACTCGTGAATCATAAAACCCTGGTGTTCACAAGGAGGCCTGTCGGTCCATCGAGGCTGTGCCAGCTCTAGGAAAGAGCTGTGAATTCTGTCCCACAATCCAGCTTTCCCCCATCACCCTGTAAATTAGTCCTGTTTAAGTCCCGATTGAATATGGTTTCACCATTCTTTCAGATAGAATAGTAGCGTGAATATTGGAAATATGAAAATAAATCAGATCATTTTTAAAATAATCAGCAGGTCAGGAAGCACCGGTGGAGACAAACAGAGCGAACGGTTCAGGTTTTTGACTTTTCACGGGAACTAAAGAAAGATATAAATATAAAAGGTTTTTGAACCACTGGAGAACAGGAAGGGGCAGGATGTACAAGTGCGTATGTCTTAATGGTGGAGGGAAGGAGAAAACATATTTCATGTTACAAATCACAAAGGAGAGTTATAACGTGTATAATAAAGAAACAAAATGTGTGTCCAGATGGGGTTGTGAGTTGCTGCATAGCAGCTGTCCGAGTGCATCAGGAAGTAATGAAGAAAGGAAAGTAACAAAACCAAACCAGCAAGAAACAACATGGGAGCAGATGTTATGAAGTTCACATCACCCTAACAAAGTCCGAATAAAGCATTTACGTTGGCATTTAAGGAAGGGCGACTGGATCAAAATTACCGTTGAAATTTAATGTTAAGGAAGCACTTTTAATTATTACCGGCGATAACTGAGAGCAAGGCAAGGGATTGACTGATTTTTGTTTCTGTACATCATGCAGGAAAGAGTGGGGAGGTGTAAATGAAGAAATGCTTCCATGAAGACCTAGGGCTAACAGATCTATTTACACCCTACACTTTGTGATTCATACAATTTAATCATTGCTACGAGTGAGCTTTCATTCCTTCGAGGGAACAGTATCACACTTTACCACAACAAACACCGTGTGAAATCCCTTCCTAATTGCAAAATCAATCTCATCCCCTTTTTACGTTCCCACTGTATTTCCTACAATAAATGCAATCTTCAATGTTTTGAAAGCCCAATACAGATGAAAGTTTTAAATTTCTACTGTAGTGCAGCCCCGTAACATATGGACATTCATGTTTCAAGTAAAGTATTCGGATACATTTCAGAACTTTACATTATAAAATAGTGCTTCGAGTTGCTACGGTGGCTTAGTTGGTTAAAGTTTCTGCTTAGTAAACAAGGGATACTGATTTAAATCTCCACGTTGTGTTTAGTCAACCCACGAGTTTAAATCAAACCAATGACGTCCAGCAGTAACATTGAGGATTATGCGCCCGTATGTAAAATTCACATCGGATCAATGTTACCTTTGGAGGCTCATGGGTAAGGAGCTTATTAAGTGATTGCCGGCGATAACTGTGAGCAAGCATTGAATGATTTGAGCTATTGCGTGTAATGCTGGAAAGAATGAGGAGGAATACGTGTTGGAACATTTTGATGATGACTTTGAACTGACAGATCTATTTCCAACTCCTACACTTTGTGATTCACACAATATAAACATTGTTCCAAATAAGTTTCTTGCTTCCAGTCTACGTCACCACAAACGCCATGTGATATCGTTCACCTACTCGTGAAATCTAACAATTTTCCTTTGGAGCTTCCTACTCCGATTTCTGGAACTTCAGATCTCCCCGATCAGAATGCAACCTTCAAAATTTTGAAGGTCCAGTGCCGATCCCTGGGTGACAACAATTGACAGCTCTCACGTCACTGGTAAGTAGAGAGCAGTTGGTGCGAGTTAGAAGATTTGAAAAATGAAACCAAAGGGAGGCTTCCGGTCTGCCTGTGAGGGAAATGTCTTGTTGAAAGATTAAGGTCGGGATGCGTCTTGTTATTCAATGAAGGCACCCTTGGGAAAGCTGGTGGGCGGAGATCACGTAGATCTGTGGGTCGCGCATCACGCTTTGAATCTGAGGGGTCTAGCATTCTAGTCCGAGTCAGTCGATGCTTTTGACTCTCGATGCTCAATCCCTTAAAAAAAAACACGAAAAAAGCGATTTCTGCTGATTTTTCAAGAAGAGAGGAATGAAGGATGCATTTTTCTATTTGCGGAAAATGCCATTTGATCCAAATTGTGGTAGACTCGAAAATGTTTTAGAATTTTTTTCCGGATGTCCAGCAGCCGTATGAAAAGTGCTTCCTGATGTTTCCCTATGGTTGGCACTATCCCTTTGGATCATTAAATTCAAAGCTATTCTTGCCGCCTGGGGAAAAAAAAATAGCCTAACAATTCGTAGAAACCTCGACAGATCCCCCTTTATTCAATACTCATGGGAATAGGAAAAGGAGGAAGCTCTAAAAAGGAGGAATGTGCAGGGGGCCCTGGAGACGGCTGGGTAGTGGCAGCGGTGAATTGTTCCTTCAGAGTAACAGAACAGACACGATGGGCCGAATGCCAGCCTGCTCTGCTGTAAGCATTCTAAGATTCTATGTATGGGACTTGTACTCCCAATGTAATGCGTCTAAAGCCCGGGATCCACCTGATGAAACTCTATTGCTTCCACTGCAAGGTCAGTATAATCTTGGTTGTATCGTACAGTGTCTGTAAGAATATAAGGAATAGGAGCAGGTCTATCATGTGCTGGACTTTGCGTCTTCTCAAGCTTCTAGAACTTGCTAACTGACCTGCCTTAATTGCAACTTCCTGAACTATCTTCATATCACAGTGGTTCTCACAGAACCCCGGGAGATTTCGATATCTGTCTAGAAATTCCTCATCTCGCGAAAAAATGACCTCTGCCCTCTTCTGAGACTCTGACCACTGGTGCTAGAATCCGGAGCCTCAGTAAACATGTTTGCAACATGTTCCCTGTCAAGGTCAGAGAAATGTTATATACTTCAATCAGGTCACCTCTGATTCTTCTCAATTTGGTCCGAATCCAACTGTGTTATACAGTTAGCGCTGCTTTTCTTTTACGGAGACATTTCGTTGCACCGAAGCTCTTCCAAATGAATGTCCTCAATTTGCGCTGTCATATAGCCCAGTGAGAGCTGAACAATGATGTTTACAACAAAATAGTCGGACATAATATAAAAGTTTGCATTCAAAAGCTCTGTCGCAATTCGACCTTGTACGCCAGTTTGTTCAAACCCTGCCTCGTAAACAGGCGATCCTAAACTCCAACCCGAGCGCTGCCTTTATCCGCGCCGTCATTGTGGGGCTTTTTATCAAAAAAATTCCTGAATCAGAATTATTCGTCCGAATAAGGAGCCAGATATGTCCACAGCTCCTTTTGGAGCATCATGCGTGAGGAACATTTTGAATTACGGCTGGCAATGACTGAGCAATGGTTTTCTGATTTATGTTACTGCATCTTATGCAGGAAAGAGCGGGAAGGGATGCATGGAGGAGCTTTTTTAATGAAGGGCTTGGGCTGGAAGATCTGTTTACACCCATAAACTTTGTATCCACACAATTTAAGACGTTAAGCCGATACAGCTTTCTTGCACCACTTTGCTTCAAAAACATAATTTGAAATTTTATATTTATTCGCGAAATCCATCCATGTATTTTGTAGCTTCCGGCTCTGATATCCGCGACTTCATATCACTCAAAAGGAATGCGATCTTGAAAACTTTGAGGGCCCAAGGCAGACATCTGGGCAACATCAGTTATCACTGGTAAGGGCGAGGAGTTGGTACAAGTTAGACAGTTTGTGAAATGAAGCCAAAGGGAAGCGGCCGGTCTGCCCGTGGTGGAAATGCGCTGTAGAGGGTGAATTACCAAACAAGAAATGTGAAAGAAATCTTGTGATGCCGCTTGTCAGAGAGATAAGGCAGCTATGGGAAAGAGCTTGAAGGCAACTCAGGTGCTGAGGTGACAGGGCGTCAGATTTTTAATCTGAAGTTTCAGGATTCCTGGGCACTGCATTTTGCTCAAAGTGTAAACTCCCCGTGAAACACCAAAAAGGGAGCAATGTTTGTTGAATGCTACATGGAGAATGGAGAAAACGGAGACTTTACTTACATTTGTAAGGAACTTCATCTTCTAGAAGTTATGTTAGCCTGCATTATTTTAAAGAATTTTTTCTATATTGCCAGCTACCCTGTATGAAAAGTGCCCCCTGACTTTTCTCTTGGCTGGCCTGAATGCCATCACTGTGGAGCTTTATCTCAATAACGCACGGGGCTAGCTTGCAACCGAGGTTCCTTATGTGTTATTTTGAATTGCATCCCACGATGTTACTGCAAACGCCATTATAGATCTGTTTTGGGGCTGCATGGCAGTGCAAATTGAGAAAGTTACTTTGAAAGAGCGCCCAATCAATCGCTGCTAACGTGACAGGGCAGATTTATTCGTACCAAATGTCGAAGAATTAGAGGTGATTGCATTGAAGATGTATCATTTTATGTACCCTGACGGGGATATGTTGGAAATGTGTGCCCTTAAGCTCTGGATTCTTGCACCAGTGATCAGGGTCTCAGAAGAAAATGTCAGCCACATTCCGCGAGATGAGGAAAAATGTCTTCATTCAAAGGGTTAGCAGTCTTCTGAATTCCAGACACCGGAGACTTGTGGGTGACCGGAAGTTCAAGGCAGAGATCGATATCTACCGGGGTTGTATGGAAATCGTTGGTATAATGGGATAGTTCAGGTAAGTGAAACTGAGGAAAATCAGCCAGGAAGTTCTTGAATGTTTGAGAAGCCGTGAAGACCAGTACATGATACACCAATTCTTATTTCTTATGTTCTTTCAGACGCCACTCAGAGGAACAAACAAGATTATACTGAACTGGGAGTGGAAGCAGTGCAGATTCACCAGTAGGATTCCAGAGTTCGGAGTGCCAGATAAATACTCAAAGAATCATAGAAGGATTACAGCAAAGAAGGATGCAATTTGCACCATAGGATCTGTGCTGACACTTGAAGGAAAGATTCACCGCTGTCACTGCCCAGTCTTCTGCCTCGCCCACTGCACCTTGTTCTTTTCAGGGCCCCTTCCGTTTTCTCCTCAGCTGAGCACAGACGAATGAAGGGTGATCTGATCGAGGATTCTATCAGTTAAAATGAATTGCAAGTTTAAATAAGGACAACTGTTTCCCAGGAAGTAAGAATAAGATTGCATCTTAACATGTTTTTGACACTGATCCCCAAGGATGGTCTCTCGGCCAAACAAGCGAAAATCAGGGAACACTTTTCACATTTACGGTAGCTGGAAATCTAGGAATTTAGAAAAAAAATATCCGAGCCTACCACAATTTCGAGAAGATGACTATTATGGAAATGCAAGCATCTCCTCGGTCTCTTGGTCTCTGATTGAGAGATTCAGCTAACATTGCTCGTTTGTTTTTGCCGCTTCGTGGGAAGTGAACACCGTGACCTAAAATCAGTGGCCAGACATGAACTGAAACGGTGAACCCTGACGTTCGTAATATGACGCTTTACTAACTGAGCTAAACGAGCTCTTGTAAGAAGGTTTCACATTTCTCACTCCACTATCTGACAAGAGGCATTGCACCCTTCTTTTTTCCCATTTCCTTCTTAGCTCACTCTCGACAGCGCATGTCCCTCACGGGTAGACATACAGGCAGCCTTCATTTGACTTCATTTCACAAATCTACCTACTTGCACCAACTGCTCGCTCCTTACCAGTGGCGCATAATGTCATGACTGTTGTTACCCAGGTATCTTCGTCGAACCTTCTAAACATCCAATGTTAACTTTCATCTTATCTGGCTTCTTTATATTAGCACATCATTATCAGTGCTACATTTGGCCTTTGTTGGTTTAGTTTAAAGGCATGCATTGAATGAAAAGAATAGAGGGCCCGCTGAGAATTGAACTCAGTACCTCCCACCACTGTAGCACGGCGCCATCATGCGACACAGATTTCAATTGTAAACTTTTGAAATGTCTCCCACTATTTTGCCTCAAACCTCAGTGTTCCCCTGTTAATGGGCTGTGTGGCAGTATACAATAAGAAGTTTAATCTGTACTGGGCCTTCAAAGATTTGGATATAGCATTTATTTCGGCGAGACATTACGTTGCAGAAATTCCAATGGGAATATACAAAGGGGAGAGATGGATTCCGCGATTTCGTAAACAATTTCATTTGGTGTTCGTTGTGGGAAAGTGTTCACCATCCCTTTGAAAGCAAGACAGCTCATCTCTTGTAACGTTCGAAATTGTGTGAATCACAAACTGTAGGGGTGTAAATACGTCAGTCAGCATAGTCATCTTTAAAAATCTCCACCATCTATTCCTCCCCACTCTTTCATGCATAACGTTCAGTTACTTGAATCATTTCCCTAGATCTCCGCCATCGGCGGGAATAAGTCAAAATACTGACTAAAGCATTAACATCCAGAGGTATTATTGATTCAATCAGTTTTCTTTATATTGGCACAAGAATCCACAAGATTCTTCCAACTTTCTTAGGTTGATTTAAATTTCATAACATCTGCCTAGAAACATAGACACAAGGAACAGGAATAGGCCTTTCGGCCTTCGAGCCTGCTCCGCCATGGCTGATCCTGGCTGATGATGGCTGATCATGGCTGATCCTCTATCTCAATTCCATATCCCGCTTCCTGTCCATACCCATTGATGTACCTAGGATCCAATAATAATATAAAAAATGTTATTTATTGAATATACTCAGTTATCATGTCTCCACAGCATTCTGTGACAGATGATTTGACAGGTTGAACAACCTCTGAATGAAGAAATGTTTCATTATCGCAGCCTTAAATGGCCTGCCCCATATCCTGAGACTGAGGCCCCTGTTTCCATTATCCTCAAACAGGGGAAACATGCTCTCTACACCCGAGCTTCCTAGCCCCGTTAGAATTTTAAACACTTCACTCAGATGCCCACTCATTCTTCTAAACTCTGGTGAATACCGGCCGAGTCAAACTAATCTCTCCTCATACGACAATCCTGCTATCCCTGGTATCAGCCTAATCAACATTCGCTGCACTCCATCGATGGCAAACATACTCTTTCTTAGTTAGGGAGATCGAAACTGCACGGAATACTCCAGGTGTGATCTCACCAATGCCCTGTTTCACTTCAGTAAGACATCACAACTTCTGAACTCAAATCCGATTGCAATGAAGGCCAACGTACCATTTGCCTTCGTAATTGCTTGCTACACCTGCTTATTTACTTCCATTGACTGATGTACAAGGACACTCAGATCCCTTTTCCCATCTACATTTACCAATATATCACCATTTAAATAATAGTCTGCCTTTCTGTTTCTCACTTGGAAACGTATAACTTCACATTTTTCCACGTTATACTGCATCTGCCAAACATTTTCTCACGCACACAGCTTGCCTAAATCGCCCTGAAGCCCCCTTGAATCGAACTCACAAATCACAACCCCACCTCGTTTTGTGTTGTCAGCAAAGTTGGAAATATTGAATTTCGTTCCCTCATCTAAGTCATTTATATGTATCGTGAAGAACTGGGGCCCAAACTCTGATGCAAGCTGTATACCATTAGCCACTACCTGCCACCTGGAAAAAAGACCCATTTACGCCCACTCACTCTCTGACAACCAATTCTGATTCCATGCAAGTATATTACCCCAATCCCATGTGCTTTAATTTTGCCCACTCGCCTCTTATGTCGGACCTTATCAGAAGCCTAGTTGAAGCTCAAATAAACCACACCAACTGGTTTTCCCTTTTCTATTCTACTAGTTACATCTTCAAAAAACTCCAGCAGACTAGCTATTCATGAACCGATGCTGACTATGTATAATGCTTTCCAGGTGTTCTGTTACCACGTCTTTTATAATGGGCTTATGCATTTTCTCCAATTCTCAGGTTAGGCTAACTGGCCTGTAATTCGCTGTATTTTTTCTCCCTCCTTCTTTTAAACAGTGGTCATACATTTGCCACCCTCCAATCTGTAGGAACTGCTTCAGCGTCTATAGAATTTAGGACGGTTACCTCCAGAGCATCCAATATTTCCAGGGCCACTTCCCTTAGTGCTGTCGGGTGTAGATTATCAGGCCCTGGGTATTTTTCAGCGTTTAACCTCATTAATTCCTCTAGAAAGATTTTTTTTAAATAATATTGGTTTTCATTAATTCTTCCCTCTCCCTTGGCCATTTGTTCCCTAACAATTGTGGAAATTTTTTTGTGCCCTGTTTTGTGCAGGCATAACCAAAATATGTGTTCAATTCTTCTGCCATTTCTTTGTTCCTCATTGTAATTTCCCCCGTTTCTGACATTGAGGTACTTACGTTTCCATTTGTTTCTTGCTGGTTTTTGCTGGCTTGTTTTTTATTATCACCTTTCTTTCTTTATTCCTTCAAGTTATATTCAGTCAATTGCTATGCAGCCACCCAAAACCTGATCTGGACACATCGTTCCATTCTTTATCATTGGCATTAGAACTCTCTTTAGCTTTTTAATCATGAAGCCCTTTCTCTCTTGCACGCCTGCCTCACAGATATTCACTTTTGTGCACACTACTACCTCCAGCAACTCAGTGGTTTAAAGCCTCTTTAATTTATATTTTTCTTCTGATCAAAAGTCATCGACCTGAACCGTTCGCTTTGTTTGTACCCACTGATCCTGCCCTGTGAACGCTGAAGCAGGGTCTGTTGGGCAGTGATAATATTTACATTTGCGGTTACATTAGTTTTCCTCTAAAGCTCTTTTCTAAATTTTTTATCCACATAATTATATTTAAATGTATTTTGTTAGTTTACCGGTGATTAAATGCAAAACATGGTTTATATTCGAACACGCTGGGTATCACTCATGCTATTCTCTCTGTTGTCAGTTTAGATTCTGAAGGCGATGACAGAACTGGATAAGTTTGTAAAGCTGGGGAGAAAGTTCTGTAGCTGCTAATGTCACTATGCTCGTACTTCAATAAATGATAGAAACTGGGTCGTTAGATTTTGGTTTGATCAAGAAGGGACAGGGGACACACAATATTCCGTTACAAAACTGTAGATAAATATGAAACTGAAAGGGAACAACCTTTAGTCAAGAAATGTTTATTTTTGTCTACTTCACTGTAGTATGCATCGTAATGGAAGTATCCCATTTGGGAGAAGATTCTGTTGCTCAACGTTATGAAAGAAGTGATTCATTCTTGAAACATGATATCTGATTTCAGAAAAATTATATCAATGTAGTTTTTATTAGAAATACATTGTTATCGATATTTGATCTAATAGTTTTCAAGTTGGTCGTTTTCTACTGTTGCCGCTGCCTTGCCTCTCCTCCACATCTTTCAGTTCTCCTAATCCTACTTATTGACTTCTAAACTCTTACAATCTGCAATCGGCTCCACTCTCGCCCCCTCCATCCCACAAACCCACTGCATTATTTTCTCCGCCAACTCCCATTGTGCAACATCCATTCCTTGTCCATTACTCTGCTCCACTCTCAGACACGTCTTATTGTACAACACAAGTGTACTCCGGGTCACCGGGGAAATGAAAATTGTCACTGAAGGTCAGTCAGTACATTGAGCTGATATAATGAGTGAGATGGTCAGTGAGAACCTTTACCCAACTTAACAAAATTGATCGTGAGATGAATTTGAAGAGAAGCGAATTCGAAAACATATAGATTCCCAATTGCTGTCCGACAAGGCATATGCCTAATATCAAGCGATATTACAATCAGAGCAACAAAATATTGGCAGAATTGTATAATGGGCATCTGATAGCAGTCCGCTTATTGTCAGTACTCGACAATGTGCATATTCACCATCAATTTATGAAAATGGATTTTAGATTGATCAGGAGATTTACGCAAATTCGTTTGATTCTAGAATTGTGATCGCTACATATGAGCGAGTGTAACGGGGGTTGGGGCGGTGGTGGTGGATGCGATAATGATAGGCTCGCGTCTGTTTGAATGGGGCTGGGATTGCTGCCAGCTGTCCTTACTTCACACATTTAACCAGTGCCACGTGGGATATTCCTATTTCAGATGGCGTGTGAATGGCGAGACATTATCCTTCGCTCTGGAACCTTAAAGAATGTTAGATCCCCTTGGGGTCAAAGTGAGATGTTGAAACATTTTTTGATAAGGAGGCAGTTACAGCCCTGAGGGAAAGTGTGTTACTCCCCAGAAAAACATGCACGGAAAGCTAAAGAGGTAAGAGACAACATAATCAAAAAATAAAACAAAAACGAGTGTATAAAATATCAAAGGTCCCAGTGAATAGGAAAGAAATAAAGAAGAAAAATGGTGACAAAACGCAAAACAGAGCTACAATAGGTAGTATACAAAGTGACGTGCAGAGATATTAATATAAATATAGAAACGCTTTCTTAATTACTTTAGGATGAATAAAAGCAGTCAGACACAAAACAAACCTATTGCGTATCATCCACTGTAAAGCATGTCAAATCGACTTGGATTCAATGGGAGATTGAATAAATAATATTTGTTACGGAGGCACTTTTAGCCCTGAGGGAAAATGTGCCACTCCACAGAAATAAAAAACATCCATGGAAAAGTAAACGGGGAAGAGGCAGCTTGACTAAAATAAAATTAAAGAAGAATTGCTGGAAATACAGGACAGTTCAGGCAGCATCTTTTGACAACGTGGTAGACGCAAAATTACAGAGCGTCTGTTGAATTTTAAATTTGCTCTTAACCTCTGCTGGGAATCTTCACAATGCGATTGTCCGAGAGGGATTTGAAGGATAAGAAGTTATATGAGGAGAACACTGGATTCGCAGCCATTTAGGTTATGTGTCGCTTTCAAATAGCACAGCAATTACGTAAACACTGTGTGGTTAATTATCTTGCTTGTTTCATGCTAATTTGTAACACAATAGGAGGGTAGGGTGATCGGGTGTTAAGCAGTGAGGAGAATAGCTGTAAACTGCAGAAGGATATCATGGAGCTGGTCAGGTGGGCAGAGCTATAGCAAATGGAATTCTACAAAAAGGAACAGCGTGAGCTAATGCACTTGGGGAGGGCTGACAAGGCAAGGGCTTACACTATGAACTGCTGGACCTTGGAATGTACTGAAGATCAAAGGGTCTTCGGTGTGCATACCCACAGATCCGTGAAGGTAGCAGGGCTGTTAGTTAACGTGGTTAAAAGGCCTATGGGATACTTGCCTTTATTAGCCAGGGAGTAGTATACAAGGGCAGGGAGATATATGCTGGAACTGTTTAAAAAAGCTGGTTAGTCCACAATTGGATTACTGCGTGCAGTTCTGGTCCCAAAATTATAGGAGGGAAGCGATTGCACTGGAGAGGGTGCAAAGAAGTTTTGCCAAGATACTTCCTGGGCTGGAGGGTCTGAGTTATGAGGAAAGATTGGAAAGGCTGGGATTGTTTTCCTTGGAGCGGCAAAGGTTGAGAGGGGAACTGAAAGAGATGTATAAACTTATGATGGGCATAGATACGATGGATTGGAAGTCATTTTTCCCATTAGCAGAGGAGTCAATAACCACGGGGAATAGATTTAAGGTAATGATCGTAAGGCTAAGAGGGGAGTGGAGGAAAAATTATTTCACCCAAAAATTTTGGGAGTCCGGAACTCACTACCTTAAAGTGTGGTTGCGTCAGAAACGCCCGTAACATTTAAGAAGCATTTAGATATTCACTTTGCGTTGCCATAGCCTCCAGGGCTATGGGGCATAGCGCTGGCAAATGGGGTTAGTGTAGTTAGACCTTTGTTGACACGATGGGCCGTGTGGCCTTATTCTGTACTGTAAACGTGTATGAGTTTATGAGAGTCCGCTGTGCAGCATTTTTAGAAGACATCTAGAAGCTGCAAATGACTTTTGGACTAGCCAGCAGCTGCTTGTCTGTTCTGAAATTTGCTTATGAATAGACTTTGTTGAAAGGGGCAGCATTTGGTTGTTGGGAAGCGAATTATTGTTTCATGTACGGGGTAGTTGATAGCTTGAATGCAGCAGATTGTATAATATATCAATTTATCAATGACGCAAAATTTTGCAGCTGGTGGTTTGCTTTCAGCAGAATCGTTTTAACATGAGAGAAAAGAGGAACAGATCTTTTGCTGAGCAGCTTTGCCAGTGTCGGAACTTGCAGACAGCTTTTGGAACAAATGTGTCCTTCCAGCTTTCTGCTGACCTGAAGCTTTGGATTTGCAAAAATGAGAGTTTTAATGTTACAGCTGATGCGCAGATCGCACAGTGAGGAAGAATGATGGATTGTCAACTCACTGATAGGCTCAACTTGAAAATCACTTGAGCTGGCTGGGGAAATCTGAAGGCTGCGAATAGTTAGCTCGTTTTTGGAACATAATGCTTAACTCGCGGGTTTGATCCCCTTACTGGCCAGTGAAGCTTCTCTGTCTTAAACATCCTGTTGATTGCGATGTTCAGCTGCAGCTCTGAAGCAAATCCTGACACGCTACAAGTCGGTTTCAACTGGTGATATTTGCTCCTGTAGGATTGCAGTTTTCATTTATTTCGTGCTTCATGGAACATTTCTGCCATTTCTTCTGCCAAATCCCGGCTTCTTTAAACACTTCTGTGAAACCACCCTTTCGGTAACATGTGATCAAAAGATTTTTACTCTACAGCCGAACAATTGCTAACGAGCAGTGACATCGGTGTCAACTGCGCCCATGCCTGTCGTTCGCTGCAATGTTGCAGGCAAAATCACTTGAGACAACTGGCAAACGCAAGTGAAAAAAAAAAATATCATGCTAGCCTTTTTTAAACTGATTGCATTCAAGCCATCAACCGGCCTTTACACGAATTGAAAACTCGTTTCCCAATAACTTCACGCAAATGTGCACACTTTCTACAAATCCTAGTCATAAGCATATTACTCAACATGCAGCTGCTGGTTAGGCCAGAACACACATTCTGCTTTTATACACCTTTTTTTTAAAGAGCTGTGCAACGGGTTCCTAATGTGATGTGACTTTCAAACAAGCCCGGGCCGAAACAAAATACCTAACCTCGCAATGTGCACTTCATTGCTGAGGTATATTTATGGGACACATTATCAACGTGACTGAGAATCCAATGCTCTCCTGTATAACGTTTTCCAATTCTAATCTATCGCACATCGTCCCTTTACGAAGACACCCAGTAGACGGTAAACGCAAGACAAAAACATCAGTGAGCGCTCTCCACCTTGAATTTGCGCTGCTCTATGACTGTTGCTGAGATAAATGCATAAATCACAAGGGCAGTTGGCCTGTTACTTCTTCGGTCGTTTACTCATTCCCCAACTTTCTCTAAACGCCCAAAGTCGTTGATTGAGAGTCAGGCGGTAATATATTTAAGTTCCCTCTCCTTGTGATTCCCCTAATTATACTCTTAAATTTAAAATTCAACAGGCACTATGACATTTTGCACTAAAGCTTTAGCCATGAGTTTGCATTTAGTAACCGCCTTACTTTTCATTCGCAATTAAGTTCAAAAAGTTGAAGTGCAACAGGCTTGCGATACGGCAACATTTCAAGGCTATTTTTTACCTCAGTGTTTGAATTGCTTTCACTCTTTATATTTAGCGATCCTTCTCATGGCAATTCAGCATGAGCAATGTACACTCATCATGCGGGACATGCCCACATCCCATGAAAATATATAAAAAGAGAGATTGCAAAAAATTTGATGGCGAGTTTTTTTTTTCATTTTGAATTGTGCTTGGGATATCAGCCTATTGATGGCGAAAACTTTTGAAGCTTGAGGTTACCTATTTTGAACATTGAGAAGAAGGAGAACGTGATGCTGCTGAGCAGCTTTGTGAAGACCGGAACAATCAGACAGCTTTGGGGAAACTGTTTCCTTCCAACTCGCTGGTAACTTGAAGCATTAGATTTGCGATTTTTCTTTTTATTCATTTGCGGGATATAAGCTTATCTGGCTGAACCAGCTTACCTCTTGCTACCTTAATTATCTCTAGCTGCCCTTGCAAAGGTGCTGGTGACCTGCCTTCATGAACCTCTGCAGTCTATGTGGTGTAGGAACTCTCATTATGCTCTTAGGAAGGGAGTTGCAGGATTTTGACCCAGCGACAGTGAAGGAACAGCGATATATTCTCAAGTCAGGAAGGTGAGTGGCTTGGAAGAGAGCTTCCAGGTGGTGGTCTTCCCATTTTTCGGCTGCTCTTTTCCTTGTAGATGGTCGTATCCGAGGGTTTGGAAGGTGCTGTCTAAGGAGCCATGGTGAATTCATGCAGTGCACCTTCTGGATGGTACATACTGCTGCTAATTGCGTCGGTAGTGCATGGAATGAATTTTTGTGGATGTGGTGACAATCAAGTGGGCTGTTTTGTGCTGGACGGTGTCACGCTCCTTGAGTGTGGTAGGAGCTGCAGTCACCCAGACAAGTGTAGCGTTTTCCATTACACTCCTGACTTGTGGCTTTTATATGGTGGGGCAGCTTTGGGGACTCAGGAGGTGTTATGCCTGTCGCACGTTCCTGGCCCTGACAATTGCTGTGTTCTCCTGCTCCCTTAAAGAAAGTGAAAAGGCCTATTCTTGCAACAACAAAAAAAATGCCATGTTCTCGAAAGTTCAACAGTCTCAAACATTTGTAAGAATTCTCTTACGATTTCCTGGTACGCTCTGGTGAAAAGTGCTTCCTGATTTTTCTCCTGGTTGGACTGGACACTATCGCTTTGTATCATGGCAAAAACATGTTACAACTCAACCCCATTCTTACCACTGAGGAAAGTAGTTTCTCCTTATTTATCCTAAGGAATTATTTTAACAGGATAGAAACATCGATCAGATTGTCCTTCATTTTGCTTAGGATCAGAACAGAATACAGAACAAGCTCTGGAAATGAAACACGTGCACGGGAACAGGGGGAAGGAAAGGGGGTGAAAATTACGGAACTGCTCCTTCAGAAGGCCTGCACCGACACGGTGAGCCGAATGGCCTCCTTCAGGTGCTATAACCGTTCTATGATTCTAGTTGTTTGGCCCTTGTACTCCGAATAACCCCGGAATGCAGCTGTTAGATCGGCACTACTTCCACTTTATGGAAGGATTCATGTACCTCTGAGTAATGTTTACATATATATGTTTTTATTCATCGTACGCTTTGTAAGCTAGCACCTGTGCAGATCACATCATTCAGGGCGCAGAACTATGAAATACTTGTTATAGTTGATCTTGCGTAGTTCAAAGACCAGGATCCTCTTGTAGTGTTTTGATAGGTCACCTAGATAAGTGTCAGTAAAGATCAGTTGAAGATTCAGTCAGTTTTAGTCAGACAGAGTCAGGAACAGGGGAAAGATCTCCATGGAGATAAAGTGCTGCTGTTAGCTCTGAAGAGCTGGGTTGGTGGGTTCCATGTAGTGATAGCTCGGCAGGTGTGTTAAGAGTATCAAAGGTCACTCTTTTTGTCTGGAAGTGATTTGGGCTCTGAAGAAGCTGTGGCTGCCTCATGTTGAGGTGTTTGCAGCCAGTCGCCTAGAGTTCGCAGAAACCCAGGGGCATTGCCAGCTCAGAGAAACCAGGCGTCTATTGAAGAGCTGAAACTACATCGGCAAATAAAGACTGGAGTACAGACATTGTATCCAGGGGGAAGAAGAATCGGGAGGCGATTTTCAAACCCTGGTAGGTGAGCATTCAGCCTGAATCAGAGCGACTTTTGAGGGAACTCTGAAGCCAGATAATAGAAAAGGGAGATTGGAGATTTTTAATACGCCATAAGGAAGCGATAGTTTTAATGAGTTGACCTAACTTATAGAGTTCATTGACGTCTGCGTAGGTTGCTGTGAAACCCATGGGATCTGTCTTGGTCGCATCTGCTATTTAGGTGTAGTGTGGTTATTCGACCACAGTTGATGTGTTAATTCACGTTTAGCTCATGTTACTCCTGAATGTTAGAGAGAACGATCGATATTGAACCGATTTCACTTTTCTAATTTTTTATAATGAATATCATTTTGTTTCTTTAAAGCTGTGGAATAATTTGACTTTTTTCTCTTTGCAAGTACTTGAGATCTCAAACTATGTCTACTTTAAACAAAATGTTTAGGGCCCTTATCAGAATCACATCAAAATTTGGACTTCTGGTTCTGGGATCAATTTATGACATGGTGAGAACATAAGAAATAGGGGCAGATAGTCATGTTCTGTTGTATGACGTATTGGTATTCGCGAGTTCAACTCCCTGGCTGTACTTCTGCTTCATGTTCACCTTCCCCAACAATCCCCATACCCCCTAGATTCCCATACAACCCGATATCAATCTCTGCCTTCGACTTCCGATCATCCGCAACTCTCCTGTGTTTCAAATTCAGCAGATTCCTAACTCAATAAATGAAGAAGTATGTCTTCATCTCGCGCGAATGACTGACGCTTCTTCTGAGACTTTGATCACTAGTGCTAAAATCCTGAGACTGAGGAAACATATTTGCAACATTTAAGGCAAAGAGTCATCTTGAATTCGAAGAAATAACTCTATTTCTCTCTCCACAAAGGCTACCAGCCTTGCAAAGATTTTACATCACTTTTTCTTCTTGTTTAATCTCTCCAACATGCTCAGTATGTTTCTTTAATTTCTGGCACATCGCGGCCAACAAAATTTCCTGTACTTAAATCAGATCAACTGTGATTCATCTGGACTTGAGAGCACGTCAAAGTAAAAGCAAAACATCTGAAAAATGTCAAGCACTTCTGCTGTCGTTTCTAAGGCAATGCAGAGATATGTTGTCAGCTCGATAGCAGTTCAGTCAGGCGCTTTCCTTTCCCAAAATGCAAAAAAAAAACCACAAATGATATCAACCGACCCCAAAGAGCCAGCCAGGAGGGAACGAACTGAAAATTGGCCAAAGTTGGCCAGGACATCGTACAACACGTGCAGCCCAACAGCTTCGGTGTCCAATAAAGTGGTGGCGGATTCAAAGTCTTTGCCGGAGGATGTGGGGGGTTGGCGCAGGGGGTGGTTCAGCATCAGCGGGGAAGCAGTAAAGTTTGCAGCGTTTGATGGGATTTTGGCCTCTCCGAAATGCTCCCAAAGGCGAGCAGGCTTGGAGCCCAACCCCAATTATAGCGCTGTGGCTGTGGCTGATCTGTCTCAGTTGCTAAAGCCTGGTCAGTTTATACAGATCTCTCTAATGCATGCCCACTTCACTCGCTTATCCTGCCCCCACATCGATTTTATTTTCCTGGAGTGAAACGCTAGGGCAGCACGTGAACCTCACTGACCATACTCGCCTCCGAGGCTGTCAATGACTTACCCCTGGTGAACACCCACAGCCGCCCCAACCAGCAATTGCCGCCGATTCAAGCCAGCAATTGCCCCTTGGCACCCCACCCACCCACCTCCCCCCCCACCACCTCCGCCACCACCCCCCCCCCCACAACCCCCAACCACCCCCTCCCCCCACCCCCCAGCTGTCACCTTTCAGGCTGGCCAGCACTTGCTCACCACAAGCCCACCCCTCATCAGCTGCCTCCGATTCTTGCATCAAGTGCTCCCGCACCCCGCGTCGCTGAGAAAACTCGCACGGAAACACACACATAAAGAAACGAACACATACACATACCCACAAAATATCATCTAAATAGAAATACACAGATAATCAATCACATACAGGCAAACACACAAACACATATGCACACAAACACAACCACACGAAAAAAAAACATGAGCACACTCACAAAGAAATACGAATACACACGTAATAGTTTTAACTCACACACATGCACGCAGAGATGAACTGGCACACACAGAGGAACACAGACACCGAGTCATACACACACAATCACGTACAGACACGCAGACTCTCTCTCTCTCTCTCTCACACACAGACACACACACACACACACATATATGAACACACAAACGCACACACGGGAGTATGTGTGCATGTGCACATCCGGGAACACACATGCACGAACGCACACACACGTGCACGTCGACACAGAGGTGCGAATATAGAAGTACACAAGCAAATAGACATAAACTGAGACACACACAGACACTCTGTCGCACAAGCCCTGTCATACAATTACATACAAACACATAAATACAGAAATGCACAGAACACACATACAGAAACAAACACGCATAGACACACACAAAAGCATACTGACATGCACACTGACAAGCCCACAGACAATTGCATACACAGAAACACACACAGGCGCACGCGCACACGCACACTCATTCACACACAGCAGCATATACGGAAACACACATACAGAAATACACACATACTCACACACATACTTTCACACACTCACACTCAGACACACTTCTCAAGGGGAACTTGGGGCGGGACATAAATGTTGCCTTAGCCAATAAAGCACAAATCTCGTAAAACTGAAGTTAATTCTCTCCCTCTCTCTCACTGTCCGTCTCCCTCTGTCTGTCTGTCTCTGTCTCCCTATCTTTCTCTCTCTCTCTCTCTCTCACGCATACACACTCGAACAGACGCAAAGACATTGTTTGGCTGGTCGTGAAAAATGCCCTCCCCGTAAGAAATTTGCTAAACACACAGACACTACACCCTGTCACATTGTCCTCGGGGTGGCCGTGGTGGGGAGGGGACTGTTAACAACCTACTTTTGGAATGTGTCGTTACAAAGAATGTCTGGAGACAGATGAAATGCTTTTTGCCGCGATTCATCCAGAGCAGCTCCCTGGCACTGTACTCTGTGCCCTAAGGGCAGTTCCGTGGGACGCACAATGAGCGAAAGATCAACAGCTGCTGGGCGATAATGACCGCGGTGAAAAACGCTTTTTGTCTTGCCCGTAACTTGCTGGCTTAGCAGTGCAGAGCGTGGCCCATGACCGAACGTTGCAGACTGGCACATGAGAAGGTGCGATACCACGTGCTGAGTGACAAACTGAAGCTTTATTCGGCATCCGAAGAGGGACAATGGGGTAATGTCGCTGTCCAGGACCTTTCAGTCAGAATACAATGAGGCGACCGAGAATGCGTCGATCCCCTCGGGCTGAATGCCTGACGTGGAATATATATTGTAATTATCAAGATAATTGCGATTACATTGAGGCAACTCAGAGTGGGCCATCTGTATGGAAAACTTTAATTCAGCTGCATCTTATGTAAAGTTCAATTTGAAGAATTCTGGTACCTACGTTTTTTTATGGATAAAGTATTTAGGTAAATAAAATGAAGAGAACATGTTTAATCCAACATGTTATATGTTCTAAGAAGCATTTCGAACGTTAACATAAATATTTACAAAGAATGCTCTCACAAGTTAAAAGACTTAAAGAGTTTAAAAGTGCCAGCTCTGTTTTTAAGGTTAACCGGGCACTGTTAAACGAGGTACACTGTTTAATTTCGCTGTTTTCTTTTCTTCCTGGCAGGTGTATAATACTCCAATATCAAACTGAGACTCAGATAGGCACATTTTTCATTGCAATGTTATATTTTTTTTTGTTTTTTGAGAACATGTTGCATTCTGCTGAGCTGTCCACTGCACTTAACAGTACATTGCAAAGCAATTCTAGTCAGGCTTTTAAGCTCTGATATCTGTTCTATTTCCAAGTTGGCCTTTTACCGAAGTACTTTCACTGTCGAAACGTGGCTGACAGCAGTGAAAGGCCCACTCATCAGAGGACCATTAATTATCACCGAATTTACATCTATGCAGCTTTGGGGTTGGTGCGACCATTCGAGGCACATCATTAACCCATATCACCTTGGGCCTCTAGAGTTTCTCATCTCAACTCTGCGATTATTATACCGAGCGCTACGGGAGATCCGTGTCAGCTGGGTAACGTGACAACTTTTACTGTGCAGGCGCGTGTTGGTTAACAGGGGCAGGGTATCTTTTTGGAGATGGGGGCTGCAGACCCCTAACGTGCTGGGGACATATCTAGTCACTTCCTCGAAATGTACAATCATTTTGTTTGCACATGACCTTCCCCTTAAATAAAACATGCTTACTATCCTTGATTACGCTTGCCTCTCCAATTGGAGACATGTTCCTTCCTTCAGAATTTTTTGCAAAAGGTTCCATACCATTGATATTAGACTCATTGCTCTATAGACCACTGGAATGCCTACCACACTTATTTGGCGCCTCCACTCCACTGGCAATGTCCCTGTGGCCAGAGAGGATTTGAAAAATTGTTCCAGGGCCCCTGTAATCTCCTCCCTTGCCTCGCATTGGAGCCTGGGATATATGTCATCTGGGCATGGTAATTTATTCACTTTCAAGCCCGCTCAAACGCTAATATCTCCCCCATATAATTCTTAATCTTTTCAAGTAGATCACAGTTCCCCTTCCTCATTTCTACACCTACATCGTCCATCTCTGTTGTGAGCGGAGATGCAAAGTACTCATTTAAAACCTCACATACGTCTCCCGTCTACTCACACAGATTGCCACTTTGGCACGTAATAGGCACTATACTTTACCTGGTTATTCTCTTGCTCCTAACATACTTATAAAGTCCCTTTGCGAATTTATCTTATTTTACACGCCAGAGTTTTTTTTTTCCATGCCCCCTCTTAGCTCTCCCAATTTCTTTATAACTAATAAAGTCACTTTCAATACTCCTCTAGGGCTTCCAATGTTCTGAGCCCTCGATATGTACCTTAATATTTGTTGTTTTTCTTTATGCAATTCCGTACCTTCCTCGGCATTCCGGGTTCTCTGGACTTGTTGGTCAAATCATTCAAATTTACGGGAACGAGTTGGCTCTGCAATCTCATAATTTCCTTTTCGAGTGGCTCCCACTGCTTTGATGTATTTATATGGCGAGTCCGGATATGTTTCGGTTCAATGGTAACCCCAAGGTTGTTGATAGCGAGGGATTCAGCGATGGTAATGGCCCTGAATTTTAAAGGTTGTTGGTTAGATTAACTATTGTTGGGGATGGTCGCTGCCTAGCTCTTGCACAGCATGAATGTACTTCCCACTTCTCAACACAAGCCTGGATATTGGAACATGGACCTCTTCAGCATCTGAGAAGTCGCGAATGTTGCAAGGCATTATGCAATAATCACCGAACATCCTTACTTCTGACCTTACGATGCATTGGCCTAGATAACTAACCGGAGCAACTCATGCAGTGAAGTCATGGAGCTGAGATGACTGACCTCCAAAAAACACAGCCATCTTTTTTTTGTGCTAGGTATGCCTCCAACCAACAGAGAGTTTAGATTCCTTCTTCCAATTTACAATAGTTTCCCTATGGCTCTATCATGTCACATTCGGTCAAATTCTGCCGTGATGTCAAGGGCATACACTGTCACATCACTCTGGAGTTCAACTCTTTTGTCCATGTGTGAACCAAGGCTCTAATGAGGTCAGGAGCTGAGTGACACAAACTGTGTTTCAGTGAGCACTTTATTGTTAAGCAAGTGGCTGTGATAGCATTTTCATGACCCCTTCCATTACTTAACTGATGCTCGAATGTAGGCTGGTGGGGCAGTAATTGGCCTGGTTGGATTTGTCCTGCTTCTCGTGCACAGGATCATACCTGGGCAATTTTCCACTTTGCTGGGTGGATGCCAGTATTGTAGCTGTACGGGAACACATGTTGATGCAATGGGTGCCTCTCCGGCAAGAGAATGATAACCTTCCATAACTGCCCTCTTCAGCCATTTCAGAGGGAAGTTAAGAGCCATCCATATTGCTGTCAGATGGAAGTCAGATAGAGACCTGAACAGAACGGCAGCTCTCCTCCACTCAATGTCGTTACTGGCCCAGCTGGCTTTTGAATACTATCGATGATAGTTTCATATTCATCATGACTGAGACTAGTGTCATATTCCGTATTTATTTGATGAATCCACGTTCAAAAAAGTGTTGTGGTAGGAGTTGAAGGCAACTCCCTCGTCCGGTTGCCTCGTCCTCTGGAGCTTCTCCAGCAAGACCATCACTAAGCCTCCTCCACCAAGCTTGGCTTATGCACAGCTGTTTCTGGAACACAAGTTCTGAGTTGCTTTGCAGAACATTGCAATTGCCCATAGCTTTTGCAGTATCTCGTGCTTTCACGCATTTCATTACATCACGTGGAGTGAGTCGAGTAAGCTCTCACTGGCCTGTATGCTGTTGGGGACCTTAGGAGGAAGCCGAGTTGCAAGATTCATGTATGTACTTCAGCATTAACTTTTACACTGCATTTCTGGGCTCCCCCAGCTTTGAGGATTGTGGATATCTGTGGAGCATCCTCCTCTAGTGAGCTGTTTAATTGTCCACCACCATTCACGATTGGATGTGGCAGGACTGAAAAGAATCGATATGATTCGTTGGTTGTGGGATCGTTTGGCTCTCTCTATCACTTTCAACATTAGCTTTTCGTCCACCGAGTATTCCTATCGTGTAGCTTCAGCGGATTGACACTTCATTTTCAGACATGCCTGACGCCGATCTTGACATTTTTTCCCAGCACTCATGTTGGAACCAGTTGATCCCCCGGCTTGATGGTAATGGTAGATTGTGGGATATAATGGGCCGTGAGGTTGCACGTTATGCGTGTACATTTTTCTGTTGCCACTGATAGCCCACATCCCTACTCAATCTGTTAGGACTCAATCCAACATTGCGTGGTAGTGCCACTCAACATATTGGGTCTATCCTCAATGTAAAGAAGGGACTTCACCTCCAATACGATCTGTTCTTTAATCATTCTTGCCACTTCTGTCACGCACTGATGCCATAGACAGGGTGGTAAGGATGAGGTCAAGAACGTTTTTTTCACTTGGTGATTCCCTTACCACCTGCCGCAGGCCGAGTCCAGCGGTTATACGCTTTAGGATTCGGCTAGCTAGGTCAGAAGTGGTGCTACCAAGGCACTCTTGGTGGTAGTCCTTGCAGTCCCCCATCCGTAGTACGGTTTGTACACTAGCCACCCTCAGTGCTTCCTCCAAATGTTGTTCAAACATGGAGAAGTATTGATTCGTCAGCTAAATATGGGGTGGTCAGGGGTTGGTGGTGATATATGGTCATCCACTGAAGTATTCCTTGCCCATGTTTGAGATGACGCCTTGAGATTTCGCGGGTCCGGACTTCATGTTATGAACTCCCACGGCAGCTTAGTCCTCACTGTAGACCACCGTGCCGCCATCTCTGCTGGGCCTGTCATGCCGATGGGACATGAGACAGCAAGGGATCGTGATGGTTGTGTCTGGATTATTGCCTGTTGTGTAGGATTCTGGGAGTGTGACAGTGACAGCCTGCAGTTTGGCTGGTCTGTTGGGATGGCCCGACAGAGCAGACAAGTTTCCGTGATAGAAACAGTTAACTATATAGAGAGAGGGATTTACAGTTGCTCGCACACACGACCTAGACTCAAGTCAAAACAACTTTACCTCCGGGGTTGTCCACGCTAAGAGCTCACTGGCCAGAGCCCCGCCGCAAATCACGTGACCTACGATTGATCGAATGGAGAAACTACACGCCCAGTTATCACACCTGTGAGGCAGCTATCCCAGTTTTGTGACACGCCCGCCACCCCCGCCTCATGATATTTGAAAGGAGGACTTTCTAAAGTCGACAGTGCTTGGATTGCGATTGTCGTTTCCAGTGCCTGGGTCAATGTCTAATGGCCCATGGAACATCATTCCTTTTGTAGTCAAAAGTGTTCTGATACAACTGAGACGCTTGCTGGGACATGCTAGCGCCAACCACGTTACTGTGGGTCTGGGGTCACATGTAGTTCAGAGGAGGCGTGGACTTCAGTTTTCCTTCGCTAAAGGGCAATCGCGGACGAGATGAGTTTTTTTCTGGAATTTAACAATGTTTTTACAGGATTCGAACCTGTGCCTTCAAAGCATTAAATTGGGCCTCTAGGCTACTTGTGCAGTGATATTAGGGCTGCACCACTGCCTTCCCCAGCCAGCCGTGAAGGGGGCAAGTAACAGTTTGTACCATTATTATTTTTTCCTAGTCTTTACTGATGTTCCAGTTAAAGCTATATGAGACCAGTTCTGGCTATTATTGTTACTTCCCGGTTATAACTGGTGTTCCATTTTAAGCTCTACAAGACCAGTTCGGGCAAATGTTTTGCCAATGTTAAGTGCGTTTAATTCTTGTTCTGGCAGTGAATAGCTCACTACAGCCAGTCCCCAAAGTGGAGCAGCTAAGGAAAGCAGCACTGATGGTAACTCCAGGGAATCAACAAAGCCCATCCGTCAGGCGCAGCAAACTGAGTTGGGGCTGGGGTCAAGGTTTGACAGGCTAAGGAAAAAGCCTAAAGTAAGGATGAACTTGAGGACGATGTTTCTGATTGGCACTGCCCCCACCGCCTAAAAGCATTCTCTGTCCCTGTTAGCCAACACCTGGCTGGACAGTTAAAGCTGTCAGGCTACCCAGCTGTCACTGGGCTCCCGTTACCCTACGTAAAATAGCCGCAAAACTGAGATGAGGCACGCTATGTCCCAAGGTGATGCAGAGATGTTCGATGTTGATAGAAGAATTACCAGCGTCTTTTGTGACTCCTCAGACACTGAAGCAGTCCAGGTCCAAATTCAGCAATACCAGAAAATATCCAAGCTTGGGCCGACAAGTGACAATTAAAATTCACACCACACAAGTGCGAGCCAATGGCCATCTCCAACAAGACATAATCCAACCATTATCAGTTGATGTTCAATGGCATTACCATCGCTGAATTCCCACATTATGAACTTCTTTGGGATTAACATTAACCAGATACTGAACTGGACTAGCCATATAAATACTGTGGCCACCAGAGTAAGTCAGAGGCTAGGAATAGTGCGACGAATAACCCAACACTCTTCTGTCCAAATTCCGTTCACCATTTACAAAGCACAAGTCAGGAGTGTGATGGAATAATTAGCAATGCCTGGATCAGTGCAGCGCATGGGGGCACTAGCACCTGTAAGTTCCCCTTGCAGTCACTCAACCTCCTGACATGGAAACAATTCGCTCTTCCATCACTGTCGCTGGATCAAATCTCTGGAAATCCCTTCCTAACAGCAATGTGGATGCACCAAACTACATGGAATACAGCGGTTCAAGACAGCCGCTCAACACCACTCTCTGAAGGGCAAAAAGGGATGGGCAATAAATGCCGGACCAGCCAGCGAAGCTCACATCCCATGAATGCATAAATACATAATAATAATAATAAAGTTCCGGGGCTGGCATGTAGGTGGTGCATAGTGCCAGTCCGCGTCATTTAGTTCTAGATGTACACGCATGTAGGCAGGTCACTGTAAACGTTCACCCTAAGTTATGACAATTCCTGACCCCATTCCTATCTCCAGGAGGCCACGAATTGGAATAGTGATATTTTATCCTCCCTCCACTGAAGAACAAGAAGGCTCCATAATCAAAGGAAGCTACAGAGAACTGGTAGGCGCCAGGAAAGACTTCAACCCCTGAGTACGAGGGAGGAGATGGACTCTGTATCATGGGAGCGGCTGTGACAGAGCCTATAGCATCTGATGTCACTGACATCGTTTGTGATGACTCTATGTTTCTGCCGTATGCCGCTCCTGAACTCCCAGCTCACCCTCATCCTGCTTCCCGGGAAGATGTACAATATGCAAGATGGTGGGATCATGAAGCTCATACTTTCCATCCCACAACTTATCCCACTCACCAGCACTTCCCATGCAACTCCCTTCCCACTACTTCTGACATTCTGCAACTCAATTAACTGCCAGGATTCAAGCCACTGCAGCTCCAGCAAAGGGAGATCGAGACGGAGATGACAAAAGGGAGGTGAATCTGCAGAACCAAAGTAGGAGAGAAAGCCATTGCGGCCTGATGAGAGTGGAAGGGGACGATGGAGAGAAACAGCGCACGAATCGGTACAGGGCAAATCATCGAACACCAGTGGGCTGCAAGGGGGAACGCGTAGTTCGTGTCCAAGCTCACCGGATTGTGAGATCGCAGTCGAGTTTTGATAGACAGGATTCAGATGCGAACTTTGCTGGGTCATATGGAAGTAGTCAGTAACTCTATTACAGCAGTAGCGGACCCAGCTGTAATAGAGTGTCTGGCGGACATTGTCTCAGCTTCGAATGCAGAACAGGCTGAAACCTTCCAACATTTCAGTGTCATCGATTCAGAGAGGTCCGCAGCACACGAAAAAGGCCATTCGGCCCATCGACTCTGCACCCCTCAAAAAATGAACAAACTATTCTAATCCCATTTTACAGCACGAGGCCCGTTGCCCTGTATATCATGGCATCACAAGTGCATATCTAAATACTTCTTAAATATTATGAGGGATTCTGCCTCTATCAACCTTTCAGGAAGTGTGTTCCAGATTCCCAGCACCCTCCTGGTGGAAACTCTTTTCTCACAACCCCTCTAAATCTCCAGCCCCTTACCTTAAACATTGTCCTCCTGGTTTTTGGTCTCTCTACCCAGGGGAACAGGACCTTCATGTCTACCCTATCTCTGCTCCTCTAATTGTATGTACCTCATTCATGTTCCCCCCATCAATCTCCTCTGATGCAGGGAAAATGAACTCAGTCGGTCCAATCTCTCCTCATAAATAAAGCTCTGCAGCCCAGGCTACATCCTGGTAAATCTCACCTTGACTCTCTCTAGTGCAATCACATCCTTCCTACAATTTGTTTTGCAGAACTGCACGCAGTACTCTAGCTGTTGTCTCACCAGTGTTTTATACATTTCCAGCATAACCTCCTTGCTCTTCTACTCAATACCTCATCTAATAAAGGCAAGTATCTCAGATGCCTTCTTAACCATCTTAGCTAACTGTCCAGCTACCTTAAGGGACTGGTGGACATGCACACAAAGGTCCCTCTGATCCTCAGTACTTCCCAGGGTGCAAAAATGCATCGTGTATTCCCGTACCTTGTTTGCCCTCCACTGCTGCAGTGAAAGAATAGACGGCGCTTATGAGATCCATGCTTGCTGCCATGCAGTTGCAGACTGCTGGCATCATTGCAAAGATCTCAGTGCTCAAAGGGACATACGCAATCTCTCAGCATTCCAGCAACCTGTGTCCCATCAGATAACTAGGATTGCTGTGTGTCCGCCCCGTGGGAATAGCAGTGCTTCCATGGAGCACGAGCCTGCTGTCCTCTCTCAGGATGTCAGCAATTGTTCTCCCTTCACTGCCACTCCGCCAGATTCCTTGCTGTTACCCATTAGCCAGCCCAGAGTGCTGCTATGAATATGGGGATTGTACGCTGCCAATCTGAGCACCCAAGCCCCAGAGCGACTCTAGACCTTCATTCAAGGCTATTTGCAATGGAAGTGATAGTCAGCAGCCTTCCAGCAGCCATGCTGCAGTCACTGGGTGAGCACTATCCTGGAGCAATAGGCATGTCGTTAGAACCAAGAAGACAAATAACAGGGGAATACACAAACATTTTTTTTTTAATTGATATGTTGTTGGGTAATGGTTTTAATCAAAACGTTTTTTTTTTCATTACGGGATGTTGACCAAGGGGAAGCTGTGATATCACGTATCAAATGGAGGTAAAAGAGGAGAAAGGGGGATCAATGATCTGAAAGGAAAGCAGTCCTATTGGGTCCAGAGTCTGATGAGGCACCTTACAACAGCCCCCCTGGGTCAAAGGCATCCAGGAAATGCCCATTCTGCCTCCTCCTCCTCCTCCTCCCCTTGAAGTGTCCTTCGGTCTCTTGGTGACAATGCCTGCTTCCTCAAAATGGTGATGGTGTGAAGACTGCAGCAGAACACCATGACCTTGGACACCTTATCCAGTGTGTAATTGAGGGTCCACTCAGAGCTTTTCGGGAATCAGAAGCGTTGCCTCGTCATCCCGATGGTCACCTCCACGATGTTTCTGAGGGTGCCATTGACCTCTGTATACACGTGATATATTTATGTGATTGTTTGGCTTTTGGGGTTGCTGCGTATTTTGAGCCATTTATCGTGATTCATCTCCGATAACTACCCTCTGCTTCTCCGTGGAGGCCGTGAGACTGTGGGAAGGACTCACTGCTTCAGAATGAAGCTATCGTGGCTGCTGTCAGGATAGTGGACATTCACCATCATAGTGTACCGTGCAAGGTCACAAAGCGGATTTATATTTCTGGAGTGAGAGTTCTTTCAGTCCCTGCACTTCTCCGCTTTGCCGTGGGGGCCCAGCACAGCCATGTACACCATCCTTGGAAATATTTGGGGTCTCTTATCCTTCTTCTCCCTGCTGAGGGAGAAAACTTTGGATTCACCTCACCCGGCATAGATAGTTTATGTCAACTAATGGATACATCAGTGGACTGAATACGGGGAGGTGATGGATATGTCACCAGCTCCTGTCGAGAATGTTCCGGATCCATAGAGGTTCAATGAATCTGTGATTTTGGATGCTACTGACAAGAAGGATCGTCCTCACAATAGTGTGAGTCTCCAGGTCGCATTGGAGGAAGTGCCACTGCACTATGACAACCTCCTTGTTTGTATTAGCGTTGCCTCACACTTTGCTCCTAGTTCAGGTGTAGGTTGGTAAAGAGTTTTATGAAAACCCTGCGTGGGTAGGGCAGAGCCCCCTTCGTCCTCCCTCTTTATAGAGCTTCCCTTCTCTGCAGTCTCTGCCCCCTTAGATGGTCATGCTATATTCTTAGATGCACCGTGCCTTCATTTCTCATAGCTCGTCCAGAGTTGGGTCATCAAATCCTCTGTCCTCCCTGAGTGTGTGCAGAAGGTCACAAACAACCTCCAGAAAACCAACCACAGCACCTCCACTAACGTAACAATTCCACAAGTTAGTAATGTCCTTCAGTTGCAAGCTAGATGCATTTATTAATAACAGGAGATCGGGCTCATTGTGTTTATTAACATCTGATTAGATTTGAGTGACGAGCACAAGCTTTAATTGGGCAGGCACAGTCAATTCGCATTAATACGTGACGAAGCTGCTGACACTGCCAGTTCAACATGGAGCACCAGGTGGGAGATTCCATCAACGGAACCCATTGAATTTAATGGTTTCTGAACTCTGGCAGGCCAGCACCAGTGACTCTATGGAGCACAAAATCAAATTCAGGGAGAGATACGTAGGGAAAGAAATAAACTTTAAATCGGAAATTGTGCAGATAATTAATCGGTAATAAGTTTCAGATAAATGGGGAAAGGGAATATCACTCATTGGAGGGATGAGGCCACAGGAAGCATTCAAACACAGCATTAAAATTCAATCATTTTTGTATTGGTTGAAATGGCTGCTTGATGTCACATTCTTGCCCCGCCACACAGCACCAGGCCATGCAGGGTACACAGGGCTCTTATCAGGCCAACATGCTCACCCTGCATTTCCAGAAGGCAACAAAAAGGGGAGCTGTAGAAGTGAGATAACACCTGTTAAATAGAGAGACAGGCGTGGGTGGATCAGCTGAAATGTGAATAATCGCAGGAATGTGGGAAATGTATAGATTTGGACATTCAGAGTGGCAATGTCATTGAGGGATTTGATCAAATGAGTTAGAATATTAAAACTAAGGGATTGCCAAAGCGGCTGGCGATGAAGGTAACAGAGGACAAGGATGCTGTGTGAACGGGTTCTGGTCTTCAGATATGGACAACGGAAGTTTTGGCATTGTTTTAGCAAATTTCTACCTGAGAGTGTGGACAGCAAATAAATGGAATGGCTGAGACTGGAATTCACAATAACAGCTGGAGTGATTTTGAGGCTGATAATCTGAAATTGATTTTACTCAGGCTTTGTGATAAATTGGACGTGGGGTCAGAAATCAGCTCAGGTTCACATACGAAGCAGAGGTTTTAAGCAAATTCTTTCCGCCTCAGATATTTGTCTGATTCAGGAATGAAGTCATTGATTAGGGAACATTCTCGAAATGTAGACTATGGCCTCCATGTCCCCAATAACATTGGAGACCCCTTAGCTCAGTATAGGGGCTTCCCAGGAACCCCAGCAACAGCAAATAGGAGAAAGTGAATAATCAAAGTAAAACACAGTTAACAGTGGTTGGTAGACTAAGTAACTGGATAATGAGACTCAATAGAAAAACCCAAAAGCAGCAAGAAGGCAGAGCAAAAGTCAAAAACAGTAATACTCGTAAACATGGTTCATTGAATTAATAACTGAATAGGGAGCCTTACCAGGGATACCAACAATAGCCAGGATAGGGTAGTAAAAGTGCTGACTAATGTAAAGCGCATATTGTATCCGCGTTGATAACATTATCCACGTATCACCTGGAGAAAGAGTCTGTATCTAATACTATAAAATTCTGTCCATTGTTGGAACATTGCAACCTATTCATCTCAGCTTCTGGTCTCTTCTATCCCTCTCCCTTGAGCAGATGATCCCTGTCAGTGTTGCAGGAGAGGCGCTCGCAGTCACTGTCGGAATAAACATTGGAATGCCTCCCTTATTAATTGTAGGGAAAACCTGCAGTGGCACAGGTAAGATCCATGGAGACTGACATTAATGATAGTCGCTGAAGAAACAGGGTTAGATAGCCCCTTTCATTCCAACACATTTTTATTTACTTTATTTTTATTAAGTAAGGGACAATATTTGCCGGGTCTGAATGGAATGTATGAGATCGCCGAGTGAAGGAACAATGGAAATAGTGGATTCTCTGATTATAATATTTCAATCCTCCTTGGATATGAGAATTGAGCCGCAGGACTGGGGCGTATTAAATATAATGGCCTGTTAAAAGGAGAGGGTGATAACCCGTGCGGCTACAGAGCTGTTAAAATGATTAAAGGGAATCATTGGGGAAGCTTTTGAATTGTATAATCTGTGAAGAAATTACTTCACGCCATATTCAAGGGCAAAATATTTATTTTTTTCTGAAAAAAACGGTCTTTAAAATGACCAGAATCACAGATATATTAATGGGAAATTGTATCTGCTAACCAGAATGGTGTTTATTTTGTATACTGTAACAACAGCTTTGATGGGGTAAGTGAACTTTGATGTTTTGTACATGAACACAGTGTGATCAAATATCAGTTAATGACGTTATTATAGAAACTGAGCACCATGGTTTAAAGGGGCAGTTACAATGCGGATATGACGTTCACAAAGAGGCAGAAGACAGGGGGAAGTCCTGCACAATGGCTTTACATGTTGTTTTTTTACAATGATATAAATGCATTCATCGTTCATAACGCTTTGGGTTGTGTGGTCATTTATTGAGATTAGACACATGGAAATATTAACACTGACTTATGCATCTTGAAGACACGTCAGCAGCAGAGCTGTGTGCTGTCTTCTGCTCACAGTCGAAAGTGAAACAAAAACTGGATGGATTGACACAGACCCCTTCCACTGATTTCATTCTACGATCTCACAAACACATATGATAACATCACCTTTTCTTTATGGATTATAGTTCTCAATCTTTCCAAACAAGTACAAATATTAGCATTATATGTTCATGTTTAGTGACCATTGCACAATGTATAGAACTGATGGACCTATGCGTCTCGTAATTGATGATGGAATCTGCTCATACACCTAGAACCTGTAATGGTAAACATGTCTAGAGTTTACTTAAATTACTCACAGTGACCGATGGGGCTGCCCTTCTTCGATGACTTGCTTGGTTGCGTTTGGGATCTAGTCCTCGATGCAATATGTCAGTTCAGTTCATTTGGATCTGTACGGGCCTGATTTGGATTCGATTATGCCTCACCATTGAACAAATTTCTATTATGGCTTTTGTATCCATATGTGTATGTGTGTGTGTGTGTATGTGTCTGTCAGTGAGTTCTATGCATGTGGGCGTGTTCACGCATTTCTGTCTTTGTGTGTGAGTGTGTTTCCCTGTGTGCATGTGTGTCTAATACAATTAAGTCTCTCTCTGACACATACAAGAACCTTACAGAATCATAGTCATAGGCTCTAATTATGAAATATAATCCAATATCATTATAGACATTTTTATATCTTATTGAGATCCCGTCCTATTTGGAAAATGAGCCGTGATGCAAATCACTGGTATCAATATAAATCATTCCGGTTCAGTATCCAGGCTTTATATATACAATTTCCCTTTAAGCTTCAAACTCTTGATAACTCATCTGTAATTATATTTTCTCTACCAGACGCATGTAAAATTGTAGATTAAATGGTTACAGCAAGAAATTCCACCTGAACATTCTTGCACTTTGATCTCGAAATTTTTCCAGGGCCTTTCAAGGATTGTGTTGTGTTTTCAGCAATTGTTTCTCATTAATTGACTTCAATGTAAATTTCAAAATGTTGCCACGCTAACACCAAACTCAAAATTATCTTTTTTGATATTTGATGAGCTTTTCTTCCGTAAATTTAACTTTGTGAAAAAAAACCCTCTTCTGTGTTTTTTTAATTCAAGTTCATAATCTGGCAACAATACGCCCCAACTGCCTATGTCGCTTGCAACAACGGTCAATTTAAAGTGCTTAGCGGAATTTGGTACTGCAAAAACTGGTGATTTAGTTTATATAATATTCAAACCGTCAATCGCCTCCTGACGCTCCTGTGCTCAGTGAAACTTCCTGTTCTTTTTAAATACTTCAGTCAGTGGAGTAACCGCGCTCCTAAAAGTAGCTACAATTTCCCAGTAAAACCCACTCATGCCCAGGAACCTCAACACTGCTAATTTAGGTGCAGTCACTGGGAAATCCGCGAACGCCTTGAATTTCACACCTCTGGGAGCCACATTACCATATCCAATGATATGGCCTAGATATGCAAACTGTAATTTTGCAAATTCACTTTTAGATGAACTAATGACCAAATTGGATTCTTTTAATCGATTCAATGATTATTTCAGATACTGTAAATGACCCTCGCATGTCTGAATGAAAGCAGTCAAAACGTCAATATAAAGAGTACAATTGCTTAGGCCTGCAATTACTATGTATGTCAATCTCCAAAATATCGCAGGTGTGTTCAAGACAAACTTTAAACTGATATAGTCCATTTGGCGTAACAAAAATCGATATTTTCTTTGCTCTCTCCAATAACAGCACTTGCTAATATCCTTTAGTAAGTCAATCTTTCTGATGACTTTTGATTTTCCCACTTCCTCAATGCAATCTTCCAACCGATGTATAGGATATGAATCTACTTTTGCCACTGCATTAACCTTTCGATAGTCCACAATGACAGCCGTTGTGTTCCATTCGGCTTCAGTGACATTATAATTGGTAAACTCCCGTTACCAGTCAATTTCTGTTTTTACTTGTGATGAATTTGCCGGTGTTAATTTGTAGGGATGTTGCCTTATTGAAGATGCAACGAATACAGCAACATCACGTATAGCTCAATCTGTCTGTGCCAGCGTATTCCCACAGATTGGATTGTGGAGCTGCAGTAGATGTTCCTAATCATTTTTACACTTGCCTGGAGGGTATTTCAATGTTACATTTAAATTTCTAAGTACCTATTTATTTTCCAATTTGATTAGAGGAAAATCAATTATAGAATCCTGCTTTTGACATCTTTCTCATTGTATACAGCCGCTAATACCTCCTTTTGTTCCTCTTCCCTGCCAACAAAGTTTTTAAACATACTTACAAGATACACCTTCAGCTTATTTCTTTATCTCGAATATTAATTAAATGGCTTATTTCATGCAGTTTCTTTTCAACCCTGAAAGGCCCACTAAATGTTGTCTTTAACGAATGAGCCCGGGCTGGAAACAGGCCTAGATCCTTCTCGCCAGCTACAAAATTCCAAGCTGCAGATTCTCTACCTGCTTTACTTACATAACTTGCAGCGGCATCTTAAAATGTTTCCGAGCTAACTCACATGCTCTAACCAATCTTTCTGTGAAGTTCGATACTTAACCCAGGGGAGGAATGTCGCATTTTGAACCGCCAATTTCTCAAGAATCAGTTTCTGTAGTCCTCTAACCACAGGACCATACATTATTTCAAAAGTACTTAAAGAAAGCTGTGCAATAGGACCGTCCCTATTAACAAATAACAAGAATGGAATTCCGCCAATTCAAATCCTCTGGATAGTCCTGACAGTACGCTAACATCATAGGCATAGAGTGTGATGCAATCTTTCCAAAGTCGTTTGTGACTCCAGATGATAATCTGTTCATTTAAATACTTTTATCCTCAAACGGATCATTACTTCAGTAAAGAGCTTTGGCATGGAATTTGACTCCTGATCTGGTGTATTTCCTGAGGTAAACCATACCTGTTTTAAAAATAGCGAACTCTTCCACAACTTTTTTTGTAGTAAAATTTCTTAGAGGTATTGCTTCAGGGAACCTGATGGACTCTTAAGTTACAGTCAGTAACTACTGATTTTCACTTTTAGTCTAAGAGGGCAGACATACACAATCAATGATGTCAAATAAACGTTTATTTAAATGCTGGAGATTGAATTAAATGTGTGGACATAATCACAGCTTGTGGTTTCCATATCAAGTGATATGTGTGGCATTTTCCACAGAATTTCGCTACGCAACTATGCAATCCAGGCCAATAAATATGTCTTTGTACTTTTGCCTGTGCGTTAATACCTCTTCTTAACTGGTTTCAGCTATACATGACTCCAGGCCCACAATACAGCTTGATTCTTAAATGGAAGTTCAACGACAAGTCATGGAGTCATAGAGGTCTGCAGCACAGAAAAAAAGGCACTTCTGCTCATCAAGTCTTCGCCGGCTAATAAAGTACCGAGTTGTTCTAATCCCATAGTCCAGCGCTAGGCCCATAGCCTTGTATGACAAGGCTTCACAAGTGCACATCCAAATACTACTTAAATGTTGTGAGTTTTTCTGCCTCTACCAACCTTTCAGGCAGTGAATTCCAGATTCCCACCATCATCTGGGTGAACAAATTCTTCATCACATCCCCTCTAAATCTTCTGCCCCTTACCTTAAATATATGCTCTCTGGTTATTGATCCTTCCACCAAGGGGAAAAGTTATTCCCTGTCTACCCTATCTATGCCCCTCAGGAGTTATGGTTTGATTATATCTTGTTGGAGAAGGTCATTGCCTGGCACTTGTGCAGCACGTGTATTAATTGCCATTTGCCACCCCAAGTTTGGCTAATGTCCAGGTCTTGTTGCATTTGGACATAGGCTTCTTTAGTATCCGTAGAGTCATGAATGGTTCTAAACATTGTGCCATCGTCTGCGGAAATCCCCACCTCTGTCCTTAATATGGATGGAATGTAATTGATGAAGCAACTGATGATGGTTGAGCCTAGGGCATTACTGCAGGATTTCCCGCACTGAGCTCCTGGAGCAGGAATGATTGAACAGGGACAACCATAACCATCTTCCTTTGTGCTAAGTTAGTCTACGACCAGCGGAGAGTTTTCCCCTAATTCATCTTGATTCCAATTTTTGTGGAGCTCCTGTGTACCACACTTGTTCAAACGTGGCCTTGATATTAAGTGTAGTGACTGTCACCTCACCTTTCAGCTTTGAAACATCAATTCCCAATTTGGAACTAGACGAGTGAGTGAAAACAGCACCAACAGGCAGTGAATCATTACCTAGGAGGGCTGGGAATGTGGGAGAGTCTACTTCCTGTTGGCAGCATATCAGAATCCATGAGCAAAAGCATCACCACGCTTTCCTACAAGCGGAAGGGGGAAAGGGGGAACATTAAAAATTGGCTACCCATTTTACTGCTGAGTGCGGACAATACAGTTATTTCCAAGGTAATTGCCAAGTGTTTCAGTTCTGATCTGGCATTGGTGATCTACCCTGAACAGACCTGTGATGTACCTGGCAGGAAGATCCCTGATAGTCTCTGGCTACTTTGTGATACAATTACCTATGTGCAGGACAGAGGGGTGAACACCAGTCTCATTAGCCTGAACCAGGACAAGAGCTTTAAATGAATACCGGACACCTATACGTTGGAACTGGTCTCCAAAATGTGGTTTTGGTGAGGGAATCCATAATTGGATCAAACTGATCGAGACAAACATCAGTAGCACAGCTTCGGTCAGAAAGGAAAATTAGAAAGATTCCCAAATAAATCTGGAGTCAGAAAAGGCTGTCGTCTCTTCACTGCCATGTTCGTGTGTTGCTTCGAATTTTTAGTTGAGTTTACCAGGAAGGTTTCGCGCATAAGAGGACTGATGAAACCAGGCAGTGGAAGCTCTCAGGTCAAAGCCTCCCTGTACATAGATGATGTTGCAGTCTTCTGCGCTTTACAGAGACCAATATACATCTGCGAACAGTTCGAACTGGCCTCGGCTGCCAAGCTAAATCGTGGAAAGCGCGAGGCCATGATCGTTGGGGACAGGGATAAACGAAACTTTGTCCCTTTCACCATCGGTAATACTGCCTGAAGGTGCTCGGGATATGGCTCGGAGAGAACAGGGCATACGTCCAATACTCCAAGAAGTGAGTAGCTATGGTGAAGAAAACAAAATGGGTTTGCGCGAGCGAGGCTCCCTCACCATTGCAGGTAATGAGCTAGTCATCAGGTGTGAGGCACCTTGGGCGTTGCTGTACATGATGGAGGCCAGGCCCATTCCTGACTGCTGTATTGTGGCAGCCACCCAACTATCTTCCTCTTTATCTGGAGAACCGAAGATGGCAGGTGCTCGCAGGGACACGATGTACGCTTCAATAGATCAATGGGAAAAAATCTTCCTCAAATTGTCCCTCATCCTGAGGCCCACATTTGTGGTTGGCTGGACCAAGTTGTGCGTAAAAATTCGGTGCGAAAACACCAAGTGTAATTGCGTGTTCAGGAGCCATCTGTCCACGATGTTGCTGTGCAGATGGGTATGACAACGCAGATGGGAATGTTACAAGTTGGTGGGCCGTGCCAAACAATATTTCCATCGTGAGAAAAAAAACTATGCAGATATTAGGGGAAGAAAGTTAATGAGAATTTATGGTTAGGGAGAATGTATTATAAGAGAATGAATTACTTAATTTAGAATCGAAAAGACAGGCCAGCACAGATCAGTAAATCAACAGATGAGACTTATAAACTCTCAAACTTTGTATACCTCGGGGTTTGTAATCACCAGCAAAGTCCTGGGAGTTAGGCTGGAGTCAGAAGATGGCAATAACATAGATTAAGCGTGCTCTTCAACAGAGAGGGGAAGAACAGATGGTCCCAGCATAGATAGGAGGGAAGGTTACTGTCTGGGTGAAAATAGGGACATGCGATTCATTTTACCAGATATGTCTGTTTAATGTAAACCTATATGTTGACGAGATCGGAATCTTGAAACTGTTCTTGGAAGTGACCAATAATGCATAAATAGTTTGAACGTTTGTAATTTAGCAGAGTGCCAACTCAAGCTGCATTGCGATGGTTTTCCCCTTGCAATTCGTCGAATAAACGATCGTGACCTGTAACTAAGACTCCTGTGGTCCGTTTGTCAAAGTGACCACATCAACTTGGCGTAGTAGGCAGGATACTTGGATCGGATCCTCGGGATGGCTCTGCAAAGTGGGTGAGCATATTTATTTATCACGTGTATTTAGTGCAGTAAGCCTACCCGAGAACAGTCCGGCCGACTATCAAAAGTATCGGTAGAGGATTCAGATCAGGAGAGAGGAGGAGCCAGGGTAGGAGGCCGAGCCGTGCAGGCAGGTAACGGTTTGAAATATAACCAGAACCGAAACCGCGCAGGAAGGCCAGCCCGCAGTGAAATGAGTGAAACTGCAGATACCGCAAGTAACTAAGTTATTAGGGCCGCGCGAACGTACCGTGCAGGATAGGCGGGAATAAGAACAGAGTGCCGCCAAGGAAAGAGGATACCGGTATGGAATTCGACTGGGGAACCGCGGACTCCATTACGAGGTTCATAGCGGAACAGCAGTCAAAGCTAATCAAAAAAATGCAGAAGGAGGGGTGGAACCCACAGGGCACCACCGGAGAACAGAAACAGTGGTGGATAGAGCAGAAAAATGATAAGGAAAATAAAGGGATGATGGTTCTTATCACCTTGTACCTGCAGTTGTGCAGACCGGTTAATACTAAGTTCCAGTCGATTAGAGAGAGAGAGAGAGACAAAGTCAGTTTCAGGACAGATCAGGACAGTAGTGGCACCATGTAGTGAGACTGAACAAGAGGAGGAGAGCTCCGGAGGAGAAATCTATGAGGGAGTTGAGGCCGCCCCACTGCACCCATTGAATCCCATGGCCCAAATGGCAGTAGCTGTTAGGAAAAGTAAAGTCAGGGAAGGCGAATTTAAAAAAAAACGAACTGAGCAATGTGGCAGAGGATGGGTGGAGGATGAGGAGACTGAAAGGGTTACGGAGAAATTTAAGCACGTACCATTCAGCCAGTGAAGAAGCAGTTTTTGCTTAAAAAAACTGCTGAGACTTAAAACTCGATATAACAACCCAGATTTTTGGACCAAACTGCGGCAAATACAAATTGTCCATGCAATGCTACCCCTTGATGCCCACACAATTATGAAGGCAAAGTGCCCGGGGGATATTTGAGGAAGATTGACCCCACAGATTATAAGTGGAGATTGGGCGAAACCTGGTGACGTCCCAGATCGGGAGAAAGCGACAGGCCTGCACAGGGACTTTGAGGATGCTGTTAAGGAAGCCTTGGGGGAAGGAGAGACGAATTGGGGTGTATAACGTCGGTTGTACAGAAGATGGGTGAGCCCGTAATGGACAATGCAGAGCGAAAGTGGGAGACATATGTACAGTTTTCAGGACAACCGCACCCCGTGCTAGACAACAAAGTTTTCCTACAAATGTGCAAGGATGGTTGGGACGTGAATGGTCCGCAACTGAATTTTCTGTAACTTAAAAAAATGATTTTATCTACGTTACAAAAGCTGCTTGTGCTGAACAGAAAGACAGAAAGAGAGAAAGGTGTGTGTGTGTGTGTGTGTGTGTGTGTGTGTGTGTGTGTGGTGGGGGGGGGGGTGAGGGGTGGGGGGCGGAGGTGGGGGGAGTGGGGGGGTGTTGGGGGGGGGGGGACAGTAGCAGTGGAGATGTGAAATTTCATAAGTTTGATAGTCCCTGTAGGTGGAGCCTTCAAGGTCCCTTTATTCCCCCCACTGCTATTTGAAGCCTACTTTAGAATGTGATAGTTTTAATTCGTTACTTTAAGGAGGGAGGAATATAAATACCTACCTCTAAATATATGTTTGTTTGTGTGCAAGGAAGAATTTGTATGTGAGCTTTAAAGTGTTTTCTTCTGTAAATTTTAATTTGTGTGTGTAGTTCAGCATTTTAGGGTTGAAAGCCACGTAAAAGTATACGAAAACGTTCCAAAGTTTTGAGTACAAGGTTTGAATTCAGAATTCTGGCAAAAAAAAAAAATCGCAATTTGAAGTCATGATAAAGCTAAACAGGCTTAGATGAGCCAATCCTTAATCCACACCCTTGCAGACGAGATTCACCACTTTATAAAATGAGTGGAGTTGATACATGCGAGTTACATTAACTCATACGATTTAAATTTCTAACGTTCTGAAGGGAAAAATTACCTGAAGTTCAAGGGATTCTAGGAAAATCAAACGCACGGTTTAAGTGGTTCCAATGGATAAAAAGGGTTTTTTTTGTTGAAGAGATTAATTAAATATGAAAGCAAGTCTGCATCCCAACAGCATTGTTATTTGAAGTTGGGACACGGATTGAGGTGTAAAGTGCATTGTAGTTTAAAAGACTACTTTGGAATCACTAGGATGCTATCTAAGATAAAGAATGTGTCGATAAACATATGGGAATTATAACTTGCATGCAAATCAATACACATAAGAAAGAGGTTGTTTTAATTTTGACAGCTGAAATTACATTTCTTAAAAAGTTTTAAATTTTGAATTTTGATTCGGGATAAAGTTCTTATAAAGCAATTTTAATTTTAAAAGTTTTGACAACAATTGGCATTAATTCAAATGCTGCCAGCTTCTGTATTTTTAAGTCTGTTCCCAGCATATATAGCTAAGCTCAAGACCTTGACAAAGTTTGACAGAAATCCAATCTTCGGCCGAGCTAATGATCTGGGATAATTCTAAAAGAAACAGGTGAGACACAAATTAGTGGGTTACTTTTGAGAAAATTAAATGTTGTTTCAGAAGACGATAAGGAAGCAAAACATGTCAATGCCTGATTTCTGTTTTAAAACTGTTATGAAAATACGTTGTTGATTTTAAAGTCTTTCCAGTCTACCTCAATAAGGTACGATGGTAGCTGTTGTGTTTGCAAAATGGCATGAGGCAAACAGGAGAAAGAGTTACGGAAAGAGGACACAATGTACAAATTGTTTTAGGGGTACTGAATTTCATAATCTGGCCATCAATTTAGAGATTGGAAACGCACAGGGGGAGATCAGCAAGTAACCAGAGACAGAGAACTTCTTTGACATGGAATAGTTAATATGGGCTAAAGATCAAGTAAACATTATAACCTATCAAGACAACAGGGAAACTAACATAAGAATAATGTTAGGATGATCATGGTAAGGGAAAAAAAGCGCTTAGAGTTAAAAGTATGTGGAATCTGTAGTTCAGGAATTGAAATGTAAGGAGAAATAATACATCACAACAATTTGCCACAAGATGGATATAGGTCAAGGGAAATCTGGAAAAAGGCAAAATAGATGTATTAATGTATTAATAAGATGATTGTATTATTGTGCCTGCGTGGTACAAAAAGTAGGACCACAGGATTAGCAACTATGGTGACAGACTGAGTTAAGCAGCTCACAAAGAGAACCATCACTGAAAGTGACGATAATGAGCCATTGAAAGACAGGATAAGAAGGTGCATTGTAGAGTTGTGTTGGAAGCAGTCAAATCCAAAGAGCAACAATGGACCAAGTGGGGAATAAGGTTATGGTCATTGTGAGCCCGGAGCGAACAGGCATGGACCATGCGAGGTAATTATGACAGGTGATACATGCATATTGTAGATATGAGAAAGAAAGTAAATGGAGGAATTACACACAGTTAAAGATACATGGCAATTGACCAAGCTGTAACCCCGAGAAAGGTAGCCAATGTTAATGTCTCCAGTGGTCTACGATCCTGGTCGTCAGCGCATCAGTACTAGCAACAAGGTCGGGGATCATCACTGATCATCCCGCACCACAGGAGAAACTTTGATAGATCACAGACCATGCCGAATGCAACACGCAATGGGGAATGATAAATGTAACAGTCGGAGATCAAGTGCTTTCGAATTGTAGTAAGGGTTTTCTTCAGATCGGGCGTAGGAGGTCCGCCCAATATAGAAGATTAGTACCACTACCCACTAGCCACTTCCCACGTCTCCTTCCACAGTCCGAGTAGAGATAATTGAAGCCTCTCAAACCACACCGACTATCCCACCTTGTCCGAATACGCATCCAGAACTGATGAATGATTTGCTAATGGTTAATCAAAAGTTTTGCATAATAATGAACACCACGAGCTGGTACCCGTAGCCTTGAACATATCCGGAATTGCCCCGCCCCAGTAGTGGTCAACCCATATTCGAGCACCATATGGGCCAGTTGATGACTCAGGCATCTAAGTTCAACGGCGGGATGCGCTCAGTTCTAGAAGGAAACCGAGATAAGCGCGGCCTGATAAATGATGCTGCCACGATATTCAATACAGGGACCCCATCAATAGTTACTTCCATCTATCTAACAACTGTTCATCCGATGGTCCGTACCCTGTAAATTAAGCTTTAGCAGGGTTTAGAGCAGGAAGGCGAAGTTCATAACACACAATGAAATACAGACCAGGACATGACAGTGTTAATCCAAAGCCTGGCTCCCGTGCTCGAAAGTAATGCGGGGACTATCAACAAACTGATTGAAATAGGGAAGAATAATCCAGACGAAGCGAATAGAAATGATGTTTACAACTCATTTGGATCTTGGCCACTGGAACAATCCCGGGAGCATTTAAGACATATTAATGAAGGAGTTGTTCATTTATGGGTTATTAAGTAATATTTATTTAATCTTTCACGACACCAGAATCATGACTTGACCGGTTGCCAGCTCAGAGGTTTAACATGCGTATATAGATTGAACGTTGAATGTATAGTAAATAATAGTTTGCTAATAGGCATTTTATTAGTAATACCTATCATACCTATGTCAACACCCGACAGGACATTATGTAGATCAGAAAATATTGGGGTTATACGTGTACCATGACATTCCACGTATGCAGTAGTCATAAAAGGGAATATAGTTGGCACCACATTGCAAGGGCGTAGTATAAAGGCCACCGCAGTAGTATACAAACCCAATATATGAGAAAGATGAAGCTAAGTGCCGACTTAATGCAGCAAAAAATTGTACACTGCAAACTATATGGGCTGCAATAGACCCGATCCATGTTGCATATACGGGGAAGGGATATATTGCATTACCACGTAGCAGCAGAAGATCCAATATGGGGACAGCCGGATGTGCCCCATCCATAATCATTCAGCGTGCCTACACCAACAGAAGCCAGCAAGGGTGGGGAAAGTGGAACTGGTCGAAATATGCAAGAGAGGAACGACTACTATTCAGGTCAAGGAAAGTCTTAAGGATAACCTGACAGTATTTGAAACAGTTCTCCTATGAAATTCCCCAATTACTAGAGCACCTAACCGCGATTCGGACACAGGTTAAGCAGATATACATAACTTACTACAAACTGCAGCAACAGTTGAGAACATTAAAGGTGGATATTAACAAATAGATTGTTCCACATGGTGGGGGGACCTGGGGAACTGGGGCTCAAATTTAAAGATACGCTCCTGGATTCAGATTATCTCCCGTTCCATATTATACTTCAACAGATATTGATTATATATCTAACATACTTGATTCATCGCACCCGGAAGTCACAGAAAAAGGTGGTGCTGGGGGAGTTTTAACAGTTGGGGAAGGAATGTACTAACCCTGAGGCCTGAATTGAACGGCCAAATGATACAGGTGGTCGGATGGTACCTTTTACAACCCAAAGCTGGATGGCTGGCCAGCATCAATGGGCGGCATTGCCTAAAAGTAAGGACAGTACCACTGTAGTTGGCTACCTTTGGCTGGGCCAAGGGCCAAAAGGGTGGACTGTTAGGGGGGAATATCGGGGTACAGTAAGAACTTATTGAACGGGAATGAATTACTTAATGTCTCCAAGGGCAGCTAAAGATTACCAGATGAACCTTGCACAGCCTAAAGGACCTGCAAACAAAAGAAAGACATTGGGAGCCGGACTGTGGTCAGGGGACGGCAATGACAACTGAGGTGAAGTGTGCTCTTCAATAGATAGGGGAAGAGCAGCTAGTCCTAGGTTAGTTAGGAGGGAAGGTCACTGCCTGGGCGAATATAAATGGTGACATACGGTGCATGTACTTGTTACCAGAGATGTCTGATAATGTATACCTATATGTTGATGAGATCTGAATCTGGAAACTGTTCTCGTACATGACCAATAATGTATAAATATGTTGAACACTTGTAATTTCGCAGAGTGCTATCTCAAGCTGCATTGTGATGGTTCTCCCGTTGCAATTGCTCGAATAATCTACTGTGATCTGTACCTGAGACTCCTGTGGTTCATTTGTCAAAGTGACCACAACAGGGAAGTAGGCAGGTTTTGGGAGGGTTGGTGATGATGTGTTGCCGAATTGGATGTGGTGCTCATTTCAATTCTGCTGGTTACTCTCTGAGGTAGATCAAGTTTTTCCCAGCATAAAATGCACAGCGCAAGCATGCAGGCAAGTCCCGTTTGCCTGGCCACTAAGTCTCTGACACTGAGCTCAGTGTGGGACACATTGACAGCGGGTCGAGGACAACGTAAAATCAACCAATCAGAAAGTTAAACTTTTTGGGCAATTTCAGTGCGTGTGCACGTTTCAGGAAGTCCGCAGTGTTCGGGATTCGCAACAGCAACTTAAATTCACTGCTGTGGACATTGGAAGTTTTGGGACCTGAGCTGTTTATTAAACTGGCGCTTCTCATGCATTAAGTGCCGTGCAAGGGATTTAAGGCCAACACAGAGATGTGTTACTGCACTGCTGAAACACGTTAATAACTGTTCTCTACTTACCCTGAGTGGCACGTGCTCCGCAAGGGGAAGAAACAATTATAATCCCCGTAGAAAATCAGCGTACATAAAAAAAATGACACAAATTGGAACAATGTTTTCTGATATATTTTAAATAAAGCAAAACATTGTTGTGACAGCAGAAAGGCCGCCATTCAAACCTGGAACATTGACTACAATTTAACTATAGGTAGAGCACGAAGAGTTGATTTAATTTTGCATTTTTTGTATCAGTATCAGGATAATTGTCCAAGGAGATTTCGCTATCTTCTTCAGCTCTTCCCTGAATTTAGTTTGTGCAGCTGCAAAAATATACGTGTTAGTGCAGGAACTCAAATATATGAGCATTTGTCCGGTTTGAGTGGTGATGTATGCAGGAGCTTTATAATCTGGTCGTACATGAATGACCGTACCACTGACTAACAAACAAACGACTGCTGTCAGACACAACAGTATAAATGTACCCGATACAGTGAACAATAATATAATCGATTTTCTTCGGATCAGTATTTCTGAATCATTCTGATTCTCGCTGTTGTGAGAACAGAGTTCCTTATGGGCTCGACTGGCGACTAAATTTTGTCTGACTGTTAAACAATTAAGCAGTAATATCAAAGTGAAAGGAACCGAACCCACAAAAATACTTTGTAGCCAAATAAATATTACACCGAAAAGAGATGTATAAAACTCCTGGCTGGGTTTTCAACCGCGGTGAGAATTGTTACTTCTCCGCTCTGGTTCAAATGCAAACCAATTTGGTGTGTTCTGTAAAAGTGAGAGGACACAGGTTGCTGTTAGAACTGTAGCCGCAGTACACACGGTGCAAGAACTTATCTTAGATGTGTGGCTACATATATATACAAACCGGTCAAATGTGATGAAGACTGTAAACAAGACCGATAAATGCAGGTTGGTACTAATTAAGTACATTATGAACTTGCAAATGGATGTATAGAACATGATAACACGTGGAAAACGCAAACTCAGGACTTTATGCACGAGAACATTGTAGAGCATGACCAATACATCGGCTATTGCCATGGACGCCATATAGAAAGTAATGCATTTTGAAAGGCCGGAATTTCCTCTGGAGAGAATTACGATTATCATCAGGTTCGCTGTGGGAAAAAGGGACAGAAGGTAGCTAACATAATCACTCATGTACATTCCACAAAATATTATGGGAATTGTTACCATGCATTTCTACCCAGCGTTACATACACGTATCCGATTTATAATATTGGCCAATGTTGATGAAATTCCTGTAAAATAATAAGCGAATATGCACTCTATTGTGATTAAATCGTTTCAAGGCCAGTTTTTTTGAGACTGGCCCTTGCTGAAAAAGAGACTGGAAACAAGTTTCTGGGGGAGGGATCTCTTAATTCGACACCATAATTCTTGGAAAATTAACTTTGCATGTAATTGGTAAGGAAAGGGAAACTTATTGGGACGTATAAACAGATTGGGAGATTGCATTTCAGTCTGTGTTCAGAACAAGCAGGAGTCTAAAAAGTTGCATTCCTTTTCAGCAGATGCGATCCAGGCCCAGTGGTTCTCACTGAAGCTGTGCGTGGGTGCAATCTTAAATGACTAAAACCTGCGATAAGCTATGAGCCAGCCAGGCAAGCTGAAGAGCTGGGAGTTGATTTTTTTTTTAACCCAGAATTGATCATAATGTATACCAGGGTGCTATTGAATGGTGGGTGAAGGTGCATCTGGGAAAGCTCCGCTACTAGGACTGTTTTGACCCGAGTGAAGGGAGCTCCACAGAAGTAGGCCTTGTTGATCATTACCATATCCATGGAGCTGATATGGAGCCAAGTTGCTGTTTGAGGCCACTTGAGAAACAGGCCCTTCTTTAAGAAACGTGGTTGAGCACAGCTTGAGCAAGGTTGAGATGTGAGAGACATTAGGACTGAATACAGTGCCTTTTAAGTGCTGAGGACTAGCTGAGAAATCCAGGAGACTTATCATTGTTCTATAAGCTACTTAAACTATAATAGACACTTTCTACTGAATACAATTAGCAGTTAATTGTATATTTTTTTGAATTTGGTTTGATTTTTACAGTAAATTTTATAAAAGTGAAATGTTGTCCATTGTTTTCTTCCATCAGGCTCATTTGCGAAATTCGGTTCTTTCAGGTAGTTGATCCTTAGTGGACACAGACACTATGTATAGGGACTGTGACTCCGCCGTCCTACCGATAAATTTCAGTCTGATGTTATCATGGTGCTGAAAGAAGGTTCATCCGAATTCAGTCAAGAGGGTGGTAACGGAGAGTAGCTCCAAACTCCTCCCACTGCCACCGCCCCTAAGGCATTGATGCATCAACTGAGGCTCATGTTGTCTTCGGACAATAGTGTAAAACTGGCTAAACCGGATCAGGCGTCCGTCATACATATCGCCCGATTGCCATTGAATGACCATCGCCTCTGGCACTGGATTGAGGCTCAATGGAAATGTACAGTGCAAGTAGACCGTGAGTACATCGCAGAGACAGCCCAGGTGCCGATATATTCTTCGTAAAAGGAAAGGGGATATTTCTATAACTTGGCGAATTTCAACACTGAATTAATGTACAGATTTCCTCAAATACAACCTTCTAGTCATCTGGTCGTTACCGCCTGATACACCGAGTGAATTTGATCAATTGCCTCTGGGGCCCCATGTTTCAATGAATAGAACTTTACAGTCGGTTCTTTCCGATTATTAGGAGCCGGTAATCTCAGGATGTACATCAGATGCCAACGGTGTTTCATATAATTTCTTGCCCAAAACCGGAAGCAATAAATTCAAATAAAACATTCAACTGAAGAAAGAAACTATCCAATGTAATTCAAAACTTTGCCATTTTCCGGCTTCAAATCGCTCTGAAGGACACCCGCAGGAACAAACTGAGAGGTGGCGGATCCGCAAAGATTTCTTGAGATGGAGGAATGAGGAGCAGCTCCCTGATTATCAAAATATCTTCCCGCCCCTGCTGGGCGGAGGACGCTGCAGTACTGGGAATTATCATTGCAATGTAGTCAATGGGCATCATGACATATGAGGCAGTTACGTTGGACACTAAGCAACACATTTTTTAGTGATCCATAAAATGCTGGAGGGGCGGGATTCAACCTCCTTCTCCTTCAGTGTCAGTAGGATAATTCAGCTCCAGGTGCCCACAATCTGCCGAGCAGAACCACGCCTCACGGGCCCTGTGAACGGCTCTTATTCAAGCTTATATTCAGCAATTTATCCCGGTGGAGAGATTACTCGGCATTGACACATTCCCGCAATCAGCCAAATAATCACTAGCACTGAAATACTCAACAGTGATTAGGCAACACTGACTTACCGGGATTACCAAAGGCTGCGAGAATTGGGTACCAAATGTCCGATACTTATAGAATCGTTGGCTGGATCATTTTTTTTAGAAGAATAGGAAAGTTCACTAAGTTTTCTGATTGTATTGCAGATCCGTAAATGTTTCCCACTATATAGCCCGGGGTTGTGTCCCGGTGAGAAAATCAGTTTACAAAATATTAGAGCTCCGTTATAGTGACTTAACAAGCAAGCGGGTAATTTACCTCTTCAGAGACCCCCGTCCGCCAATGGGGAAGTTGACCAGCTCAACTCCAAAAACTTCATTATTAAAATTATCGGAAAGTAACCACAAGAGGAATCTATTCTGCACATGTCCCCTTTGATGTTGAAACGAACATCCCTCACGGACAGCGCTGTCTTATTCGAACTTCATATTATTCTGTTGCGATATTGACTCATCCATTGAAGAATGTAATTGTGTTTTGGTTTGTAATTACATAACTTTAACTTGCTGTCTTATGTGGCAACACCTCGTCATGGCTCGGCGTTATTGTTACTTGCGATGATACTGCTTTAATATTAGCAATGCTGGAGTTATCCGTATATTTATGCTGTTGCCGTCAGTCAACAATACTAGACGTTATTAATCGAATATGAATAGTGGGAAACATATTGAAAAATTATCCGTGCTGATGTTAATGTATTATTAGCAATGTAAACTCCAATAAACACAGGGATGCCCTGCTCTAACATTGTTTGTCGTGAACTGCAAACAGTAAAGGCTGGGAATACTCAGCAGGTATTGTAGCATTAGTGGAGAGTGAATCAGAGTTAATGTTTCAGGTAATGGTCAGCATTGATTTATTCATTCCAGATTTCCAGCATCGCACCATTTTGTTTTCGGATTATTGAGTTTGCTCCTTTTCCAAAATTTTGACTGTGAGTCTATTCTCGTGCTCATGATGGTCACATTGGCATGACATCACTGGTGGTAACCCAACTGCCGAGTTACAGGTCAGGCTCCTATTCAACTCTTAAATGTGATATCCGTTCACTAACATTACTCTTGGGGTGGCCACCGTAACTTTACTGATGGTGAATTTAACTTCACTGAGGAAGACCCTACACGATCATTAATGATTCTAACATTTCCACCTGTAACCCTACTCTAACGTTACTGCTGAGGCCTATAAGCTAATTTATTCGTGATAACACGTTCGACACGTTTTTGGAAGCGCCTCCAACTTTTGTTGTCTTGTTTTGTTTTATTTCCTTCCCAAATAAGATCGCCTGATTTTAAGGCAACGTTACGCATTGCCGGAGTAATAACGTTAAATTGTAATCAATACTCGGGGTTAAATGGATAAAACTCTATTGTATGAAAATGATGCTGCTTGCAACCTTCTAATTCACATTAAGAGCATGTTTAATACTTTGGCTAATTTTCCTGACATACGTACTCTTGGGCATAACTAAAAGAGGGATATGGAAAATTCAAATACACTTATAGTTTTTAACTGAGCTTGGAGAATGAAAGGGTGGCATGACATGTCACTGAAAAATTGGTGATAGATCAGAGAAATATATTAATCGCTCACATTTAATCCAGGAGGGATCATTTTATCCTAGAATATGCACAGTTGATATTGAAGTTACACCTGATAACTGAACACAAAGTGGAGTCACAAAATGTAACGGCACGTCAGCCATCTGGAGAACTTTACTACTGCCAATTAATGAAACACTGATTTTGTTTCACACGAGCACAAAACCCACATGTTTCTGAAACATGCACCAGTCGCGTAAAATGTCGCTTGGTTGTTCTGAAGCAGCCGCTTTCTGGCATTTGACAGCGGTTAATTCAAGGACTCTGCTCTGTATCTTGCAACAAGGTGAAAAGACTCCTTGTGTTTAAGGACCGTGTGGTCACTAATTATATCATTTAAATTATGTTTATTCAATCCACCTGATATTAATCAAAGCTATTGTGAGTGGCGAGTGCCATCCAAATTTAAATAGCGTTTGCAGAAGATGTTAATGGTTTTACAACATCGGGGTGAGGCTTGTATCATTTTTAGTGTCAACATCATTTTCATTTTCAACCGTGCAGTGACGCATCGAGCTCGTAAACAGAGACCCCCTGTCTTGCCCAATTATCTGTGCCTCCCCCCCACCCCCCAAAACAGGCCACGGCAATGTAAGGAAACTGATTTTTCATTCTTCCCAGGGTTTACTCTGTAAACCAATGAGGAAATGAGAAGGAGATTGGCAGCGGAAAAATCTTCCATCCGTCTGAAACATACAGAAAAAGACAGACCGTAATTGTTCTTACAGATATTTAATATAGAAACAGAGAATGTTGGAAATACTCGGTGGGTCTGGCAGTTTCAGTGCACAGAGACAGCAGAGTTAATGGTTTCAGGTCGATGACATTTGGTCAGAACTGACAGATTTATTTCATGTTTCTGGTTAATGTGCTTCGAGTATGATTGTCGACAAATCAATCTGCGGAATTACTTACCGCCGTGATCAAGTTTCAGGATAGCTGGGGAGGCGGTGGAGGGAGCTGATGTTTTTGCTAACGGGCGGCGGGGGTACCTGTGGGATATGATAGGGCCGGCGCCTTCCAGTCATGTCTTAAATTGTGTAAAGCAAATTATACCCTATTGGCTGGTTACCAATATTCTGAAGCAAATGTTCTGCATTCACCTTATAGGCAGAATAGAGGTGAATCCCTCCGTGTGCAGCTGCCTTCCATTATTCTGATTATTAATTGCTGTGCATTATATATTTCCCCCACTTTATGAGCAGGTTTGGTGACAGGGCAATAAAGCAAAGTTACCCATAGAATCAAAGAATGGCTACAGCACTGAAGGAAGCCATTCAGCACATTGTCTCCTTGCTGGTCCTCCGCAATAGCAACGCAGCGAGCCCCACTCCTCAGGCTTTTCCATGTAGCCCTGAAAATATTTTGTTTTCAGATGATTATCCAGTTCCATTTTGAAAACAGCAAGTGAAAAAGCCTCAAAAACGCACTCAGGCAGCGGCTTCCGGATCCAAACCAAATGTTGCATAAAGAACTTTTTCCTCATGTCGCCTCTCGATATTTTGTTAATCACTTTAGCGTTCTTGGTGTCTTCCCATGGGAATGATTTTTTTTCCCATGTACACTATCGAGGGGGTCTCATTATATTTAGCACGTCTAACCAATCTTCCCTCAACCTTCTCTTCTCCGAGCAAAACAACCCCAACTTCGCTCATCTATCCACATAACGGAAATCTCTCATCCTCGATATCATCCACATAAGTCAAATAATAATACTTTTCCGAACACTTTGTGAAACCTTCGTTTAAGTTGAGCCAGTATTTTAAGAAGACTCATAAACTTAGTTATTTTTGTATTCTATGCACCGATTTAAAAAGCCAGAATTTAGGATCCAGGACTGCTTTCTCAAACTGCCCTGCCACGTTCAATGATGTATGCACACATACACCCAGGTCCCTCCGCTCCTGCAGCCATTTAGAATTATGCCGATTACTTTATGTCTCCTCTCCTTGTTCATCTGACCAAAATGCATCACTGCACACTTCTGTACATTAACTTTTGCCTGCCTCGAGTCATTCCATTCCACCAGCCTGAATCCTCTTGAAGTCTATCATTAACCTCCTCACAATTCACAATACTTCCAGGACATGCACCATCCTTAAATTTTGAAAATGTGCCCTGCACACGTAGGTTATTGAAATCAATCAAGAATACCAGTGGGTACCGCTCTATACCACCAGCATCCCCTGCCACCAATACGTAAAGTTTGCTGTAATTCATGCTTCAACAGGCTGGAATTCAATTATTAACTGTGGCATAATGAAATTCTCGCTATGCATTTTAGGATTAATAATTCAAAACGCCACATGGTTGGAAATAAACTGCTTCCAGGATCTAATACTGTTCACTAAAAATCATAGTTATACTGAAAGTTGGGGTCTCAAATTATTAGCACAGAGCCAAAGAAAGTAAGTGTAGGCTGAGAAATGAAATGACCCACTCGTTTCATTAGAGTTCCTGTACCTCAAATTCTCCCACTTCACCACTGCATTTCGATCAGCCATAGTAGTATTAAAACTACATCAAGTCAGAATTTACATAGCAACTCCAAAATATTATATAAAGAAGTCGTGTAGTCTCAGCGAGAAACTGCAATTCCAAGTGCCACAAAAGAACTTGATGACCAAGATATAGTTTTATTCATTTATGGGATATGGACTTCGCTGTAACCGCCAGAACTAATTATCCATCCTTAATTGGACTTGAGAAGGTGGTTGTGAGCTGCTGTATTGAACCGCCGCAGTCCCTGTAGTGTAGGTAATCAACAGTACTGTTAGGAATGTAGTTCCAGGGCTTTTAACCAGTGACATTGAAGGAACGGCGATATATTTCCAACGGAGGATGGTTAGTAACTTAGAGGGAAACATTCATCTGGTGGTGTTCTCACGTATCTGCTGCCCTTGTCCTTCTAGATAGTAGTGGCCGTTTGTTTGATAGGTGCTGTCTTAGAGCAGCTTTAATCAATACCTGCAATAAATCTTGTAGATGGTGCACACTGATGCTACTGTGCGTCGATGGTGAGGGGAGTGAATGTTTGTGGATGATATTCCAATCAGGCAGGCTGTTTGTATTGGATGGTGACAATCTTGTTGATTGTTGTTTGAGATGCACTCATCCAGGCAAGCGGAGAGTATTCCATCAGACCCCTGACTTATACCTTGTAGATGCTGGAAAGGATTTGGGGAGGGAGGAGGTAAGTTACTCACAGTAGGATTCCTAGCCTCTGACCTGCTCTCGCAGCCACAGTAATTACATGTCTAATCCAGTTCAGTTTCTGTTCAATAGTAATCCTCAGGATGTTGATAGAGGGGAATTCGTTTTTGTAATGCCATTTAACGCCAAGCGGCAATGTTTGGATTCAGTCCTGCTGGAAATGTTCATTGTCTGGCACTTGTGTGGCGCGAATATTACTTGGCACTTGTTAGCCCAAGCCCGGATACTGTCCAGGTCTTGTTGCATTTGGTCATGGGCTGCTTCAGTGACCGAGGAGTGGCGAATAGTGCTGAACATTGTGCAATCATTAGGGAAAAATCCCACTTCTGACGTTCTGATGTAAGGAAAGGCATTGATGAAGCAGCTGAAGATCGTTGAGTCGACTACACTACCCTGCCGAATTCCTGCAGTGATGTCCAGGAACTGACATGATTGAACTAAAACAACCACAACCATCTTCGTTTGAGTCTGATATGACTCCAATTAGCAGAGAGATTTTCCCCTGGTTCCCAATGACTCCAATAAACGAGAGATCCTTGACGCCACACTCGGTGAAATGCTGCCATGATGTAAAAGGCAGTCACGCCAACCTCACCCAGGGAACATCAGTGGAGTCAAGCAAACCGAACAGTTCAGACTGATGACTTTTCATTAGAACCACAAAAAGCTCCGAATGAGCTTTCTTGCTTTCCAGGGGATGACATCACTTTCCCACAACTAAAACTCTATGAAATGGTTGATACACTGGCGAAATCGACCTCTGTGCCATTTTATCTCCAACTGGAATTGCTGCAACTTAATGTTTCCTCCAAAAAAAAGCAATCTTCAAAGCCTTGAAAGCCCAATGCAGAGGAGAGTGCGAATTTGCACAGGCAAAACCGTATAACCGATGAACAATAATGTTTGCAGCAGGATGATGGATAAAATTCAAAGCTTTTCATTACAAAACCTGTTTAAAATGTCGCATCGTGCTTTAGTTGGTTCAGGCGCCTATCTAGTAAATAAGTGACTCTAATTTTAAGCCTCGATCATAAAGTCAACGCTAGGCTATTAATTATATAACGAGCTCTAGAAGCGGCAATGAAAGGCGTGTGCCCACATATACAAAACTGTATAGGATCAATGTTGCTTTCGGAGTTTCATACATAAGGATACTATTCATTTATCGCTGACGATAACTGTGAGGTAGGATTAAATGACCTTTTGTTACTGCCGTTAGGCAGGAAAGAGTGGGGAGGGCTCATTCGGAGCGTTGTAACGCTCTGATGAAAAGTCATCGACCTAAACTGTTTGCTTTGCTTTTCTCGACTTATGCTCCTGGGCGAGGTGAGATACAGCCCTTTTTATCAAGGCAGCATTTGACCAAGTGTGGCTTCATTGACTTCTAGTAAAATTGGAGTCAATAGGAACTAGGGAGTAAACTCTGTGCTGGTTGGAGTGCCGTAGCCTCTTGAGGAAGATATTGGGCTTTTTGTGATTCTCACAATTTAGAACGTTACTCCCAATGAGCTTTCTTGCTTTAAAAGCGTTAGTATAACACTTTCGCAGAACAAACACGATATGGAATTGTTTACGCATTCGCCAAATCAAACCCTGTGTGCTTGGAGCTTTCCTCTCCAATTTCTTGAACTCAACATCTCGCTGAAATAAGCACAATCTTCAAAAAGTGTTGAAGGTTCACTGCAGATAGCTGGGTAACAATGTTGTGTACATTGAATGCCAAGAGTTACGAGTAAGTCGTTAGTGTAAGTTCGAAGATTTGCGAAACTTAGCAAAGGGGAGGCTGCTGGTCTGCCTGTGACAGTAATGCGCTGCAGAGGTTGGACTACCTAACAAGGGAATATAAGTAATAAATGATTGTAATGTCTCATGTCAAACAGCGAAGGCAGCTCTGCGAAGCATGCACATCCAGTTGTATATCTCAATCGGTAAAGCATCAGACAATTAATATGCAGGCCTATGGTTCGAGTGCCGTTCTAGCCATTGCCTTTTGATTTATGGTGTTTCCCCCTGTGATGCAACAGAAAGGAAACAAATAATGGAAGCTGAATTCCTCAAGAGAGCAGAGGAGACAGGTATGTAACTTCTATTTGCAAAAAACGAAAATACTGTCTTTTAGGAATTATTGCAGATTCATTCATCTTTTAAGAATTATTTCAAGTCTTTCAACGCCCTAAAGGTGAAAAGCACATCCTGAATTTTCTCTTGATTGGCCTAGATACCATCGTTGCGAATCACTAGCCACAATATGACAAGATTCAGCCCCATTCCTCCCCCCACAGAAATCAGCTTATCTCTATTTAACCTAACATGTGACTGAAAAAGAACAGAAATCTCGATTAGATCAACATTCATTCTTCTTTTCTCAAAATAATCGAAACAGGGAGAGGCTCTGAAAACGAAAAAAATAAATAAGAAGTGCAGGAAAATGTAGGGGTTTTACAATAGCTGAATTTCTCCTTCTGAGAGCCAGCACAGACAGGATGGAACGAATGGCGTCCTATTGTGTTCTATCAATTCTATGATTGTACCTTTCTAGCATTATCAAACCTGACTCCGAAAGTAACCGACTGAACTCCGAAATCCCAATCGTGAATCAGCACCGCTTCCACCCCAAGGTCAATATAATCCTGGTGTTTCCCCTGAATGGTGTCCATAAAAACATGAGAAATAGGAGAAGGTGTATCATGAATTTTACCGCTTCCCAAAAAGTTCTCGATCTTTATGGCTGATAATCTGCCTCGATTGCACCCTCCTGAAAATTCTCAATTCCCATCGTCGTACTGTGCCATCACAGATCAAACATTACTAATGCATTTCAAGCTGCAGAAGAGCTAAACACTGATGTCAACTGCGAATTAATGGGATACAATTCAAAACACTGCATAGGAAAACTCATTAGTAATTTTTCTGCCACTCCGTTAGTTATGTATGCAGGCACAGCAGGTAATAAGGATGGCAAATTGAACTTTTGACATCAATTGCTAAAGCGACGGGGTATAAAAATATGAAAGTGTTGTTGCAACTGTGCAAGGCATTGGCGAGACCGCACCTGGAGTACTGTGCACAGTGTTGGTCCCCTTACTTGAGGAATGATGTAGTTTCACTGGAGGCAGTTCAGGGGAGGCTCTCTAGATTGTTTTCAGAGATGCGGGGCTTGCCTTATTTGGAGCGATTGAGCAGTTTAGGACTATACTCGCTAGAGTTTAGAAGTATGGGAGGATATCTGATTGATGTATATTAGGTGTTAAAGGGGATAGACAAATTGTGGGTGGAGCGGATTTCCCCTTCAGTGGCATGCTCGAACGAGAGGCCATAATTTTAGGCAAAGGGGTGGTAGATGTATATCAGAGATGAAGAGGAATTACTTTTCTCAACGGGTCGTGAATGTGTCGAATTCAGCACCTCAAAGTGCAGTGGATGCCGGGACGCTGACTGAATTTAAGGAGGAGATAGACAGCTTTTTAATTCGTAATGGCTTGAAAGGTTATGGGGAGAGTGCGGTAAATTGGAGATGAGGTCAACATGAGGTCAGCCACGATCTTAATGAATGGCGGTGCAGTCTCAAGGGGCTTAATTGTATACTCCTGCTTCTGGTTCTAATCTTCTTATGCTATGTTCTTATGTTCTTGGTAATGTCGAACTGCAGCTGTTAAAGCTCCAGCATTATCCGAGTGTTTTAAGATACTTTTCTGGATTTATTACCCAAAGAACTAATATGCTTTTCGAAGTACAGTGTGAACTTTGTGTATACGGAGACAAATGCCTCTCCGTCCATCCTCACTTTACTAAAATCTCGCATTTACACTGGCAAAAGATATAAGAAGAAGTGAGCAGAGAGATTTCCCTTAGAGTTGGTGGGATCTGGAACGTTCTATCTGAAAAAGTTGTAGAAGATAATTTCGTGAATAATTTTAAAAGGAAATTGGAAAGATTTTGAAAACGTTGCATATTAGTCCTGCCGAAGTTCATAATTTATCTACTTACTTCCTCGCATTGAAACTTGTCTCCTTTTAGCGTGTTATTATTATGTGTGCGTCTTACTTTCTGAACTCCTTTCTGAGAGGATCTTTGTTTCCCTGGGTGTATTTCTTTTTGCCTGTTTCAACTAATGAAGAGATGGAAAAGCGACACGTATCTCTGTCCATCATTCACAACCTGACGCTTTTTGAATGTCTCTCTGTCTCTGTTTCCCTTGCCTTGATCTTTCCGTGTGATAAAAAAAATCTTCCAATCGGGCTGAAAATCTGAGCAAGGGCCATTCTCATATCCGGTGATCTCTGCACTATTCAATAATCTATGGATCTCAGCTTTGAATATATTGAGCTCCCCCGACCCTCTGGAGTAGAAATCTTCAAAGATTCACACACATTTGAATGAAAACATCTATCTTCGTGACTCATTACACCAAACTCCAGAGAGTATAGGCTCATTTTTCACAATCTTCTCTTTGAATCTAGAAACGATTCTAGGGATCAAGCTATAATTTCAACATGTGCAGATCGAACTTCAGAAAATGCTGCCTTTATTCTGCAGGTCAGAAAGCACGTTTTGGTTACCTCAAGGGTGCTGTAGCGTCTGCAGGAAATGTCTATTTTTGCTTCAGATTTCCAATGTCTGTGGTACATACGAACATACGAAATAGGAGCAGATGTAGCCAAATTGGCCCGTAGAGCCTGGTCATCCTTTCACCAAGTCAATGGTTGACTTTTTTGTATTTCGAGTTCCACATTCCCATCTACTCCGATAATCGTTTTGAATAAGTTGCAAAAATCGATATATCTCAAATTTTTAAATAATAACTTATGCCATCTCCACTTCTTCAGATGCAGAGAGCGCTGGCGTCGCATAACCCTCTGAGAGAGAAAATAAATGTCCTCATCTCTCTCCTACAAGGAACAGATCTATTACTAAAACAGTGCCTCCTCGTCCTGGACTCACCCACAAGGGGATACACCCTTTTCACGTCCAATTTGTCAAGGCCATTAAGAGATTTATGTACTTTAAGTCATTGCTCACTCTTCTAAACTCCAGTGGAATCAAACCCAACCTGTCCAACCTATCCTAATGGGACAATCCGCTCATTGCAGGTTTCAATGTAGTAAATCCCCTTTGAACCGCCTCCAAAGAATATACATCCTTCTGCAGGTAAAGAGACCAAAACTGCACGCAGTATTCGAGATCTGGTGTCATCAATACACTGTGTATCTGAAGCATAACATCCTTACATGTGTGTTCAAATACTCCAGTAATAAAGGATGTCAACCCGTTAGCCTTCTGCATTACTTGCTGTACCTGCATACTAACATTTCGTGACTCATAATCAAGATGCTGTAGATCCCGCTGCATCTTGGAATTCCGCATTCGTTCACGTTAAAAGTAATAATTTCCTTTTTTATTGTCCTTGTCAAAGTGAACAACTTCACGTTCCACAACATGACAATCCGCCTACCAGATTTTTGCCCGCTCGCTCAACCCATCCTTTTCCATTTGCAAATCCCTCATGTCTTCTTCACAACTTTCCTACCTATCTTTGTGACATATGTAAATTTAGCTACCACGCCTTCACTCCCCTCATTTATAATATTGATGTAAATTGTAAGAAGTTGAGGCCATGGCACATATCCCTGTAGGATTCCACTCGTCACACACAGCCAATCAGACAAAAGCCCATTGATGCATACATTATGTTTTCTGGCAGCCAGCCAGTCTTCTCTCCATGCATTAACCCCTACACCATGAACATTTATTTCCCGCAATAACCTTTTAAGTGGCACCTTATCAAATGCATTTTGGAAATGCAAATGCAGTACGCCTATGCGATCCCCTCCATCCACGACACACTCTTCTCCTTCAAAGAACAATAATAAATTTGTTAAACATGAATTTCCTTTCATAAAACCATACTGAGTCTTGCTTTTGCGTGAGCCTAGTGAATCTTGTTATATCATATCGACCGGAAGTATTTCGTCCTTCAGATAGCGACTCCATACTGACACTTATTTATTTGAAGACACTTACAGAAAAGGCTGCCCAGAATAATCGGAACGTGGCCGACGTCAACATCCTGGAACCCGGTCCCTCACAGAACTCTGGGTGTACCTACACCACGTTGGCTAAAGCGACTGAAGAAGGCAGCTCACCTTTTCCTTCTCAAGGGCAGTTAGGGATTGTAAATAAATGCTAGGTTAGCAAGCAGCGCCCATATCCCATGAATAAATAAAAAATCATCCTGACCTTGTGTATAAAAGGAGCAAGATGATTATGGCGATTTTTTAAAACATAGATGGTGCAGGGTGTATGTAATGGAGCAGAGAAGGATTCAGTGGGACTTGATGTTGCACAAAATTCGAGACAGTTTTCTAAGCCCCTAATGGCAGCAATGGTTATTAATAACTTGAGTTTGTCCACATGGAAATTGGGATTTATAAATTATTTATCGTAACGAAATTTAGTTATCTTTGTACTGGGAGACCAATTTCCCGTTGGTTCCCTGCTCCTTGGTCCACTTTTTCTCACCATTGTGGAAACATTACTCCGGTTTGTCACCTGTTACCTGCAATATCGACTCGTTGTCTAGCTCTCACATTCTAACAGACGAGCTCTGCTTCTACTGTTCACTAATCTTCCCTTTTGTCCATTGTGTCCTGCACACAAAGTTCGAGGAGGTAATTTATTTCCATTTAGCTTATCGAATCCTCTAACATTTTTAATTGATAACAACTCAAACACAAATGACACAAGGAATACTGATTTGTTTAGGACAATATAAATGGGTTCTCTGCGTATTTCTAAAAAAAAAAAAACTGGCATTTTTTAAGCGCTCTTAACACAGCTGTTCTACTGTCTCCAGTTTGGTTTACATCGGTTTCGAACTATATATAGTTCATGAATAATATTTTGATATTTGCAAACGGATTGTGGATGTATTAGTATATTCGGGAGATACGTGTGCGACTGTGTGTTATTTCTAAATGTATTTGTGTTTTGAGTAATGAAACGTAAGGGAGAAAGAAATGGGCAGAAAAAAACCGCATGAAGCCAATTCGAGGCGAACTAATGAACAGAAAATACACATAATTCTAAGTAGGCAGAGTCATAAAACTGATCACCTAAAGTCAAAAGGATATCAAACTTAGCTCTGGTTGGTTCAATTAATGGTCGCTAAAATTGAAGTTTTGTTTCTTGTTAATCTAGTAGTTTGGAATGGGCACTTTCACCGCCGCGGCCCGGTCAGGAAAGTGCATTTCAGAAAACAGCTAACTTGTTTGATCATGTTCGTTGGTGATGTTCAATTCCATTCACACCATGAATAGCCGCTACACGTGGAAGCAAATGTTTATCAAGTGAGAAAGGACCTTTTGCGTGTCATAAATGTTGATAAAATTCAGATGTAAACACTATTTGTTTGTTCTCGGGTCAGAGAAAGTGTTCAAGGAGACAGTGAAATGATGAATACTCTGCACTCGAACAAACATTCCATTGTTCAAAGGCACACGAGTTACACGGGGAATAAATAAACATTTTTTTTTACACTTTCGAATGAAAATCCGAATTTCCTTCCCTGTATTTCCGGAATGAGATCACTCTCTTCCGGGTGCATTTGGATGGAAACCTCTCCATCTCCCTGAACTGACAATCTAATTCTGTGACTAGGGAATACTTTCGCCAGCGTGTTTCGCGTTCGATAACCACACATTTCTTATAATGACATTCCAAGAAGGTGATATTCAAGGAAAAAAAAATCAACGGGTCGCAGCAACGGCAGCTATACTCAGTAACTAGGAGCTCTGGACAGGCGTACACATGATAAGCACAACTGGACGACCGCAGCTGGACAGAGATAAAGAGGGTCAGCACAACTGAGCAGGGGTACACAAAGATTAGCACAGCTGGCAGAAATAGTCACAATTTGGAGAGGGATACCTAGGGATTTTGAATCATTGTTTTTCGGTCAACAAGATGCAGGTAAAACATGTTGCAATTTTCTAAAATCTTCTGAAATGCTTTGCCTTCACTGATACCAGCTTTACAATATGCACAACAAATATCACACAGTGCAATGGTATATTCCAGTCCTATATGTGCAGACACAGAAAATGTCCATTAATTACTTTGAACGTAATAATTAATCTATTTATAATAATTTGATGTAGGTGCAAGGCATTTCTGATTTTTTTCCCCCGGTTTTAATTGAAATGGGCGTGTCCAAAAGATTGATGTGATGTGTCTAATGTGTGGGTTAAGAGGTTTACCATGCTTTCCGCTTTTATGCGCTACATTGCTTTTCATTTTCAGCCCACACTGCTGGCTTACACGAATTGCGAAAAAGAGAGCCAAATGTATAAATCTCCTCCTGGAGGTGCACAGCTTCACCATCAACAAGTTGTCAGCTGTGCCTCCTCGTAGCGAACGTGGAAACAGGTCCCTCATAGCATCAGACTGAAGATTCGGGAGAACGCAGAGCATGTTGGACACATAGACATTCAACGTGCAAGTCCACCAAACTCGGAATTCGCTAAGAACTGTCTGACGTAAAGTCCACCGCACAGTTGGTCAGTTACATCTCTATAGACTATTGAGATGTCCTTCAACAGAGGGATGACCTGGGGGTGGTGGCTGGTTGGGGTGCGGGTATGACTGAATCAAAAAAGCAACAGGGCCATCAACAAAACAGAAATCATGAATCAACTAAAAACAATGGCAGGAGAATTCATTACCGACTGCAATTAGCATTTGGAGAGATGGGGGTGTACTACCTTGAGTGCAATTTTAAGGGAAGCATTGTCACCGAGGGAAATCTAGACAATGTGCAATGCCTGCTTGTCTTATCAGAGCTTGATACCGATTTCGAGTGGATTAACTTTTCAATGGTACTCACTCACCTGATTTGGGCAAAAATCCAGGTGTTCATACTGTCCGCCCTGAACACAACGAGCATATGAAATTTTACATTCCTGCAGCAGCTGCACCAAGTTCTGTGCCTTTGCTGGTGGGAGGAGGCATTGCCCAAGGAAATGCACAATGCAAATATTGTGACCCTTTGCAAGAGCAAGGGCGACCACACTGATTGCAAAAACTAAACTGCTGAACATCATGGGAAAGGTTGTTGCCCAAATTGCATTTTTCAGGCTGCAGATCTTGGTTGAATCCAAGTGTGATTTCAGAATCGGAAGTTCTACAATTGGCATGCCCTTCTCAGTCCGGCTTCTGCCAGCAAAATGCCGTGAACAAAGGAGACCGCTGAACATTGTGTTCAACCATCTCACCAAGATATTCGAGCATGTGAGCAGAGGCACACCTTTTATTTCTTTACAATAATCATTACAATTCTCGTAGGCTTTCTTACCATGAAATTATGCGTTTCCTGCCCGCTAACCTCACAAACCTTCTGTTTGTACTTCCCAAATGTTATATTTATACTTTTCTTCATTTTGATGAGAAATCATCCCCTCAAACGTGCCCTCTGTTGGTCTCAAGAGAAGTTCGCGGACAATGCGAGAAACTCCACCATTTTCAGTTCATTTTCACTTTCTGACAGCCACACTATTTTGTTTTTCTAACTGACAGAATGTTGAAATCAGATTAAATATGGACTTAAAGAAAACTAATTTACAGGGTAATGGGTTGAAGCTGAATAGTGCAAAAGATCTCACAACTCTTTTCAAGATGCTGCATAGATTTGAGGGGCCGACAGGGAGATTAGAGACGGCTCAAGAAGTAAAGTTGATGAATGAATGATTCCGGATTATTGCCTGATGGTTTGCAGAGACCATATAATGCATGTAACAAGGCTGCATTTGGCTGCCGTGGTGGCCAAGGACGTAAGTTATTTTTAATGAGTGTTGTACATGGAGTTCAATGTGAACATTCAAAAAAGTGCTTGCAGCCTCCAAGTTTAAATGACTATCAGCTACCTGTCTCGAAAATGCATTAAAATTAATAATTTGACACAAGACTTAGAAACACAAATGATTTACCCAGATCAAATATTTAAAGTTTATTTGTTACGAAGTGAAAATGTTAAAATGAGTGATCAACAATCATCGAAAACTGCTTGAAATGCATTTTTTCAAAGAATCAGGAAACGTTTTTATAGGAAAATCAGGACCTTTCACTAATGAATATGAATGCTGTTTGGTTTTAATCTGTTGGGCTAGATTTATCTGCAATATAACCAAAAGTGGCCTCGAACCAGCAATTATCAGGTAATATCACCTTTCACACGAATGACTAATGCGTAATCTAACCAGCATGCAACCAGCATGGCTTGGTTGAGGCAGATGTTAATAACGATTAAGTAAATAACATGATTGTCTTTGACTTCTCTTTTCTGAGCACTGCACCAATCAGCATCTCCTTGGCAGTAAGGGATGTGAACTCGATTCCAGTACCTCGCTCTTTCTCCTCAACAATATTTCAGCTTTCTGCCCTTTGGAACTCTCTTTTTCTCTTGAACTTCTTTCAAAGTCCTGTCAAATCCACACATTAAAATAAGCCTTAGTCCTTACAATTTAGCCACCGCCTGCCATTTAACAAAGGCCTCGCTCATGATTGAAAGAGCAATTTGAACAACGTTTGAATTGTTAAGGGGAACATATGGACAAACAGAAATTTAGGAAAGTAAGACTTAAGATCAGGAGTCGGCGCTTCAGCCCTTCGAACTTGCTCTGCTATTCGAGAATGTCATGGCTGACCAGATTGTGGCCTCAACACGACTGCCCCGTGTATCCTTCATAACCCTTCACCATCGAAAAACTGTCCACGTTAGCCTTGAATAAATTCAATGACCCAAACTCCGAAACGATTGGAGGAGGAGGTTCGGTGGGGAAAGGGGTATGGGTGGGGGGGGGGTGAAGAATTCCACTAATGAAAGCCACTCTGCAGAATATAAAATCCTTATCTCATCTCAAAAAGGAAACCACTCATTACTCAACCATGTCCATTATTTCTAGTCTCCACCCGATGAAGTCACCTCAGGATCGGCTGTGATTCAATAAGATCACCTCGCTTTCTTCTGAACTCCAATGGGAAGAGACCCAAACTGTCTTCATAAGATAAGCTGTTCATCCTCGGAATGAATTGAGTGAAATTTCTCTGAAATGTTTCCTATGCATTTTTTTTATGACATCGCAGGTGATATGTGCCAGGTGGACCTAAACCACAGGAGAAACTTGGCGACTGTATCCAACGGTTTTGCAATTTTTATTTATTCTGTGACAGGTTATGCACTGAATGCAGATGAATTTATTCCACTAACACCATTTTGTTATTTTAAAACCAAGTTAAAAAGTTGCTTAACAAAAGGAAAAATGAAACAAACACACAGTATTAAAGTTGCATGTTTATTTAGTCTTAGCAGTTCCAAAAATTCTTAATGAAACAGGCTGCCAACTCCACTTCCCCGATAACGCACAGTCCAAAATAGATTTCAAACTATAAAATCAAACTGAGCAAGGTTAGCAAAACAACAACTCGACAGTGGTTTCCACAAGTTTATAACCCAACTATATTTTACTGGGCACAGCAGACTTCTGCTGAAGCAGCTGGTTGCTTTTCCCCAAGGACATCTTCACAAGCTGTACCTTTCAATCTTACACGGCCACACTCCCTATAGAGTTGTTTTATCCCTCTTTATACGTGTTTTCTCTCTCTTTAAACTGTAACATCCAATTTTCAACAACTCTTTGGAAACTTACGTTTCCCACAAATAAAAATCTTTCACGTAGTCAATATCGCCTCCATCACTTTGGGAAAAAATCAAACGTAATAACCTTGCCCGATTTATGTATTTAGTTGTATACAACCTACTATCACTTTGACACTCAACCACCTTTCGACTTCTCCTAAAATGCAATTTTCCTTCGCACTCTACATGATGCCCTCGACCATGTATACTCTCCAGCATTCCAAAACTTCCTTTTACGTCGAAGTTAATTTTATAATATCAACCTTGCAGCATATCTGGTTCTAGTTCTATTAATTCAGTTACACACAGAACCATCCACACTCACACATTTAAGCTTAATATAACGTGAAAAATATTATCGTTTAATGAAGAATTATTTTTTCAAATACGGAAGCCAGGACTGTACACAGTACCCAGATCTGCCCTGCACAAACTCCTGTCCAGTTGCAGTAAAACATCACTACTTTTATATTCCATTCTCCCTCAATCAACGCCAACATTCCATTTCCCTTCCTAATCAAACACTGACGTGCAAACAAACTTCTTTAGTGAATCATGTTCGAGGACACCCAGGTTCACCTGTACAGATATGGTCAGTGGAAGAAACTATTTCCGCTGGCTTGGAATCTGTGAGAAAGGACAACAGTTTAAACAAAAAAATAGGTTTCAACGTTAAAATTAGGAAACAATTGGAAGTTCAGAGGTCCTTCCGTACATGGTAATTGGAGGTTTTATTTTAAATCTGTTTTATTTTATTACTCCAATCTGTTGATGCACGTGGCAAAAGCGATTTTGTTCCCAATTGGACAAGGTATCTCTGAATAACCGAACACAACCTAGGGACTAAATGACCTCGCCAAAAGCAAAGCTTGGGGAAGAGTGGATCATCTTCCGCCTCAGCACTCGACAGCCGCCTGAACTCAACACTGAGTTGACTAACTTTATATCATATTATACGCCTCCATCTTGTTTCATTTTTATTCATTTGCCGGCTTGTTTTGGTCCTGTTTATTTGATTAATCGTTCATGTTACCTTTGGACGGCTGCACTGCAGCAATTCATACTCTCAGTTACACACACCTTTTTTTTATTTGAAGGCAAATTGCATTTTTCTCTGCATAGAAAGGAGATTGGATTACAGGAATCAATTAGTCTTGCTAAAGTAGCACAGGACTATAGTGAAACCTTATCTTTCACGCCGTTGTCAGCTTTGATCTCCATATTTAAGGAGCAATACAATTGCATTGGAGGCAGCACAGGGAATGTTCATTGACTTGTCCCAGGATTGAGGGGGCTGTCCTATGAAGACAGCCTGAGTAAAATGGAGGAGCAGTCCGGCTCTGCCGCGTGGTGGTTACATATAGTAATATTCTGAAACACCTAACACAGGATTGAAGTGAATGCACAATTTCCCAGTCGGCATTTCCTTCCTTTTTCAATGCGAGGACAATAATGCATGGACAATAATCAAAAGGGAAAGTGTCAATTTTGAAAATTTTGGCAAAACCCTGCAGGTCGAGAAACATCTCGGTGGAGGTAAACACAAGGATAAGGATTCATGTCAATGAGCTCCAGTCAGAAGTGACGTTTCTGGCAGGCTCAACATGTTCTCAAGTTTCTTCGAAAATTATTAACTTGTTTACGTTCAGAAGCATAACTTATTTCCCCTCCTTTTTTATAGGAATATTGCCTATAGTGTAGCTGAGGTGCGAAGGAGCATGGAAAAGCTGGATGCAATTCATTTTAATGCATGGCGTTTTCTGAGTAAGGCAGTTGAGTTCGGGTTGTTGATTATCACATAGAGATATGATATAATTGCTATCATGGAGACATGGTTGAGGGAGAGGCAGGACTGGCAGCTAGATATTCTGGGATATAGAATCTTCAGGCAAGACGAGGGGTGTGGGTGCAAGGGGCGTAAAGTAGGAGACAGGTGTTGCAATATTGATCAAGTAGTCAATGAATGCAATTACGATGAATGATGTCTTAGAATGTTCCTGAAATTAGGCCATATGGGTCGGACTTAAAAACAAAAAGGTGGCAGTCACATTTCTGGGAGTCCAAAACTGTCGGGGAGAGATAGAAGGGAAGATGTGTAGGCAAATCGCAGGCAAGTGTAAAAATAATAGGGTGATAATAGTGGGGGAGTTCAACCTCCCCTGAAATTACTGGGAATACAAAATGTGAAATGCTCAGGGTTGGAAGAATACCTTAAATAAATCCTTGAGGGCTTTTTCAACCAGCACGGAGAAAGTCCTACTAGGGAGGGGGCGGTGCTGGACCCAATTGTAGGGAATGAAGCTGGGCAAGTGGTAGACTCATGGATTTCAATAAGTCAGTGATGTTGGGTGGTTATTGTTTCAGAGAGAATGGAAAGAGGAGTGGAAGTAATTGGGTTGTTGAAACGAGAACAGAAAGTGCTGGACAAAAACTCAGCGGGCATGACAGCATCTCAGGAGAGAGAAAAGCAAATTTAACGTTTCGAGACCTCCTTCAAGTTTGTATAGCTCTTTCACAAAGCCCAGGAACAGGGGATGGGAGAAAAGCAAAATACCACAGGTACTGGAAATCTGAAAAAAAAGGGAAGAGCTGAGAGGCTCCTTTGGTGCTGGATCCTTCTATGATTGCCTGATTTATTGAGGATGAGAAATCTCTGACAACCACAAAAGGCCGCATTAACCCCCCTGTTTGAGCTATGAAACTCTGACTGAACTGAACTCAATGTTTATTCATTATTGAATATTTCCGACTCAGTCAACAATCCAGCTGTGATCTCACAAGAAACGCAATATTGAGATTTGGACAATCAGCTGTCAGTTTAGACAGTGCTAAAATCTAGGGTTCTGGTGGAATTAGGGGCAGCACATTTCCTGTGCTGGATAATTCGGAGCAGAAGACACCCCGCTTTCTTCAATGACTCTTCACCCTTCTCAGTGAATCCAGAGCAAGAAATGATAGATATTGATATGGTCATGAGCAGCTAATATCCAGCAGGGAATGATCCCAATGGAGATTATTAAGGGGGCAAACCTCAGCTTTAAAGGGTTTTAGCTTATGTCTCATTCTGGAGTATTTTGTTCTGATTCTGATTACAGTGAAATGTGAAAATTCAAGCAATGATATCAAGTTCGAGGGATATAGACACAGTAACAATCCTAATATTAAACAATAATGACTGACGCTCTATCCTTTACATCTCAATATATCTGACTAAACTGAATTAGACAGACTGAAAGCATGTTATCATACGAATACGTTGTATATCCAAATCCCAAACATCGCCCAACTCCGACCCTGCTTCCATTCAGCTGCTGCTGAAATCCCCGTCCATGCCTTTGTTCACTATATGCTTGATTATTCCAGTGTTCCCCTGGCCGGCCTCCAATCTTCCACCCCATATATACCTGTGCTCATCCAAAATTTTTCACCTGAACCAAATCCGTTTTACCAGTCACAGCCGTGCTTGTTGACCTACACTGACTCCTGCACGACAATGGCTGAATTTTTGAACCCGCATTCTTACTTTGATTACCCTCAATCAATTCGCCCCTCCATTTCTGTGTAACTTCCTGCAGTTTAACAAATCTTCTAGATTCATGCCTTTGTGCCACCTTGAACATTCCCAATTTTAATTGATCGATTTAACTCATCGACACCAACGCACATCCGGGATTCTCCACCCCTGCTCGTCCCTCTGTCCGAATCCCCTCTTCCAATCCAAGCCCCAGCCGTGTATTCACCATACCCTCTGACCTTACCACTCTAATGCTGAACGTTCAGTGCTCATCAAAGGACTTAGTTCCATACCCTCACACCCTCACCTCAATGAATTTCGGGCTCGGCACGATGATGAACTCTTCTTCCACTACCTTCGTTTTTGTGCTTACTACTTTGGGCAGGAGTCCTCTCCCTGTACAACGGATCCTTTTACCCGCCTCGAAAATTCTCCCGCCACCTGGACCCTTCCCTCTGGATTTTTACCTGCTCTTGATCTTTTCATTGAGAACTGTTGGCGTGATATAATTCGCCTCAATTTCTCTGCTCCTCTAACCCACTCTAACCTGTCCCTTTCAAAACTTGCTGCACTACGTTCTCTCAGGTCCAACCCTGACATTATCATATAACCTGCTGATAAGGGTGGGGCTGTTGTTGTCTGGCTCAGTGACCTCTACCTCGCAGAGGCTGAGCGTCAACTCGCAGACACTTCCTGCTACCTCTCCCTGGACCATGACCCTATCACTGAACATCAAGCCATTGTTTCCAGGACTGTCACTGACCTCATCTCCTCTGGAGTTCTCCCCTCCACAGCATCCAACCTCATAGTCTCCAAACCTCGGAAGGCCCACTTCTACCTCCCAACCAAAATCCACAAACAGGATTGTCCTGGCAAACTGATCGTGTCAGCCTGTTCTGCCCCACGGGACTCATTTCTTCCTATCTTGAATCCATTCTTTCTCACCCTGTCCTGTCTCTCCCCACCTACATCTGAGATTCCTCTCACGCCCTACATCATGTCAGAAATGTCCTCTTCCCTGTCCCCAACAGCCTCCTCTTCACCATGGACGTCCAATCCCTCTACACCTCCATGACTCACCGGGATGCTCGGAGGGCTTTCCGCTTCTTCCTCGAACAGAAGCCCGAACAATCCCAATCCACCAATACTCTCCTCCGTCTGGCTGAACTTGTTCTCTCACTGAAGAATTTCTCCTTAAACTCGTCTCAATTCCTCCAAATACATTGTGTTGCTTTGGGCACCCGCATGGGCCCCAGTTTTACCTGTCTCTTTATGGAATATGTGGAACATACCTTGTTCCAGTACTACTCTGGCCCCCTCCCCCAACTCTCTCTGGTACATCGATGACTCGTTCGGTGCCGCTTCATGCTATCGTCTGCATCTGGAAAAAAACTATTAATTTTGCATCCAATTTCCAACCCCCCCATCCTTTTCACGTGGTCCATCACTGACACTTCCCTTCCGTTCCTTGACCTCACAGTCTCGATTTCTGGTGATAGACTGTCCCCCAATATTAATTACAAGACTACTGACTCCCATAGCTACCTTGACTGCAGCTCCTCACACCCCGCTTCCTCTAAGGAATCCATCCCATTCTCACAGTTCTTCCTCACTGTTGCATCTGTTCTGATGACGCAACAGTCTGATGATGCCACTTTCCATGACAGTTCCTCTAACATGACATCCTCCTTCCCTAACTCAGGTTTTCCACCCACCAAGGTTGACAGGGCCCTCAACCGTGTCCGGCCCATCTCTCGCGCATTCGCACTCACACTTTGCTCTCCCTCCCAGGACCATGATAGGGTTTCCCTTGTCCTCACTTATCACCCCTCCAGCCTCAGCGTTCAAAGGATCATCCTCCGCCTTTTCCATCAACTCCAGCCTGATGCCACTACCAAACACATCTTCCCCTCACCTCGCTCTGGCGGCTTTCCGCAGGGACCGTTCCCTCCGGGACACACTGGTCCACTCCTCCATCACCCCCTACACCTCAAACCCCACCCACGGCACCTTCCCATGCAACCGCAGAATTTCAACTCCTGCCTGTTTACTTCCACCCTCCTCACCTTCCAACTAGTACTTTCAAGTGAAGCAGCACTCCCCTTGCACTTCCCTCAATTCGCTGTTTCCAATGCTGTCTCCTCTACATTGGAGAGACCAAACGCAGACTGGGTGACCGCTTTGTGGAGCACCTTCAGTCTGTCCGTAAGCGTGACCCAGAACTTCCTGTCGCTTGCCATTTCAGCACACCACACGGCTCTCATGCCCACATGTCCGTCCTTGGCCTGCTGCAAGGTTTCAGTGAAGCTCAACGCAAACTGGAGGAACAGCAGCTCTTCATCCGAGTAGGCACTTAACAACTTTCAAGGCTCAATATTGAGTTCAACAATTTCAGATCATGAACTCTCTCCTCCATGCTCACCAACTTTCCGATCCCCCCTTTTCAAATAATTAAAGTTTATTATTATTATTATTATTACATTATTACATTATCTGCATTTTTTAGCCCATTTTGATCCCTTCCCTCCACCCTACACGAACGAGGGCCATCTGCCACTCGCTTGATCTGTTTGCTACCCTTAATGTCTCCATTAGCACATCTTTTAGATAATACCACCAACACAACCATTCCTTTGTCCTTTTGTCTATGACATCTTTGGCAGTGTCTTCTTGGCCTCCATCTATCACTGGCCCTCTATCGAGATCTCCTGTCCCACCCCCTTCTTCTAACTTACGTTTCACCTCATTTCTATATGTTTTAGTTATGATGAAGGGTCATCCGAACTCGAAATGTCAACTGTCTCCCTCTGCACAGATGCTGTAGGCCCTGCTGAGTTTTTCCAGTTATTTTTGTTTTCGTTCCCAATTTGAATCCTTGCAGCATTCTTTCTGCTTACCTGGTCTAAAATTCTGGACTCCCTCCCTATAACTCTCCAGTTCAATGGATCCCGCTCATCTTTCATATGATCCTTAAAGTTTATGCCTTGACCAAACTTTTGTTACCTGACCTAATATCTCCTCCTCTGGGACAACATCAACTTTGTGTTAATTTTAATAAAAACGCTCTTTTCAGCTACCTTCTGAAATTTTGTTAGATGGAGTTTATGCAGCCAGTCATGTTGGCGCAGTGGTGAGCATCGCCGCTTCCCGAACAATAAATCCACGTCCGATTCCAGGTTTTCGCAGTTTTCTGAAGGTACACCTCTCAAATAAGGAGCTTGGTGCTGAGTTGAAGCCTTTTCGTTGCGATTTTGTCCGGAGAACGTCGCAGGTCGAATTCAATTAAAGAAATTTCCGACCTGCACTGATCTTCCATTTAATATGTCACTCAGCTGTGTCCCGTATTTCTGATAATGAACTGTTTCCGTGTGGAGCGGATGTAGAATTTCTCGGATTCAGTGACATACACTGATTCTCTGAATTGTTCCCTCTGCTGCTTACCATTTGTTATTTGAGTATCGATTCACGCGCAGGAAACAATTTATTCTTCAGAAAGCGAGATACTGCTCACTCTGGGAATCTGAAATAACACTTTGATTCTGTAAATATCAGGCTCTGGTGCTTTTTATGAGCCTGGGAATCATTCTGAAAATGCCACTCTCCGATACTGTCTGTGCATGTGTAATTGATTTTGTGAATATAAGTCACTGGTGCTGCTCGTGAGCGTAGGATTTATTCTGTAAATATAAGTCTCTGTCACTATTCCGGAGTGTAGGATTGCGTCTTTAAATCTTGGTGTCTGGTACTCTTTGTCAGTTTGGGGTTGATTCTGTAAATATCATTCACTGGTACTATCTTTGAGTGTGGGATTGAATGATTGAATCTGTAAATATCAGTCTCTTGTACTGTCTGTTAGTGTGGGATTGAATCGGTAAACATTGGTCTCTTGTAGTAATAGTGAGTGTGAGATTGCCATTGTAAATATCAGTCACTTGTACTGTGTGTGAGTGTATAATTTATTCTGTAAATGTAAGCATCGGGTATTATCTGTGACTGCGGGATTGAGTTTGTAAATCTGTTACAATCTGTGATTGTGCGATTGATTATGGAAATACCACTCTTTGATAATACCTATGAGTGTGAGATTGATTATGTAAATGTCAATCTCTGGTGCTACTTGTGAGCGTGGAATTTATTTTGTTAATGAGACAAGGTCGGCCAAATAGCCAACTGCAGGTTTGCAGATATTCTGCGAGTTATGTTGATTGTATGAATTATTCAATCAAGTCGCCACATTTAAAGAGAAAAGCCACATTCCAGGGCACAGCGGAATAGCCCGGAAAGAACATTCTGAAGTTGAGAATCCAATCACTGAATGGTCAGTCAGATTGAATGTCACCTCTGAAGCAATATGAGATCAAGAGATGGGAGTCATGATGTTTTAAGGGACGTTTCAGTGGCTGCTTAACACAGCTTCCAATTATGATTTGTTATTTAATGCTTTCAGATTTATCTGGCATGTGAGGTCGAGCGTGGCCCGAGTAAATCTCATCGCTGCATATAATCCCTCACCAAGAAATTAACACAGGTGTCGTAATCTATTTGTTCAAAATTTGAGAAAATAAGTCTGAGCAGCTTTGCAACGTCAATATCTCTGTGGGGATCCTGGAGTATATAAATTTAATGGACAAATAATGCTTCACCTCAGAGTTTAATTCAGAAACGTTGCTCGTTGCGTGAAGGAACAGATTCGCTTCACACAGAAAATGAATTGACCAATTCAATGGGTCAGGAAAATATTCTATATGATCCTTGCCATATTTTGGTGTTCCTGGTAAGTATGTAAATCCAAAGGCGTCGAGTAATCTGTACGTGAACTGGTTTTTGCTATTATCCTGCGAATGATCATGTTACATTGGGCCGAATTGCCATAGGTATACGGAAACCCATTCTTTTCATTTTATTCATTTATGGGACGTGGGCTTCGCTGCCAATACCAGCATTTATTGCCCATCCCTAGTTGGCCCTAGAGAAGCACTGCCTTCTGGAGCCGCTGCAGTCCATGTGGTGTAGGTACACCCACGTTGCTGTTAGAAGGGAGTTCGTAATAATATAATTGCAGTAATTAAATCTCCGGAATTACATGTGCAGCTATATTTTGTTGCATAAACTTTTTCTAGCTCATAGGCTCTCTATATGATAAAGTTCAACACAATGTTGTGCCCTGTTGAACCAAACATCAAAGCAAGAAACTCCTGAGAAGAATGTGTAACCGGAGGCATTTGTCAATGTAATATTAAACTAAAAACTGGTCAATAACTGGAGACAAACACCAGACTCCAGAAAACATGTATTACTGGGACTATTTCTTTCTTTAAAATTGAACTGTGTGGATTATTAACTAAAGTGCAACACACGGCGTCAGTCAGCATATATTTCCTGGATTATCTGCCTTTGCAAAGTTGTATTCAGTGTGGGGCACCATCATACACTACTCTAAGTAAAGGTAATGACAGCAATTCTGTTACTGATTAATCTTCTTCCAAGCATGGTCCAGTTAACATTTGCATTCTGAATGCAGTGCTTTAATGTATAAACTGTTTCAATGTTACGGAAAACAGCCTGATACCTATGAATACTTAATACTCAAGATACACATTTAGAAAGACAGAAATTCGCCCCACGTGGTTTACGTCAGTCTTCATGCTCTGCACGAGGCTCTTTCCATTCCAGCTCCTCCATTTCTGTCTAAAAAATGTAAAAATCTGGCTGCTACTTAAATGATTTTCCCTCAACTACTTTCACATTTCCACCACTTTCGGTGTAAAAGCATTTCTCTGGAATGTTTTCGTGGATTTACATGGATTTTCTCATCTCTCAATTGTGGTGTAATTGTGCAAATGCCACAAAGACTCAATATTTGCTTTGTCATATGAATTCGGGAACCATACACAGTGCGCTAAGTATGTTTCACCACGGCTTTATAAAAAAAATTAGCATAGGCTCTCTTGTTGTAGTGATCTTCCAATAGAGATGAACACCTTGTGCTTTGAACACACTTGCATCAACTAATTAAATTTCTTAGGAATTTAAATCATTCATGCGTCTATGGTCTCGGTACCACAATCATAGGGAGTAGCCCGAAGTGAATGCGGTTCTCCTCTCTGAGGGAGTTCTAAGAGCCTGGGAAGGAAGCTGGAAATGGGGTGGTTGAAGGCTGGGACAGGACATGATTGAGTTTGACTCATCTCTGATGCGATTCCAACCCACAAGCTTTTGATGCTAAATTCAATTCTGCATATTCTCAGAAAAGGAAAATATATGTCAGTATTTTCCCGTCTATCTTCCCTCCTCTTTCTTACACTTAACTCAATGGCAATCGTGATTCCGTCCCGCGGAAATTGTGGCCTCTCCCCCTGCATCACTCGCTACCTGGTAGCAATGGCAACAGCGAATATACTGGCCATTATTACTGATGCCATACTCAACCGAAGCGATGATTATTATTTCCCATTAAATTTCCTGGAAATCACCCCTGTGTGTAGTGTTCGTTCTGTCCTTCTCAGTATTACAACAGGCTGTTCTGTTTGGTTCACCGTCGCTTTTACTTTTGATCGATTTGTCGCCATTTGTTGCCCGAAGTTGAAACCTAAACATTGCAGCAAGAAAACTGCGTCTATTGTCCTAGCACCAACCGCCATTTGTTGTGTTTAAAAAACATTGCCATCTACTTTAGATTTAAACCGAGGAGTATCGTCGACAATGTACCATGGCGCTGCTCGAATAAGCCAAGCTATTTTACAGACCCTAGGAGGATTGGGGTTAGGAAGTTTGAATAGGTATTAACCCCATTGATACCATTTGGTTTAATTATGTTGCTCAACGCTCTGACAGTCAGACACATTTTAGTGTCCAGTCGAGTCCGTAAGAGACTGATGGGTCAGAGTAAAGGAGAGAATCAAAGTGACCAAGAGATGGAGAGCAGAACAAAGTCTGTGATTTTAAAATTCGCCAAATCGGGCAGCTTCATACTCCTGTTGTTGGTGTATATATATATATATATTTTGATGCCTTAGATGGCTTAGATGATGATTCGTTTATATCTTTGAAAAAATTGCCTATATGCTACGAAATTTAAGTTTCTGCACCAATACATTTATTTATGTGGCGAATCAGTCCAAGTTGAGAGAGCAGTTGAAGAGCAGTGTGAAATATCTGGTTATATCAATTATGAAATTAATTAGTAAAAGGAAACATTGAGAACAGCTTAAAGATATAGCGTTAAAGGGCAGGACCTCCGGTCGGCCGAAAGGAAAGGGCCTGGAGGATTAACAAACATGAACGAGCTGTAAATGACGGGCAAAGGGTGATAGAGAGAAGGAGCATGAGAAGATAATTCTCATCCGGTATCGGATACACCGAAAACCAATGAGCCAGGATAAAGGGCAAACATTCGGAGAACCATGAATAAATTAGCAGAAGTAAACAGACATAATAACGGGCAGCAGGACAAACGCACGAAAAACTTTCGGATAGGCTGCACTGACACTGCAGACGGGGTAACACACGCCAAAGGTCAGCGGGACAACGTGGATAGGTGGCATTTGGAGTCTCGGAAGTAAATTAACAGCAGGATTCAGGCGCGAAACAGAACAGTGAACAAAACACAAGAGCTGACATTCGGAGGAGCGCACATAGAGGAGCCAGGGGGACGTTTAGAACGTTCCGCGAAGGACAGGAAGTAAAGCAGCAGCCTTAGTGTCTCCTAAACCGCTTCTGGTGCAATTCCCAACTCCTTCTATTCTCTGAAAAAGAAAACAAAACTATTTCTTGCAAAATAAAATGCTTAACATGTATGAAATCTGCTTTGGCCAATGTATTGCTTGTTTAGTTACATATCTATCTGCCTATATTTCTATCAGTCTATCTACCGATCCATCCGTCAGTCCCTCCGCCCGTCCTCCCGATCGTCCGTCCGCCCCCCTCTCCCCCTCCGGCCCCCCGCCCCCCGCCCCCAACTCTGCCACCCCCGCCCAACACGTTTTAGGTTGCACACTATTGGAGGCCGTGACTTCAATTGTCTGGCCGAAAGCTCTGGGATTCCATCCATAAACCTCTCCGGCCCTTACTTTCCCTGGTAGAGGGCAAGCCTGATAATCCTTCTCTCCATCCTAATATTGCCTTGGATTTGTGTAAATATTTTTCTCTCCGTCTCTTCTGTGAAGAATGTTGGAAGGTTTTACTATCAGAAGGACATTAAACATACATAGGCTGTTTTCAACTTATCCTGTATGTTCCGTCTCATTATCTCTCTCCCTCTCTTCCTCTGTGAATGTCTGTTTCGCTGCTTCTCACACGCTCTCACACTGCCTCTGTCTCTGTTCCGATCTCTGTCTCATTCTCTCTCTCTCTCTCTCTCTCACTCTCTCCGTCGCTCTCTCTCTGAATGCCAATACCTCTGTTGCTTGAACACTCTGACACTGTCTCTTCTTCTCTCTCTGCCTATCTATATCTCTCTCTTTCTATACCTTGGTAGCTTTGTCTCTCTGCGTCAATCCGCCTCCCTTTAATTATGTCATTATTTGCCCTTCTCTCTTTCTCCACCCAGCCACTGCTCCCTCTGAATTTCACTGTCTATATTATCATTTTGTCCACGTTTTTTTTCATACTGACACACTCTCTCTCGCTTTATTTTTCTTTTAGGCTGACTCTTTTTCTGATGTTTTTTTCTTGTCACTCTGCATCATGCCTCTGTATCCACCCCGTTTCTCTCTCTCTCTCTCACTCTCTCTCATTTTTATCTCTCGCTCTGCTCCTCAATCTCCCTATCTGTCTCGATAACCCTTTCCCGTTAAAATTGTCTCTCTTCAGTTATTTTCCGCACTATTCCTTGCATATCTTTTCCTCTTGTTATCCCTACATTCCCATTCCCTATCCATCATTCTTCCTCCCCCCTCCCTCCTTCAGCTTGCCTCAGCTATCTCCCTCTGTCCCTCGAGGCCTTTCTTGCACTTTCTCATTCTCTCTCACAACCTTGAAATCCGTTCGAATCTGAAAACAACATTGTTTTGAAATTCTCTCTACAACAGGAAGGCATCAACATGCATCATAAAGATGATCGTGAATTTCTCGCCATGGTTTCAATAAAATATTACAGTTTCTTCCCTCAGTTGGAGACAAAAAAAAAATTGATCTGACTGAAATGCACTGAACTGTGGAAGCATTGTTGAAACCATGGACACATTTATTAACTTCCAAAGGGTTCCTCCCTCTTTATGAAGTTGGATAAAGGTTTCCCTCCGGGAGTGAACTCTGTGCAGGGTCTACAGCTATTTACTTATTTTTCAAGAAAACGTTGCTAATCCAGAAAAATAAAAATCAGAATTAAATTTCCCGCGGTGGGCGACTCCACCCTGACCGTTTTATCGCCTAAGAATTCTACAAAACCCCGGGACCCTAACCTAGACTTTTCCTTATAACTTCCATCCGCTGGAACGATTCCTCTGTACATTTACCTGAGCGATAATGCTGGTTGAACTCTATTGGGGACCTCCGAATACACGCCAAACCCCGACACCTCTCGAGCTATTTCTGTATATCTTCCATCTGACTTAATCTCATAATGTATTGGCAGCTGCAACAACATTTCAGCCATGGAGGCTTCTGCTTCTACTACATTGTTAGGATGGTCCTGCATTTTCTGTTCGACGATGTTACACACTTTACACGCTGCCACCACTCCGTTGTTGAAGTCTTTCCAGATTGCAACTGTTAAATCCCCTGTATACTCTACCTGAGAACCTTACTACCGTACCTGAATGCATCCCCAACTGGGATAAATCTATTGACCCATTATTGTAACTGCAGCTACACTTTCTTATTTTCCGCTCAGGTACTTCATTCTTCGTTTCCAAGACTTGTCCATCATCCTAGACATTCAATCAATTCTTGGACTTTATTTCAAAAACAGAATTACCTGGAAAAACTCAGAAGGTCTGGCAGCATCGGTGGAGAAGAAAAGAGTCGACGTTTCGAGTCCTCACGACCCTTCAACAGAACTGAGTATATTTCGGAGAATGGTGAAATATATGCTGGTTTAAGGCGGGGTGTGGGGGTGGAAATTGAGGGGGGTGGGGGGGTGTGGTTGTAGGGACAAGCAAGCAGTGATAGGAGCAGCTAATCAGAAGATGTCACAGACAAAAGGATCAAAGAGGTGTTGAAGGTGGTGATATTATCTAAGAAAATGTGCTAATTAAGACTGGATGGCAGGACACTCAGGGTACAGTTCTAGTGGGGTTGGGGGTGAAAAGACTGACAAGGTATTAGTTGTAGATTTAAAAATAATGGAAATCGGTGGGAAAATAAAAATCCATGTAAATTATTGAAAAAAAAGGGGGGGAAGATACAGGGTGGGGATGGGGGGAGGGAATTTAAGATCTAAAGTTGTTGAATTCAATATTCAGCCCAAAAGGCTGTAAAGTGCCTAGTCGGAAGATGAGGTGCTGTTCCTCCAGTTTGCGTTGGGCTTCACTGGAACAATGCAGCAAGCCAAGGACAGACATGTGGGCAAGAGAGCAGGGTGGTGTGTTAAAATGGCAAGCGACAGGGAGGTTTGGGTCTTTCTTGCAGACAGACCGCAGGTGTTCTGCAAAGCGGTCGCGCAGTTTGCGTTTGGTCTCTCCAATGTAGAGGAGACTGCATTGGGAGCAACGTTTGCAGTAGACTAAGTTAGCGGAAATGCAAGTGAAATACTGCTTCACTTGAAAGGAGTGTTTGGGCCCTTGGACTGTGAGGAGAGAGGCAGTGAAAGGGCAGGTGATGCATCTTCTGTGTGGGCATGGGGAGTTGCCATAGGTGGGGGTTGTGGAGTAGGGGGAGTTTTAGGAGTGGACCAGGGTGTCCTGGAGGGAACGATCCCTACGTAATTCCGCCAGGGGGGGTGAAGGGAAGATGTGTTTGGTGGTGGCATCATGCTGGAGTTGGCAGAAATTGCCGAGGTAGATCCTTTCAATGCGGAGGCTGTTGGGGTGATAAGTGAGGACAAGGGGTACCACATCATGTTTCTGGGAGGGAGGAGAAGGCGTGAGTGCAGATGTGCGGGAGATTGGCCAGACACGGTTGAGGGCCCTGTCATCGAACATGGGTGGAAAACCTCGGTTAAGGAAGATGGAGGACATGTCAGAGGAAGTGTTTTTGCAGGTAGCGTCATCAGAACAGCTGCGACGGAGGCGAAGGAACTGAGAGAATGGGATGGAGTCTTTTCAGGAAGCGGGGTGTGAGGAGCTGTAGTCGATGTAGCTGTGGGAGTCGGTAGGCTTTTAATGGGTATTGGTGCACAGTCTATCATCAGAAATTGAGACAGAGAGGACAACGGAGGGAAGGGAAGTGTCAGAGATGGACCATGTGAAAATGATGGAGGGTTGGAGATTGTAAGCAAAATTAATAAATTTTTCCAGGTCCCGACGAGAGCATGAAGCAGCAACGAAGTATTCATCGATGTACCGGAGAAAGAGTTGTGGGAGGGGGCCGGAGTAGGACTGGAACAAGGAATGTTCCACATACCCCATAAAGAGACAGGCATAGCTGGGGCCCATGCGGGTACCCATAGCCACACCTTTCATTTGGAGGAAGTGAGAGGTGTTAAAGGAGAAATTGTTCATTGTCTGGACTTTATATTAGGATTCCCTGCTCGTCCTATTAATTTTGCATCCCTCCAGTTAATCTATCCTTTTGGATGTCCTGACATATGGGAATCGAAATTGGGCAATTGGCTTTCAGACAAAATAGCCCGTTCCTGTTCGTCACTATCAGTCTTACTCTTGGCATCCAACCTCTTGTTCTTGATCTTGTTCCTCCCTTAAAAGGAGGATTAGGGCCGGTTAGGGACCAAAAAGGAGATTTATGGACATGGAGGTTGTGGGCATGGCCGAGATAGTTAATGAATACTTTGCGTCGGTTTTTACCAAGGATGAAAATGCTGCCGAAGTCCCGGTGAAAGAGGATGAAATTCAGTCACTAGAAGGGTTTAACATTGATAGAGAGGAGTTATTGGATTGTCTGCCTGCAGTTAAAGTAGACAAGGCTTCGTACAGGATGGTTTCCATCAAAGGCCACTGAGGGAATCGAGAGTTTCATTGCAGAAGTCACAACTCTTCAGTCTTCCATAGACTCGTGGGTGGTGCCCGGCAACTGGAAAATTTAAAACATTACACCCTTACTCAATGAAGAGCGCAAGGATAAGCCCAGCAACTACCGATCAATCAGGTCTCATAGAAGCAGTTTTTCTCAAACCCATTGGCCACCTTCGCCCAACAGTGCACCCATTCTTCTTTTTCATGTAACAATCCAATTCTTCCAGCTGCTGCAACCTTCCCCCGAGCGATGCTGGTCACTGTATCCAATTTAATGAGAATGTGATGATTACAAATAAAGGCAACTTCCAATCACAAATTGTTACTAAAGCTGGATACCACGCAAATTGTTAGATCTTGGATTCCATGGTCCGTAACTTCCGAGTTCCAGAGCAACATACACGGGGAAACCAGAAAGATGCACTAAGTGCAATTTAAATTTGAAAATTCCTCTGGTTCCAACTGTCTTACCTCAATGGTTACCAAGAATAACCGAAGAATTAAAACCATTTCTAAGTTCTGGGTTACCATCACAAAGGCCGACACGGAGCCCGTTGGGACCCGCACCATCCAACCCCCACCCACCACCCCCACCCTCCCACCACTCACTCACACACATACACACACCCGAGACACCCTGGGGACTCATCCCACCCCAAACTATCCCACACTAGCGGGACATCATTCACGCCTCTGAGGCTGCACCCATTACTAACAGCACTGGCCCGATCCAGCTTCCCCCCAACTGCCGAAACATCTGCCCTGATTGACCGAAGCGCCGACTACCCGACATCCCAATAATCCCCCAGTCCGACTGCCTGACCATCTCCATCCTGGCCACACCCGCAACACTGAATGCCTGGACCCCCGACGACCCGACATCTCAGCTCCACTGCCTGATCATTTCCCCCGACTGTCTGTGCAGCCCCTACCCCAACTGCTTTCCCCCCTTCCCGGTTGCCCGACCCTACCCCCCCCCCCTCCCCCCGCCCACCCCCACCGAATGGCAGCCCAAGTCCGGCGGACCACAACCCCATTCCCACCAGCAAATACTAAACACTTACCTGACAAAACTACAATTTCCCTGGCTTGAAAGTGGCTGCACCTTTAAATTACATGATTTACGGCAGCCAGTACCCTAAAAAGGGACTCATAACCAACTTGCCCCCGCCCTTGCCCTGGTGGACCACAGCCCTAGGGAGTGTGGTAGGATGTCAATGTAAGAAAGGAGCAGTGGAGTGAAAATCCGACTCCCATTGCCACTCGGCGGAAACGCTGGCCCAACGTAGATTTTGATCTTTTGGACGTGCTACATTTAAATGTGATTACGAATGGGAACACTTAAGTATTATCATTCAATGAAGCCCATTCAGATGTAATGTAGAGACACTATTGTTATCATAAAGATTTCAATAGGTTTTGTGACATTGAAATGAGGCAATTTAGGTTTATAGGCCCCACACTAAATGTATTTGAGCATACCATTATGAAATGTATAGATTACATTTACAATGAATGATAGTTGTTTAGGAATTCAATTGTGTTATGGGTTTGAACTCGTTGTGTTCGGATTTTTTCTTTAAATTCAGGTACTTGTTACACACAGGATATTTTGTTTACATTTTCTCGCTTCACCCAATTGGCAGTCGGTGCTCATCTTATTTGCAGAATTTTATAAAATTTAAATTTCAAGTTGATCTAAGGAACGTTTAATTTACTTTCCTTGATCTACTATGACAGATTTGCTCTGATTTCCTTTATTATTCGGAGCAGATGTTGGTTTTCTCGCGGGCAACAAGTAATTTTTCCACACAAACTGGTATCCCAAGGTCCTTGGACACTTCCGATATCTGGAGGTCATTGGATTTTATTTGTAATCTCTTTTAATGTCCCAGTGCATCAGATAGTGACACCTATATTAAATTGATTCTTCTCACCGCTCAGTACCAGCAAGGAGATAGCCGTTGCTTTCTTCGTTTATTTTTATCCAGCAGAAAGCTCAGAAACAGCCGTTTCAAATGCACATCAATAGACATTTACTGTATTGTGCATTAACACCAGCCTAGTCTACTTTGACGTTTCCTGCCAATGGGATTTATGTTAAGCAGGGAAATGAAAGATAAGAGCAAAAGGCTTTTATTATTTGAAAGTTCTGGAAATAACTCGAACACTTTAAGATTAATTTAAGCAATTTAGAATTGATTGATTAATGACCAAATTAATGAACAAAGGCAAACTTAATCTTGAGATTCATGAACGCCTGCAAAATCTATGTAATACACAAATGACTGGTAAGCAGTAGGTAATGTCCGGTAAGTATTTATTACTTTTATCACTTACAGGTTACGGTTTTTTTCTGCTTTATATTTCGTATACTCTGTAGTAACGGGGATCAGGAATGAAGGCCCCATGAGTAATTGATTTAAAAAGGTTTAATTTAAAGAGATAAGTAATGGCAGAGGAGCTCAAAGCCGTGGAGTGCTCCAAATGCGCCATGTGGGAAGCCGATAACATTTCCAATGTACGGGACCAGCACGTGTGCAGAAAGTGTGTCGAGCTGCAACTCTTGGAACCTCAGGTTTTAGAGCTAGTCCGGCGGCTGGGGGTACTGTGGCGCATCCGCGAGTCTGTCAGCATCGTGAGTAGCAGCTTTAGCGAGGTGGTCACACCGCAGCTGAAGCGACTTGAGGAAGTAAGGGAATGGCTGCCCACCAGGCAGCCGAAGAGAAACAGGGAGGAGTTCAGGAGTCCCCTGGGGCCCAGCTTGCAAATCAGTATTCCATTTTGTAAGCTGTTGAGGGCGCTCGTTCCCCAAAGGAACGCAGGTGGAGGCAAGCTTCTGACACCAGAAGCAGCCAATCTGTACAGGAGGGGAGGTAGAGAGGAACATCAATAGATCATATAGTCAGGGGAAGAGGTAGGAGCAACTCTGGCCGTCAACGTGACTCTAGGATGGTGTCTTGCCTCCCTGGTGACAGAGTTCTGCAAGTCACTGAACGGCTGCAGGGCATCCTGACGGGGCAGGGTGATAAGATCATGGTAGATATTTGTTCAAATAACATAGGTAGAAAGAGGGATGAGGTATTTCATTAAGAATTCAGGGAGTTTCGCAGTAGACTAAAAAGCATGACCTCTCGGGTTGTAACCTCTGGATTACTCCCATGTCCACGTGCTCGCGAGCACAGAGATAGGAGAATAGTGCAGACGAATGCGTGGCTGAAGAGTTGGTACAGGAGGGAAGGCTTTATATTTCTTGACTACTGGGAAACTCTCTTGGGAACGTGGGATCTGCTAAAGAGGGGCTGTTTATATCTGAACCAAAGCGGGGCTTTTATCATTGTGGGCGGATTTGATAGTGTTGCTGGGAGGGATTTAAACTAATCCGGTAAGGGGAGGGGACACAGGATGTTAGCAGAATAGAGACACATCGTAATACAGAAAAATGATCAAGTCAGAGGGACAACAGCTGTATTAAGTTTCAAGGGAGTACGGCAATGCTGGATGGCCTCTCATTTAATGCCAGGAGTATTATAGGTAAAACGGATACATGCAGGGCGAGAATTGACGCATGGAATTGTGATTATAGTAGCCGTCAGAGAGATGTGTTTGAGGTAGTTGCAGGATTGGCACCTCAAAATTCTGGGATATAGAATCTTTAGCCGAGCCAGGGGAGGGGGTAAAACAGAAGGAGGTATTGCATTATTAGTTAAGAAGTCAGTTACTGCAGTTAGGAGAGATGACATCTTGGACGGGGCATCGAATGAAGCTTTGTGGGTGGAGCTTGTGAATGAAAAAGTGGCAGCCACATTGTTAGGTGTTTATTATAGACCCCCCGATAGTAAATGAGTAATTGAGGAGGAAATATGAGCACAATTTACGGATGTGTGTAGAAACATTAATAATAGGGTAATTATATTAGATGGTTTCAACTTTCACAACATTAATTGCGATAGGCATACTGTTAAGGGCCTGGATGGAGTGGATTTCTTGAAATGTGTTCAGGACAACTTTTTAGATCAATATGTAAAGGGTCTAGCAAGGAAGGGCGCAGCGCTGGGCCGAATTCTGGGGAATGAAGATGGAGAGGTGGCTTAGGTGATGGTGGAGGACTATTTTAGTGATAGCGGTGAAAAGCATGGTACACTTTAAGCGTGTTATGGACAAAGAAATAGAGAACTTGCAAAAAATGTATTGGATTAGGGGAGAGCGGATTTTACTAAAATAAGGCAGGATCTAGCCAAGGTTAATTGGGGAATGCTAAGTGTGGGGGAATCTACTGGAGATCAGTAGGGGGCGTTCAGAAAGGAAATGTGGAGGTTTCAGGCTCAACATGTTCCCTCTCGGGTGAAAGGAAGGAGTAACAAGCACAGAGAACTATCGATGACCAGAGATATTCAGGATACGATGAGAAGGATAAGAGAGGCTTTTAGCAGGTACAATGGGGAGCAAATCAACGGGGGAATTAGTGGAGCACAGAAAGTGCAGGGTGGAGCTTAAGAATGCAATTAGAAGAGTAAAGAGAGGAAATGAGATAGCTCTGTTTGGTAAAAGTAAGGAAAATCCCAAGATATTCTATAAGTATATCAATGGGAAAAGGATAAGAAGGGAAAAAGTACGTTCCATTCTTACCAAGGGGGCAGTCTATGGGTGGAGCCAGAGGACATCTGTAGAATGTTGAACGACTGCTTCACATCCGACTTCACTCAAGAGTATGAGGATGAAGGTATGGAACTCGGGGAGAGAGACTGAGAGGTCCTTGAGCAAATTGATAGACAGTGTGACAAGGCATGGGAGTTGTTGGCAGGCATAAAAGCGGACAAATCTCCCATCTCTTCATTTCCCTCTTCATTCTGATGATAAGTCTTCCCTCCGGACATCAAGTTATCGCATTTCCATTTATTTTTGAAATAATCTCTCATTTTTACTTCTGCCTCCAAATCAAGGTTTTTCAGTTATTTTGTTTGTTCAAATTGAGGCTTCTTCATTTCTAACTGGAGTATCACTGCATCCATCTGTGATTCATTTGCGTCACGTATCACTTCCAACTTTGAGTGCTGTGCTTTCGCTTCAACTATCTCTTCTTTTTTTGCCCCTACAGGTAACCGTAGCAGCAACTTATCCACCACTCTGCTAACATGCCCTTCGTTAATTTTTGTAACCAATTCAGAGTTATGTATTCTAATTCCAAAGTGTTTTTGCCCTTGACACAGCCATTTTTAAAGTCTCACCACTATCAAAAAAAAAATCCCTCACACCAACTCCTGAATTTTCTCGTACTTGCAACCATAAGATTGCCCAACTCCACCCCAATCAAGGAATTTCAAATATCCCGCAAAGAGCCCCCAATTGTCATACTGCAGGAGATGATGTGTGTGAGGTGGAACAAATCCACAAGGGAACATTGATCGCACAGTCACAACGGTTTTGCAAACTGTATTTTATTTCGAGATGTGTGCCCTGAATACAGTAGTAATAAGTGTACCAAGGTTTTAGAGATTTATTTAGAAAACTAAATTATAAATTAATTAAGATAAGAGAAAAGTCCAAGGTCAAGACGGTTCTACAAATTGCTACCATATTAACTCCTAAAAAACCGAATTAATCTGGCTTCCCCTTACACCCCGTTATTTCAACAGTGAAAACAAAATAGATTAAAACAAATCCAAGCAGGTGAACACAATTTACTGGCCAGCAGAATTCCAAGTGGCTTTTCCAAGCTTCGGTCTCTGTAGACAGCAGGCTTGATGCACAAATACTGGAGGCTGTCTGCATTTCCGGTAGACCTTAAAATGCCTTCTCTAACACATAGCCTTTTTCTCATTTATACATGTTTCTTCCTTTTAATGTAATTCCCATCGTTCACAAATACCTTTGGAGCTTTACATGTCTCGTAATACAATTCATTTGATTGTGCTATTATTTTCAGTAACCTTTCGAATATATAAACACGCTGCTTTGTCTTCCTTCAATGACTATTGTAAAATCCTACCATCCCCTTGAAGTTCAAACTACCTGGATGTATCTAAAATTGCAATTCTCCGCAGCTCCCATTCTAAGTCATCAGCCGTGTTTACCGATTTAGCATTTCAATCCAAGCTTCTTTTGATGACTGAAAGCCGCCAGGCCAGCTGTCTCCGATTCAATTAAATAACCCCTTCACACACGGAGAAACTGTCCAAACTCCGCTATTAACCTGCTTTTACAATACATTACAGTAATGTTGTGAGAATGACCAAAACTTCCTGACATCTGGAATTCCCTCCATTAATTTATCTGCCCTTTTCCCTCTCTCTTCTTTGTTTAATACGTACCTATTAGACCAGGGAGTTGGGCATTTTGCCAAATACCTCATTCAGAAAGTTCGTTTTAAATGTTGGCAAATAACACTCCTTTCAAGCGCCATGGGGGCGTTGGGGGTGCGTGGGGAGGGTGGGGGTGTGCTCGGGGTGGCTGCTATGTCAAATGAATAGGTAAATATAAGTTTTTGTTGTGTTCTTCAGCTGAACAGATCTCAAACTTTAATTGTTACGATACTTCAAAAGTAAAAACATCCCTCCGGTCAGACCTCGGACTGTGGACTATTGGTGATGGCCACTGCTGAGCTTCTGTTAATAGGTATAGTCCACAGTTGGCTGTCATTTATAGTGGCAGATACCATGGGCCATCCACGGTCATCATGCCGGACCTCCACCATCGATTGATAATTTGGTAATTTCCACCAGGTGAACAGAACTGCACACAGTTCTCAACTTGTGGCCGAAATAATGATTTACACAGTTCCAGAGTAACCTCGATGCTAGTATGTTCTATGCCTCGCCTATTAAATGAAACAATTCCAATGTCGCTTCTTAAACAACTTATCTATCTATCCTGCTGCCTTCGGATATCTGTACAAAGTGAATCCAAGTGCGCTCACTTCCTCTACACCTCTCAATTGCCTATCATTAATTATGTTTTGTCTTCGACTTGTTTGAGCTCCCGACGTGCATTACATCACTCTTGGCTGGTATGAATTCCATTTGGCACTTTTCCGCCAATCTAACCAGTCAATTGACATCTTCCTGCAGTTTACAGTTATCCTACTGACTGTAAAACACAACCAATTTTTACGTTGCCTGATAACTTCCAGATGATTCCCGAAGTATCAATGTCCAAATCGTTCATATATAACACGAAAAGCACGGCTAATCATGCATGTGGTTTGTTTTCAGAAGAGAAATCCTTTGGTGCAAATCCATCTCCCCAAACCCTTAAATGCGGATGTTTTCAGGATTCATGTCGGTGATCGGTCTCTCTTTTAAATGTAAGTTCACCATTCGATCTGTCATGCAACCCGATTTCAGATTAACAATTTCCAATGATGTTTGCAGACAAACAGTGCAATGCAATTGAAAACTTTGCATTATAACTACGCAATGTTGATTGGTGACACATAATCCCATTGGCTCAGAAGCAAATGCCTCCCCCTTTTAATTCCAACCAATCTCGGGCATTTAGTTACCCTGACACCCAGCAAAGGGTAAAGACAAGGCAAAAGAAGAGTGAGTTCTCTTCCATAATGTTGCCTGTGAAGTGGCGCTGCTGTGTGACTATTAGTTAGATAAATGCATCATTCAAAACGGCAGTTTGCCTGTTAATTTCCACTATACCAACTTGCTTGTAAATCGTAATGTAATTGATTAAGCGTCAGTCGGGAATATAATTCAGTGCCCGCCCTTGCAACTCCCCCGAATTATAATACCAAATTTAAGTTTCAACAGGCCTTCGGTAATTCCTCGTTGAAGCCCCCACCGTGAGTTTGCACGACCTTCGTTCTGATTTGCCATGAAAATCCATACGCTTCACATGCAACATCCTTGAAATACGGCAACAATTCGACATTGTTTTTACTTCAAAGTTTGAAGTGCTTGTACTCTTAAAATTTAGCATCCTCCTGAAGGCAATTGTGAATGAGCAATTTGCACTACTCATGCGCGACATGCCCACATCCCATGAAAGAGATAGAAAAGATGAGATTGCATGAGATATCAGTCTTCTGATGACGAGAGCTTGTACATCTTGAGGATTGCGTTCGGCAGAATGTTTTCAACGCTCAGAAGGACAGCACAACTGTTGCTGAGCAGGTTGGTGAAGAACGGTTCATTCAGCAGTTCAGGGTCAAATATACCCTTAGATCTGTCTGGTTACTTAAAGCTTTGATTCGGCAAACACGAGAATTGCAGCCTGTACACGATCAGGCAGCAAGGAAGAATGCTGAAATCGTCAAACACTGCCATTTGAATTGGAAATCCACATGATCATGTGCAGAATTTTGCCCCCTGTGGTTTGTTAGCTCAGATGATCAGAGCCTTGTACTGACTCCACCAAAGTCGTGAGGTCGATCCCCGTAGTGACCAATTCGCTTTAAGTATTTTATAGTAATTCTGACCCTCACTTCGTTCGGTTATAATTTCTATATGTTATATCGGAAGACGATTTCTAATACGGCAGCGTTATTCTTCAGCGTCGCCGATTGTTTTTCGTTTTCTTTCATACTTCTTGCTTCTGGAGAATGTCTGCCTCTTCCTCTGAAAAAATCGTCATTCTTCTAACATTTCTTTGTCACAAATCGGTTGCTAACATGAAACAAATCTTGGCTACTGTACAGTGGAACACTTGCAGCCGATCAATGACATTGCTATCAACAGATACATTGTCTCTTGTCCGCTGCAATGTTGCAGGCAAATTCACTCGAGCCAATTCACAACCGCCAGTGCAACCAATCATTACAGCCGACGTTAACGTGTTTGCATTCAAGCTATTAACAGCCCTCAACACGAATTAGTTACTCGCTTCCGAAGAATTTCACGAAAATACTGTACCTGTCAGCAAAGCCTATTCTTTGTCAAATTTCTTAACAGGCAGTCAGCTGCTGACGTGTCCGAAGAGAGTTTGCTCCTTCTTTATGTCTATTAAAAATGCCGCACAACGGAGTCCTAAGTGTTGCTACTTACATTGAAACACGGCGGGAACGAAACAAAATACCGAACGGTAGAACATTTAATTCATTGCTGAGCTACTTGGAAGCGACACATAATCTACGTGGCTGAGAAGCCAATGCTTCCCGTCTAACTTTTTCGAAGGCCAATGTCTCTGGGACAATCCCGTTAAGAAGACATCTAGCAAACAGCAAACGCAAAGCAAAATAACTGGGAGTCCTTCAAACAATGTTGCCCTGTGAAGTGGTTCTGCTGTATCCTTTACTCCGATAAATGCATCAATTACGAGGGCAGTTGATCTGTTATTTCTTCTGTCTTTTGCTGCTTTGCCAATATGCTCTAAACGCCTAAAGTGGTTGATTGAGAGCGAGCTTGAAATATACTTGAGTTCCCTGCCCTAGCAACTAACCCGAATGATAGCGCCAAATTTAACTTTCAGCAGGAATTCGGTACTTACTGGTTGATGTTCCCAGTGAGTTTGCACGACTGTGGGCATCTTCCTTCTAATTCGACGTTAAAATCCAGACGCCTCACTTGCAACATCCTTGAGATACCGCAACATTTAGATACTATTTTTATTTCAATGTTTGACGTGCTTATCCTCTTTAAATTTAGCATCCTTCTCAAAGCAATTGTGAATGAGTAAATTATACTGCTCATGCGCGACATGCCCACATCCCATGAAATACATTGAAAATAAGAGATTGCCTAAGATATCAGCCTATTGATGACGAGGACTTGTGCAGCTTGAGCTTTGCTTTCAAGAGAATATTTTCCACATTTGGCAGAAGAGAACGTGCCTGTTTCTGAACAGATTTGTGAAGATCAGATCATTCAGCTGCGCCGGGGCATACATGCCCTTACAGCTCGCTGGTAACCTGAAGCTTGGACTGGGCAAATACAAGAGTTGCAGCCTGTGTGCGATCAGTCAGGCAAGGAAGGATGCTGCACTCTCCACTCACTGTCAGACAGAATTTGAAAAGCAATTGATCCAGCTGGCGACCAGTTAGCTCCCAGATAAAAGCAAAATATTGTGGATGATGAAAATCTGAAACAAAAACAGAAAATGCTAGAAAAACGTCTTCAGAGTCTTACGGACTCGATATGTTAACTCGGTCTTTCTCTCCACAGATGCTGTCAGACCTGCTGAGATTTTCTAGCAAATTCTGCTTTCAACAAGTTAGCTCCGTTGCTTTGAGGATGCGGCTAATGACAGATATGTCGCGGATTTAATCCCGCATTCAGCAACCTGACAAGGAAGATTATGGTCCTTCTACAGTGCAGTTGCAGTCCTTCTATTATTACGTTATTGGAGGTTTGGTTGTAGTCCCTTTATTGTCACATAGGAAGAGGATTTCGAATAGGACAGTGTTCTCCTGCGGCATCGCAGGTTGTGTCTGTTTTTCTTTAATACTTCTTGCCTCTGGAAAATGTCTGTCTCTTGTTCTGACAAATCTGTCCCTCGGTTAACGCTTCTGTGCAACAAACCTGTCGGTATCATAACAATGAATCTTTTCCCCTGTACAGCAAGTGCAACACTTGGAGACGAGCAGTGACATCGCTGTCAAATATGCCCATGCCTGCCGTTCGCTGCAATGCTGCAGGCAAATACACTCGAGCCAACTTGCAAGCGTTAGCGCAACAAATCACATGAGCCTATTTTAAAGTGATTGCATTCCAGCTATCAACACCACTCTACACGAAAAAATAACTCGCTCCCCAACAATTTCACGCAAAGACTGCATCTGTCAGCAAAGCCTATCCATTATCCTATCTCATAAGTCAGTCAGCTGCTGCCAAGCCATAAAAAAGCATTTGCTGCTTCGAGATGTCTTCTTTAAAAAGCAGCACAATGCAGTCCTAATGCGTTGTTATTATTTTCCAATATTCACGGAAGGAATTAAAATACTGAACCGTGCAACGTGTACTTCATTGCTGAGCTACTTGTAAGCGACTCAAAAACTAGGTTGCTGAGAAGCCAATGTTTTCCCGTCTAACTTGCCGTAATTCCAATCTCTGTCAGAAAATTTAGCCACGAAGACAGCCAGCAGTTGGTAAACCCAACGCAAAATAACTGTGAGCTCTCCCCACCGTAAAGTAGCTTTGCTGTATGACTGTTACTGGGATAGATTTGTAAATCACCAAGGGCATTCACCCTGTTATTTGTTCTCTCATTTTCTGGTTCCACAACTTGTTCTAAATGCCTTAAGTCGTTGATTGAGAGCCAGGCGGAAATATATTTCAGTTTCCTGCACTTGCATCTCCCCCGAACATTACTATCAAATTTAAAAACGAAAAGGTACTCGGTAATTTCTCGCTAAAGATCCCGTCATAAGTTTGTAACCACTCTGATCGTCTTACTTCTCATTCGCAATTCAGTTCCAATTCGAAACTTCACTTGCATCAACCTGAGGACAGGGCAATATCTCAAAACTAATTTTACTCCAATGTTTGAAGTTCTTTCACTTTTTAAATTTAGCAATCCTTCTCATGGCAATTTCGGATGATCAACTTATACTCATCGTGGAGCCATGTCCATATCCAATGAAATAAATAGAAAAAGAGAGGTTGGATAAGATATCAGCCTGTTGATGGCGAGAAATTTTTCAGCTTGAGGTTTGCTTTCGGCGGAATATTTTCAACATTCAGCAGGAGATCGTTGAGTTGCTGAGTAGCTTTGTGAAGATCGGAACAATGAGGCAGCTCTGGGGAAAATTCATTCCCTTCCAGCTCGCTGGTAACCTGAAGCTTTCAATTTACAAATACTTTAGTTCCAACTTTCCAGTTGTTGCGCGGTCAGTCAGCAAGGACTGAGTGTCGATGGTCCTTGGGTCGTTCTTCGGTAACATTCCAGACACAGAATCCGAGTGACCATCCCCCTGCTGCCTTGATACTGTCTCAAAGAAGTTCACTGGAAGGATATTGAGCTTATAATGATTTAATATTTTGAAAGGGTATGTGTGATAACAAATAATCAAGGTAGATAATCCTCAGCCAGAGCACATCTGAACATTTCCTCTATATACTGTGATATTTACATGGCTGTCGCTAATACTGATCCCATTTCCGTATTTCTTACAGTGAACCTATTTACAATCATGATCCTCTCCTGAAGAAACTGCGGTATTTCCAAATGTATCTTTGTCTATATGGTGTCTGGCAACAGCAGATCTACTGGCCATGTTTTTCAAATATTCGAATGTCAAACTTTCAACAAAGCATTTCCAAATACATTCCTCTCCAACACTGTCATTTCCGTGGCACTGCTAAACTTAAAATTCAACAGGCAGACCCTAATTTCGTGGTGAAGCACCCGTCATAAGTTGACACCTCTCTGGCCGCCTTATTTCTCATTTGCAATTCAGTTTCAATTCCAAGCATCAATTGTCACTTTCACTGTCAGTGATCTGTTGTCAGAATTTTAAAGCAAGGTATGTCACTGTGAAAACTGCTACAGTGACGATAACAGCGGTCTATGTGCTGACCAATAGGGACAATTTGCCATTTCGGTTGCCTCAGAACACAAATGTTCATTTATTAGCAACTGAGGAAACTGCAAAAGCGGGTGATCAACAAATTGTTCATTAACAATGTTCACTGGTGTTCCCGCCCTGACGCGTTTTTTTTTTTCCATCGCCTTCCGGGCTAGCGGACTTTTGCTTCAGATATATATTTATCTCCATTACTCCATTTTATGTTTCTATTATTATTTATTTGTTTGACAATCAGGCGCATTTTAATAGCTACCAGACCCCGCGGGGGACTCCGGGCTCACAACAGTAAGAATCTGAATGACCCAGATGTGGGAAACCCAATAAAATCCACTGTTTGCCTGTTCGCTATATCAGGAAGTTTTATGAAGCTGTGGGTGACAGCTGCTGTCTGTTCTGTTACTAACAGCTTAGCTGTTCATCACTGACTCGATTTTACGTTCCTGGCATACACCGCCTCTCATACAGGTTATGTGTTGATTTATTTGCGCTCCTGTCCAAAAACTTGCGTTTATGCAGCTACACAGGCTGTTACCATCCTTTCATGCAGACAAACCCCCTCCATCTGAATGAAAGCAAAGCTCGTTAATGCTCATGAAAATCCGACTTTTCCTCCCAAACATTTCAAGCTCTTCATTAACATACATTTCAATCAGTTTCCTCATCACCTGTTTTTGCAGTTTATTCCGATTCTAGCAAATCAACATCTTCTAATTAATCTGGTTAAATTATATGTGTTTCCAAACTTCGGGTCAATGGATATAATTTAATGCATTTTCAAATTAAAGGAGCTGATTTGAGAAGATAATCATTTCAAGCATGGAGGCTGCGAGCAGTGTTTGAACGTTCACTCTGACCCGCAAACACAACAGTCATGCACAACACATTAACCACTCGGTCGCCACAGTAGGACAAATGCAGCATTTCTCCTTGTCGGTACAAAATATCAGGCATAATGTTATATACAAGAAAACAGGCAATTGCCTGGAAACATTCATTCATCACCTTCACCTAATGAGCCATTGTCTAATCTCCCAGCCGATGTAGAAATGAGACTCGTGAATCGTGGGATCCTGCCGTTCAGAAGGAGGCCTGTCGGCCCATGGAGCCTGTGCATGCTCTTGGATAGATCTGTCAATTATGTTCCACAATCCATCTTTTCCCCATTACCCTGTAAATTAGTTCTATTTAAGTCCCGATTGAACCTGATTTCGCCATCGTTTCAGGTGGAAAAACAAAATAGCGTGAAAGCTGGCAATATGAAAAAAAAAAACGGGTTTACCAAAAAAAAGCAACAAAAGCTAACGATGCCTCTTGCTGGATAGTGAAGGCGGCTGTGTGAAGCACGCAACACGAAGCCCGGGCAGGTCAGTCGGTAGGACATCAGGCTTTTCATCTGTGGGTCGCTGCCTGTGCGTTGCCTTCTTGGCTCAAGGTGTTCACTCCCAGCAAAACGGCAACAAACCGTAGAATGGACGTTGAATACTGCGAGGAGAACTGAAGAAACGGAGGACCCTTTCATTTGCAGAAAAAGACCTACCATCTCGTATTTATGGTAGCTTCGAACAATTTTAGAATTGTTTCCTGATTTCCAGCTACTCTAAGTGTGAAAAGTGCATCCTGATTTCTCCCTTGGTTGGCACGATCGCTGTGGATCAGAGACAAAAACATATCAACATTCTTACCAGCGGGAGAAACCTTGTTTAACCTTGCATTTCACTTTAACTGGTTTAAAACCTCGATCATATCAACCTTCATCCTTCTAAACTCAAGGAAATAAAAAAAGTTTGGAAACGCTGAAAAGGGGAGTTGGGTGGGGAAGTATGCAGAGATCAGGGAGAAGGCGAAGGATTGACACTGGGATATCTTCTCCTACCGAAAGCCAGCAAAGGCAGGATGGTCCAAATTCCCTCCTCCTGTACTGTGTCCATTCAATGATTATGTTTTATCTATCAGTGTACAGATGATGAGTTTGAGGACAATATGGGATTCTTGCAACTGGGAATGGGACATAATCCCAGAGTAGGGTTGCCGTGAGTTTTGGAATACATTGACAGGTTTTACTTTTATTCATTCCTGGAGGTGAGCATCGCTGGTAAGGTCATGATTTATTTATGGAGCCTTCTTCTCCAGTTAGTTGTTTAATTGTCCACCACCATTCACTACTGTACGTGGAAGCAGTACATAGCTTAAATCTGGCCCTTTGTTTGTGGGATCCCTTAGAAAGCGATTGACTCTTAGGACAGGAGGAAAACGTTTTCACGACACAAGACCAAGAACTGTTGTAATGGGAATGAGACAAACAAGATTTGTGGAAGGCACTAGTTGAGTCTCAGCTGGTGCATCACACCTGGGTCTGGGCGCTGCTCTTTAGGAACGATGTGATGCTGTGAAGGATGTTGGAAAGAGGACAGGAAAGATTCACGAGAATTGTTACTGGGATGAGGAACTTCAGTTATGAAGAAGATTGGGGAAGTTTGGATTGTTTTCCTGGGCGAAAATAAGGCTGAGAGGAGTTTTGATAGACAGATTAAAAGTCACGAGGGGTCTGGTCAGAGTAGGCAGGGAGGAAATATTCCCATGCGTGAAAGGTTCAATATTGAGAGGTTAAAGATTTAAAGTAACTTGGATTAAAAAAAAACCCAAAAGTGACACGTGGAAAAACTTTAATTTTCTTGCACAAAGTGGTTAATGCCTGTAATGCACTGCTTGAGATTGCTGTGGGGGCAGGTTCTAGGGGAGCATGAAAAAGACAGTTAGACTGCAACCTGAATTTAATTCTTTGTCTGTGGCCCTAGGTCTTAGGTTTCAAGTCATCAGAAATAGTTTTAGGCAGATCATTCCTGTTCAACGTTACAAAAAATGAATAAAATCCCCCCTGTAATCATGAGTAAGAGCTTCGGTAAAGGGGCAGTCAGTGGGTAAAATCTAGGGACGCGCTTTGTTTTAGTGTCGGGAATTAAAGAGGGTTAGGGGAGAGTTAAAGAAGCAAATATAGTACGAGAGGAAGAAAACTGAAAGTTTTCGGTGGAGGAAGAGCAGGGAATATGAAAGGACTTCACGATCTTTCAAATTTTACTCACTGAAGGACACAAAGGTGAAATCATCTCTGTGCGAAAGAGCTGCTGATTACTGCAGAGGGCAGAAAATGGAACTGAAATTAGCAGAATCATGCTGTTTACTGAGGAAGAGATATCGGGGTAAGGAAAGAAATAAAAGATTGGGGAATGAATAGCAGGATCCTGAATAGCTGCCGTGAGAAAACAAAGGAAGTGGTGTGAAAAATAAATTAAAAAAACAAACAAAATGTTGGCAGCGTTTATAATGTAAGTTGTTACGAGATGCACGTTTACTATCAGGTTATTAACGAATTCTGCCTCGAAACTCATTACCAAATCGAGCATAGCCGGTTCCTTTCAGTTTTTAAGTGTCTTGTTTCAGCAAAGTATCCTGGATTCAAGCTGCCAAACCATTGATTTCACAGAATTTCCGATTCAGCCAGTTGAGTTGAAAGAACCAGTTTCTGCGTTAAAGCACACACGGAAATCTCGCCTGCCTTTTGGTGTGAAGGGCCCTTCCTCTCAAGGGGCTCTCATATCCTGGGAAATCTGAAAACAACCGCTGTTCCTGACTCTGACTGTCGCTGATAAACAATCATGGCATGCATATGTCTCCTACATATCAAAAAATTACAAATTTTAAAGTCTATTTCCTAAAAAAAAGGGAGTTACTCCCCGTCGGCAGGCGTGACAGGCGGGAATACTAACCATTATAATAAAGAGGAATTGATGAATTTGCACGCACAGTGCTAGGGCATACGAGCTTAGATATTCCATACCTGTGGCCTGCACAAACAAACCCCTTGCTGTTATACCCAGCCTTTCTCTTCAAATGTAAATTCTTATTGCATCACCTGGCCCTTTTAACCCCTTTCGTAGTAGCACTTTTATTAGTAATACAATCATTGCTTGGTGTCCCCTGGTTAGGTTCAATATTTCACTCCCACTCTTGAATACACTATTCAAAAAAATGCAAATGTATTCTTTACCATACTGTTTACATCTCTGAAGTACTATACATCAAAGCAGCCAGGCTAGCTGGCTTTAATCCAAATCAGACACGCAGATACACCCACAGACAAAACCTTTGTTTTAAAAAAAATCCGAACACATTGTATACATTAATATCTCTTCTGGACAAATACGCACACCAAAAATGAAGGAAAGCTGCCAATATCGGCGATGGCTGACCCTCTGATTTATATATTTATTTCAAGTGATTTTTTTCATGATTATTATTTGTGAAACCTTCCCCGTCAGTGACGTTAAACTAACCGGATTCTAATAGGCAGGTTTATCTTCCCCCTATTTTACAGCACCGTTATAACATTCGTAATCACCCAGTCCTCTGGCACCACTCGGGATCTCACTCTCTCTCTCTACCACCTCTCTATCATTAACTCCCCACCTCTCTCTCACACACATAATCACAATTGCATATTGTAGCTTTATATATAATAGATTGTTTTAGGCAGTACGATAATTATTCTCGTTGTTGTCAGTCAGGTAGAATCTTGCCTCTGTAACAATGCAATGCTCAATGCAGGTACTGCGCTGCACAGTCCCTAACTTACGTCATGCACCTGAGTTGACTACAAAATGGTCGAATTTAACCTGTATAAGCACATACGAAGAAAAGGATTGAGGATCCAATGGCGCGGTGTGATTTTTAAACCTGCTTCTGGCCAGTGTTACAATCTTCTTTGTTAGGCAGGTCCCAGGCCTAACCACTTACCAGGAAATATCAGGAAATTTCCTCAATGCCACGTCATTAACACTCTGAAAGATCAGATTAAAGCACCTTCTGTTTGTAACACCATAGGAAAAAATTAGGTGGGCTGTTTCAGGCCATTTCTTCCCACCTCTGCTCACAAAGCCACCAGGCCCATCTTGATCCGGCTCAAGTTAGTCTGCCTCGGCTACCCCCATCTCCATGCTGGATTGGTCCTCCCATCTCTCACAGCCTTCTAGAAGCTGGCACTGCTCTCCATCTCACTTCTTCAGGCTGTCCTAGCGGGCCCTCCCCCGAACATCATACTCGCCACATTTCACAACTCCAATCTCACTCCACTGTCCTCCCAATATCATATTGACATGGGTCCCGCCCTCATCTCCTTGCTGGCCTTGCACCACCCCCTACCCCTTATCCATGCGAAAAGGCTATGCCCTCCTCCAGCCCAATGCTGGCCTGGCTCCCTTCATTGTCCTCACTCCATGCGGGCTTAACCCAGCACGCACCACCCACTCCCGATTACAATCTGCTGCCCTCCCTCCCAATCTCCATGTTGCCCTGGATCACTCCTCCATCTCTCAATATTCCCCCGCGCCCGATTAAAAACGTTTTGGACGTTCCCGCCTCAGGCCTGATGCTCCAATCTTTCGCATTATAAGCGCCGCTCAATCCAGATCCTCATGGAGCTGCTTCACTTTCCGATCACAAGAAGAAATGGGGCACAGGCCAGAACAGGAATTGCAAAAGCCGCTTGGAGCAGCATGTACTGGGGGAGAGTCCTCGGGACCACAAAAAAGATTTTTAAGGTAGCCAACTTTTTGTGGCTGGGAGCAGCAGCGGCCACTTCTCAAATACCCACCGCCCCAGGCACAGGCTGCATCACTCCTTCCTTTCCAGGATCAAGAGGGAATTAGATGATGATTGGAAAAAGTATAACATGTGGAGTTGCGGGGAGAAGGCCGGAAAATGGCAATACGTGAAATGATAATACTTTAGAATAAGGCATAAATTGTGGTTCATTCTGCTGTCACTTTCAAATTTTACTGAGCGAATACATGCCTTCCAAACCGACGGCCACTACCATCCAAAAGTACAAGGACAGCAGATAGGTACATCTCCTGGAAGTTTCCCTCCAAGAAACACATCGGCTGACTTGGAGATATATCGCCGTTCATTCACTGCCAAAGGGTCAAAACCCTGGAACTCGCTTCATAACAAAACTGTGGTGTACCTGCATCGCACGGAATGCAGCGGATCAAGAACGCATCTCATCACCATCTTATCGAGGCCCAGCCAACGAAGCCCACATCCCGTGAATGAATTTTTCAAAAAAACTCCCCATTGATAACATTCCCTAAACAGAAACATTTTAGTTTACTCTTTCTGGAAGTCATAAATGAGACTTGAACATCCGTCAAGGTAGGTAGGAACGTAAGCATGACAAAAAGCTATGGAAGAAAGGAAGTTCTAAAGAGGATGTAAAGAGGGTACAAAAGGAGATAGATAGGTTAAGTGATTGACCAAAATCGGCAAATGGAGTGTAAACTGGGAACATGTGACGAAAACAAAAACAAAAATACCAGGAAAAAATCAGCAGGTCTGGCAGCATCTGTGGAGAGAAGCAAAGCTAACGTTTTGACTCCGCATGACTCTTCAACGCGACAAAGGAAAAATAGAAAAGGGATGAAATATAAACTGGTCTAAGGGGGCGTGGGACAAGAAGAGCTGGATGGAGGGCCAGTGATAGGTGGAGATTACCAAAAGATGTCACAGACAAAAGAAAAAAGAGGTGTTGAAGGTGGTGATATTATCTAAAGGAATGTGCTAATTAAGGTACAGGTAGCCCTAGTAGGGGTGGGGTGGGGTGAGGGAATCGAAAAATGATAAAATGTAGAGATAACACAATGGGTGGAAATACATTTAAAAATAATGGAAATAGGTGGGAAAAGAAAAAATTATATAAATTATTGGAACAAACAAAAAGGTAGGGGAAAATCGGAAAGAGGGTGGGGATGGAGGAGAGAGTTAATGATCTAAAATTGTTGAACTCAAATTCAGTCCGGAAGGCTCTAAGTTGCCTAGTCCGAAGATGAGGTGCTGTTCCTCCAGCTTGGGTTGAGCTTCACTGAAACAGTGCAGCAAGCCAATGACGGGCATGTGGGCATGAGAGCAGTGTGGAGTGTTGAAATGGCAATCGACAGGGAGGTCTTGGTCATGCTTGCAGAAAGACCGAAGGTGTCCTGCAAGGCGGTCACCCAGTCTGGCGTTTGGTCTCTCCAATGCAAAGGAAACTGCATTGGGAGCAACGAATGCAGTAGACTAAATTGAGGGAAATGCACGTGAAATGCTGCATCATTTGAAAGGAGTGTTTAGGCTCTTGGATATTGAGGAGAGGGAAAGTGAAGTGGCAGGTGTTGCATCTTCTGCGGTCGAATGGGAAGGTGCCGTGGGAGGGGTTTGAGGAGTAGGGAATGATGCAGGAGTGGACCAAGGTGTCACAGAGGGAACAATCCATGCGGACAGGCGCCAGGGGGGCTGAAGGGAAGAAGTAGACTAAATTGAGGGAAGTGCAAGTGAAGTGCTGCTTCACTTGAAATGAGTGTTTGGGCCCTTGGACGGTGAGGAGAGGTGAAGTAAAGGGACAGGTGTTACACCATCTGCGGTTGCATGGGAGGGTACCGTGGAAGGGGGGTCGAGGTGTAGGGGGTGATGGAGGAGTGCACCAGGGTGTCACGGAGGTAACGATCCCTGCAGAATGCTGCCGGGGGCGTGAAGGGAACATGTATTTGGTGGTGGCATCATGCTTGAGTTGGTGGAAATGGCAGAGGATGATCCTTTGAATGCGGAGGCTGGTGGGGTGATAAGTGAGGACAAGGGAGACCCTATCATGCTCCTGGGAGGGAGAAGAAGGTGTGAGGGCGGATGCGCGGGAGATGGGCCAGACACAGTTGAGGGCCCTGACAACCACCGTCGGTGGAACACCTCGGTTAAGGAAGAAGGAGGACATGTGAGAGGAACTGTTTTTGAAAGGGGCATCATCAGAACAGATGTGATGGAGGCGAAGGAACTGAAAGAATGGGATGGAGTCTTCAAAGGATGCGGGGTGTGAGGAGCTGTAGTCGAGGTAGCTGTGGGAGTCGGTAGGGTTGTAATGGATATTGTTGGACAGTCTATCACCACAAATTGAGACAGAGAGGTCAAGGAAGAAATGGGAAGAGTCAGAGATGGACCATGTGAAAATGATGGAGGGCTGGAAATTGGAAGCAAAATTAACACATTTTTCCAGGTCCAGACAAGAGCATGAAGCAGCACCGAATTAATCATCAATATACCGGAGAAAGAGTTGTGGGAGGTGGCCGGAGTAGGACTGGAACAAGGAATGTTCCTCATACCCCATAAAGAGACAGACATAGCTGGGGCCCAAGCGGGTACCCATAGCCACACCTTTTATTTGGAGGAAGTGAGAGGAATTTAAGGATAAACTGTTCAGTGTGAGAACAAGTTCAGCCGGACGTTGGAGAGTAGTGGTGGATGGGGATTGTTCGGGCCTCTATTCGAGGCAGAAGCGGAGAGCGATCAGACCAGCCCCGTGCCGGTTGGAGGTGTAGAGGGATTGGACGTCCATGGTGAAGAGGAGGCGGTTCGGGCCAGGGAACTGGAAATTGTTGATATGATGTAGGGTGTTAGAGGAATAACGGTTGCAGGTGGGAATGGACTGGACAAGGGGAGAGAGAATGTAATCAATATAACAAGACATGAGTTCCGTTTGGTAGGAACTGGCTGACATGATCGCTCTGCTGGTCCTGTTTGTGGATTTTGGGAAGGAGGTAGAAGTCCGAGGTTGGGACACTATCAGGTTGGAAGCTGTGGAAGGATGATCTCCAAAGGAGACGAGGTCAGTGACAGTCCTGGAAAAAATGGCTTGATGTTCCGTGTTGGGGTCATGGCCCAGGCAGAGGTAGGAGGAAGTGTCTGCGTCTTGACGGTCAGCTTTTGCGAGTTAGAGGTCAGTGCGCCAGACAACAACAGCACCACCCTTTTCAGCGGGTTTGATGGCAATGTCCTCTCCACAGATGCTGCCAGACCTGCTGACTTTTTCCATGTATTATTGTTTTTGATTTGGATATCCAGCATCCGCAGTTTTTTGGCGAGATGTTGCAGAGCTCTGAGTTGCAGATGGGTCTGGGTGCCCTAGTGCATGATTCTGTAAAGGTTTGTATGCAGGTGCAGCAAGTAATTAACAAAGTTAATAGAATGTTATCGCTTATTGCGAGGTTAGTTGAATAAATAAGGAGAAGATTATGCTCTGGTTGTACAGGGCACCGTGAGACCACATGTTTGAGACTGCGTACAGTGTTGGTCTAATTACTTAAGGGAATATGTAAATACATTAGAAGCAGTTCGGATACGGTTGACTCGATGACAACCTGGAATGGGCGGGTTGGTGGATACGCTGGCTTTCGATCTGCTGGTGTTTAGAAGATTAAGAGCCGACTTGATTGAAAATGAGAAGATCCTGAGGGGACTTGACAGGGCGGAAGTGGAAAGGTTGTTTCCTCTTGTGGGAGAATCTAGAATTCGGAGTCGCTGTATCACAATAAGGGGTCACCCATTTAAGGCAGTGGTGAGGAAAACATTCTCTGAAGGTTGTAGGTCTTTGGAATTATCTTCCTCAAAAGGTGGTTAAAGAAGAATATTTGACTATTTGAAGGCAGAGGTGGCTAGATTCTCCATAATCAAGGTAGAGAACTGTAGGCAGGTGGTTTAATCCTACTTCTAATTCGTATGTGGCCATTCACATAGATTCCTGTGGCAGTTCTGGCAGAACCGAGCCATGGACCAAGCTGTAAAACAGATCCTCTTCCGCTCGGTAATAATGCCACTCTGGGCAGGAACACTGCCAGTAGCTGTTGATAAGAAGGTTGGTCAGTGAATATTTTAGTAATTCAGAGAGATCTAAGATTTGACCTTCTTCGGCGAAAGCAGCCCATCTGGGCTACTAATGTCCTTTTGGGAAGGAAATCTGCTGCCTTTACCTGGCCTGGACTCCGTGTGACTCCAGACACACAGCAATGTGGTTGACTCTTAAAATGCCCCCTGAATTGAGCAATTATGGATGGGCAATAAATGCTGGCCGAGTCAGCGATGACCACATCCCATGAATGAAAATATAAAATAAAATGAAATCAGGGCAGAGAAACAACGTTAATCACAAAGAGAAGGAGGATGTGAAGGTTAATGCTCGGGTACTGGGAAAGGAAAAGCAGTCTGAGGTAGACAGAGTCCTATTGTCAGACTGTATTTGTATTGTGTGAAAATAAAGAGAAATGTGGCAAATGAAGCTCTTTCATTGAGGTTGTGGTTGCCCTTAAACTAGCCGTTGTTTTTAGGTTTTTGTTTGGAGTAAATTGCTGAGTTTGACTTGGGGCTGGTGTACTTTGTCACCACCTTTTTCCATTCCGACACGACATGTTTGGCCAGCTCCCCGCGTAGCAGCAGGCGCACGGCGGCCTTGATCTCCCGGAAGCTGAGGGTGCTGCGCTTATTCAAATGGGCCAAGCAGGACTCAGGGATCAGGCTATGAGATCGGAGAAAGCAACACAGAGACATTATTCTAACCCACCAGCTCGGCTCGGATTACCCATATCTGACTTTCAAATATGGATTAATTCTCAGGCAGAAAAATTATTAATTTATAGGAAAATACAAATTTTGTGCTCTGGTCCTTCAGTAAGGTTATCCCGCTTTGCTATACAGTGCAAGAGAGAAACCAAAGGGTGCGGAGTGGAAGAGACAGAGTCATAATGAGTTCGGACAGCGCGACACAGAACGTTCATATAAATTATCGGTTCCAGAAAACCGTGTGAAGCCTCGTTTTGCCTGGATAGCTTCTATTGGAGAGACAGACGATGCAGCACCATCTCTCACTGATATTGTACCAGAGACAAATACAGTGCTAATCTCACACTTAAGGGCAGTGTCAGGGAGCGATACAAAGCCGCATATTTAACCCTCTCTTGCCTGTTGTAACATCTACAGCCTTGCAATAAAGAGTCATTGGGCGTTCCTCTCAGTGGCCGAGTGTTAAACGAATCCGGGACTGTTACCCGTCACATATAAACTGTTGGACTGTCCCTGCAAGCTCACTGCCTGGCTCACTCCTCCCATGTTTCAGCAGGGTTGCTTTGTGAAGACGTGTTCGTGAACAACAAATCCCCCGTAGGGAATGATCACAATTTTTGCTCCTTAAAATGACAAGCCCCCAGTTTTCAATGTTCTCTGACGTTTTCCCCATCTCCAGTTTTTTGTTCAGGTCTGATGAAGTAAATTGGAGAAAATATTGATATCAGTTGGGGATTTATTTCAGAAATCCGCACCTGTGGGGTTTAGACCGGCTGCTTGTCAGTGGGTCAGATAATATCTTCGCTCCACACTATCGTTCAGGAAAACAAATATCATTATAAGCAATAGGAAAAAATAAAACTGAGTTGCATTTTAAATGGAAGATGAGAGTCGGTTGGAAATCTGTTCATTTTAATTACACCTGCATTTGTTTTCGGAGCAAAATCTCACCGAAATGGATCAAATTCAGCCTCCGAGATTGTGTTTTGGCATTTGAGAGTATTAAAAATGAGCAAACTGCGATGGCCGGGAATCAAACTACGGTCAACTGCTTCGAAGTTAGCTATGCTAACAACAAAACCAACATCGCTCACCCAAACACTTCGAATGCAGCAAAACAAAAATCGAAAAACACTTCACAAGAACGTTATCATTAAAAATAAAACAACGTCCATACTGAGCCACGGAAGGAGATATTAGGTCAGGTGACAAAAATTTGGTCAAAGAGGTAGCATCCTAAAGGGGAGCGGGGGATAAAGATGTGGAGAGGTTTAGGGAGGGAGTCCACAATTTTACACCAAGTCAGCTGAAAGCACGACAGTCAACACTGTAGATATTAAAATCGGGGATGTCCAAGCTTGCCGTTGGGCTCATATCTGGAAGGTTTCTTGGACTGGATGAGGTTACAGAGACAGTGTGAGATGAAGTCACGGAGTGATTTCAAATTAAGGATGAGGGTTTTTAAATTGATGCACTGCCGGGCCAAGAGCCTGTAGGTCAGCAAGCACGGTAACATTGTTGAACTGGAACTGGTTCAGTTGACGTTCCAGGCAGTAGATGTTTTGATGAAGGCAGGTTTATGTAGGGTTGAAGATGTGGGGCTGGCCAGAGGAACGCTGGAATAGACACGTCTAGAACAAACAAAGGTATGGATGAGGGTTTTAGCAGCAGGTGAGTTGAGGCAAGGACGGAGTTGGACAATGTTTTGGATGTCGAAGTACGGTGTATTCATCTGACAACTTTCTGTCAGTCTGCCTTATATCATCAAGATTACTCAGAGATATTGGGGATGCAATGGATACAGTATCAGTCATTATTGTTCAATATTAAGAATTGTACTGTGCCTGTCTGGACCATTACATCTGTACATGAATTTTCACATTTCATTGTAATCAGAAGCTGAAAAAAATGTATCAGCCTGGGGCTTACGACTGAGATCCTTTGACGTTGAGGCCTGCCCATTTCAGAAGCTCCGTTGGGACCATTGTTTGCAGGACAATTGCTGTTCATGAGGACAGTTATAGCAATCAATCCTGGCAACAGTTTCACTGAGATGGATGAAGAGTCTGTGAACGAAACGGATTGTCACAGTTGTTCTGTTCCTGACTCTCCTGCTCCCGGTTTGTTGGTGAGTTATTGGTCGTCCGGGAAATATGCTCTCCACTATTCCGCCCGATCCCCGGCTTTTGACATTGGGTGAACTGACAGCTGATGATCCGAACTCCAATACCGGGTTCGCGGTGAGTTCACAGCTGCACTGTGATTCGAGTGGTAAGGGTTCAATAATGATTAAATAACGAGTTCATTTCAGTAACTGTTTCAAACCTCAAATAACGGGATTAGTGCGGCATTTTATGGTTATCAGGAGGTTTCTGACCCTCAATAAATGAACAAACAATAGAATGTTACTGCACAGAATGAGGCCATTCGACGCATCATGTCTGTACACACTCTTTGAATGTGTTATTCAATTAGTTCCACTCCTACTCCCTTTCTCCATATTCCTGCAACCTCCCAACGTCACAGATTTATTGAATTATACGATAAAAGTTATAACTGAATCTGCTTCAACCAGTCTTTCAGACAGTGGATTACAGATCAAAACCATCCGCTGCACAAAATAAACTCTTCTCATTCCCCCTCTGATTATTTTGTCAATTTCTTATCCTCTGGTTGCCTTCCCTTCACTCAATGGAAACAGGTCATTCTCATTTACATTAGTAGCGCTTCAGCCTTTTGTACAGCTCCATTAAAACTCCTCTGAACTCCCTCTGCTGGAAGTAGAAGAGCCCAGCTTCCTACTCTTTCCACATAACTGTCGTCCCGCATATCTGGTACTATTCTTGTAAATCTCGTCTGCACTATCTGTGGCACCGTGTCATCTTTCCTAAAGTGTGCTGCCGGGAATGGGTAATTATACTCGAAATGGGCTCTGATAAGTTATTCAGAAGGGTTCAGCATATCTTCCCGGCTTTCGCATTGCACTACGGTTTCTGGTTTCTAATTCAATGTGGGCTCCGAACTTCGAAACCAGCAGATTGAATATTGTATATTCAGCAATGTGCTCAATGACTTTTCCTGTCATTGACACACAGGCCAGGACTTTGCGCCTTTGCGCCGTCCAGCGTGTCACCCTCAGGCAGATGCGGTGAGACATTTATATCTCCGTGCATTTAGGTGGGCCCGACACATTCCGGTCATAATCTTCATCTGCACTCACTGTGTCCTTCATATCAAAAAATTTCCAATTCCAGAGCATATTTCAAATTTTGTGCCATTTTAGCTATAATGAATTCTCCTCCTGGTGATGAAGTGAAACCCGGTCTCTACCGTGACAGGTGGGGGTACTACTAACCAGGATACTAACGAGGAACGCTTTCGCGAAATGGCTGCACTGCTCATGGGAACATTCAGTTGATGCAATTGACTACATGTAATGAAGTCTGGCTTAATGTTCGATGCGAACATTCTGCTCGTTTGATTATTTTCCCCGGCACCCACTCGCAGACCACACTCCCCACCCATGCCTCACGTGCCCCGCACCCCCCCCCCCCCCCCCTCCCCTCCCACACCCACCCCCACCCCCTCCTCACCAACCCCGGCATATTTCCTTTTCCTGGCTTTGGGGCGGCAGCTCATCGTGATCGTATATTACATACCTCCACTTTGTGTTTTTTTACTTATCCCATGACTACTCACACAGTAAACACCATGATTCTTCCAATGTTTGTTATATACTCTGCTGACTACACTAATCAGCAACATCATTTTTTCTTTGGGTCCTTCATTGAGTAAAATGTGAATGATGGTGAACACGATTCACATTGCCTGCTCTTCCTCTTCGTCAGTCCTTCAGTCTCTGCCCTCTGCAGATCTGTTTGTCTCTTCAACCCCTCTCCAGCGTTCTGCATTTCAAGAATCTAAACCACAGCTCAGTTCTAAATTCATTTCACTTTGGATTGTGGGAGGGATTGTGTACGTCTTCTTGCAATGTTAAGGCGAACAGACAAGGCCATAAATTATTTTCCCTGACTGGGAATATAGGACTGATGGCGACAGTCAAACAATTGAAGCCAGATGCTTTACCGCTGCAATTAGAGAATTATTCTATACACAGAGGCGTGCTAGAAATGCTGCAAACTTCTGTAAACAACAATTAATGTTTAACCCATTGCTTTACCATAAATCTGAGATTCCAATAGTTTTCTTAAACAAAGTTGTTGAAGGGCAAGAGGCAAAAGCGAGAGTGTGGAGATAGTCATCAATCAATCACAAACACAAACAATAAGGTTAAGCTCGAGGGACTTATTGGCCTTAACTACAGCAACGCTGGAGGGACAGCCTCTCATCTTCTAATTGGGTACGGTGCAGCCTTCCTGGCTCAACACTGAGTTCATCAATTTTAGATTAAAACATCTGCTTCCATGAAGTGTTTTGCTTTTTTTTCTGAATTGGCTTTGTCAGGTTTATTTCTTTATTCCTTCATGTTGCATTCTGAAAGCTGCTATTCACCCATGCACAACCTAGTCTGGGCACAAATTTTGTTTCTTTACTGTAAACATTAGAATTTTTCTTTGGCTTTTGCAACCATGCAAACTTGTCTCCTGCCATCGACTCTCACAGACTTCCATGTTTGTATTTCCTGTCTCCTCCCTCCCTCCACTAGTTTAAAATATGTTATGTTTACATCTTTCTGCAGTTCAGGGCAAAAGTAAACGGCATGAACCCTTCGCTAATTTTATCTGCAAAGGCGCTCCATGACCAGCAGAATACCTCCAATGCCTATATTATTTTTCATTTTTTATCTTAATGGTGTGTGAACATTTCGTGAACGCCATTCACATTCCTTGCTCTGCCTCCTCGCCAATCGTTCTTTTTTTCCCCCTCTGTAACTCTGTCGCTTGAACTCCCTCCTAACGCTCCTCAATTCCGGACACCAAAACAAAGCTCAGTAACAATGTTGACATTGTTGGCTGTCCTTGTAGCGAATCCTTCCTCGTGATGTTTGAAACGATTTGATCCAAAGTTTCGAGATGCTATGGAAAACAGATAATATCAGTCGAATAACCTATTTCCTTTACCTGGGAATCTGGGACTAAGGGCCACAGTCAAAAAAAATGTCAGAGATTCCAGCTTGGAAATTGGAAAAAAAATATTCTCCACACAAATGGATCTGGAAATTCAGAGCTCCATTCTGTACATGGGATCTAATGCTTGACCGATTGTTGCACGTTCAATCTGAGATTCATAGATATTTGTTAGAGGGTATTAAGGACTATGAGGCATATTTGAGCACGTTGGGATAGTCGCCAATCAGACAGAGCATCATTGAAGATGTTCTTGGGTGTAAAGGACCTCAACAGCAGGAACTTCGAATACCAACACGGCATTTCCCCATCGGTTAACTTACAGCGTTCTGGGCTCAATATTTAGTTCAACAAATGTAAACCATAACACCTGCCTCCATGTAGTTTAGTGCGGATATTTCTTGTTTTGATTTGGTTTTTCCATCTTTCTTTCTTCATCCTCCGTGTTACATTCGACAATTACGATGCTGTCATTCACAAACTCATCTGAACACATATTTTGTTTAATCACTCTAAGCACAGAAGCACGGAAATGTTACAGCGCAGGAGAAGGTCATTCCGAGCATCATGGCGCCCTGAATCAGACATTCGGTTAGTGTCATTTCCCGTCTTCTCCCTCTAACCCTGAACATTCTTCTTTTTCAGATAACAATCAAATTCTATTTTTAATAATTTAATGGACCCTGCCCCCGGCGCTGTATCAGGAAGCGAATTCCACTGCTTAACCACTTTCTGCCATATTTTTTTTTCCTCATGTCACTTTTGCTTCTTTTGGCAGTTATTTGAAACCTGTGCCCTCTCGATCTCGATCCTTTCATGATTGAGAATAGTTTATTTCTGACTATTCTGTCCAGTCCCCTCATGAGATTGAATACCTCTATTTACAACCTCTCAGCTTCCTTTCTCCGAGGAAAATAGCCCTAATGTTTCCATTTTAATTTCATTACTGAAGTTCCTCATCGCAGGAATCATTCTCAAGAATCTTCTCTGCGCTCTCAACATATCTTTCATTTCTTCACGTCCTTCCTGAAAAACACGAATGTGTTAATTAATGAGCATTTCTGCCCTAGTTAACACAACGAATGGGAAAGGGAAATTTGAAGAGGGCAGGATCGAAAACATGTAGATTCCTGATCTTCACCTGTCAAACTATATGTCCGATATTAAGTCATATTACTATGAATGGAACAGAATAGCGGACTCTGTGTATAATGAATATCTAACAGGAGTTCACTTGTTCTCAGTCCTCGACAATTTTCATATTCAGCATAAAAATCTTGAAAACTGATTTTAAGTTGATCCAGAAATTTTACAAAAATAGTTTTTCTCTAGAAATGTGACCACTGCATGTGGGCGATCGCACCAGAGAGTGCATGCGGCACTGACAGGCTCGCGTCTGCTTGCATGGACCTGAGATTGGGGCCAGCTGTCTCTACTTCACACATTTAACCAGCACCAAGCGGCTGTCCTCGATGGCTTGTTAATGGCGGGACGCTCTGCTTTACTGATCACCTTCGGAGAATGTGAGGTCATTTTGTGACCAAAGGGATTTTTTGAATTTTTTTTTGGTACAGAGTTTGTTTAGAGCTCTCAAGGGAGACTGCTCTGCTTTCCATAAGAAACGTCCATGCAAATCTAAATCAGTGAGAACCAACAAGAACTCTAATAAAACATAAACAAACGTGTAAAAAAAAATATAGGTCCGGCGAATAGGAAACGTGCAAAATACATGGGCGACAAAACAGATCGCAAAAGGCGTTAAAAGACCAAATGGGCAACGAATATTTAAAATCAAATCAGAAAAAACGTCTACAATTGCATTGGTGGGGTTGGGGAGTACAGACAGATACAATATTAAAACAAGTCAAATGCTGGAAGTCTGAAATAAAATAGAAATGAGTGGAAACACTTGGCAGGTCAGTCAGCATGTGTTGGGAATGAAAGAGAGGTAATGTTTCTTGAACTGTGATATTGAAGGGGAACTGTTTCAACATAAAACATCAAAACATCCAAATTGACGAAATGTAACAGATTTGAAACGTTAACTCTGTTCTTTTACACTCTCCACGTTTGATGACAGAGCTGCTGATTGTTTTGTGCATTTCCAGTTTTTATTTTAGGCATAAACAACTGAAAAACTGATAATGGCTATGTTACCAATGTTAGTAAGCATATATGGACTAGGACTTCGGAGAAGGAATTGGTCATTCGGCACCACAAGCAAGCCCCAACATTTGGTTAGATCATGCCTGATCCAATAATGACGTCAACTCTAATTTCCTGTCAACGCCATAAAACGTTTGACTTCCTTGTCCAGCAAGAATCTATCTAACTCAGCCTTCAAAATATTCATTTACCCTGTCGGCACTGTCCTCTGAGGAACAGGTTTCCAAGACTAATGACCCTCCGAAGAAAACAATCTCCGAATCTCCATCGAAAAGGCACAGCCCCTTACTTTCAAATTGTTTCTCCAACTTGTAGTCTCTCGCATAATGGGAAATATCGGCCAAAGTTCCTGTCACGCAGACGGGAAATTATGTCTGCGTGATATTAGCCTATAATTTCACCCTCGAAACAAACACATACTGCAAAGTTCAAAAAGATTGTCCCTTTTGAAGACAAGAAGACACTTACTAAAGGTAGGTGCCACGAGCCTTTTGATGTTTGAAATTGTAAACTGACTTCTGGAAAGTGACCACATGGATTCAATGCAGCCCTGTCTGAACCGTTGCTCCAGGAATTTCACATATGGCGGTGTCAATGTCTACTGCATAAATTAACTGCTGAAATGAATGGAGATGTAATTTGCGTCTTTATAAGCCTATCTCTCCAGCAGATACTGAAACCCTACCAAGGCAATAGTTACCGTAATTGGGTCATCTAAATATATAATGACTCCTTAAGGAGCTAATTACTGGGACACGATAAATCATTGAACAAACGCCAGATTCAGACACCAGATAAAAATACACCTTCTGATATAATTGCAAGAAGAATGTGAGATCCCTCGAGTGACCAGTCTAATAACCCTTTAATGCAACTGAAAAAAAAAACAGAAGTCGGTTGATAGAGATAAGCTGCAAATGGAGTAACAAGTAGCTCTTCCCCCTCTGTTTAGATAAATTAAGCCCTACCTCTATCGCCCAAAGAAAGCACTGAGATCGTGAAGGAAGACACATCAATTTCTGGAAAAGAATTATTACTGATTAATAAAGGAAGTTGCCTCCAGCCAGTGCAGTTACATTTACTTCATTTCAACTCCAGGATTTCAAAGGAACCAGGAAAACTTTCTGCGGCAACCAAGGGCACAAACCGGGAACTTTCATTATCTAAAGATTTCAGAAAGGACATTTATTTTCGCCAATAATGTAAATGCCTCCAGTGTAATTTATAATTATTTATATGATTGTGTGTGTAATTGCGGTTTGTAGAAGTTCGAGGAGCGCAGGATTCCCTTTTTAAATATTTTTCTATCTTTTGATGGGGTTTGGGGAGGAGCTTGACTCGAGAAAACTAATGCTTTTTGTTAAACAAAATAGGAGACGCTGTGAGGAACTCGTTTATTTGAAATCGTTATATAGCTAACTACAGACATTGAGAAATTTCATTCAACCTCCTAATTTCACAAACAAACCGGTTATGATCAGGACTTTCATGGTAGAAGGGGAAACTCATTTTTTAGAACTCCTCCCGTAGCCATAATAATCCAACCTGCCCAGCCTTCCCAGGATCTTTTGGCGTGAAACATCAGTTGAGTGTCGTTCAGAGCCGATTGCAGCTTTGCTCCTAGTTCTTCACCTGGACATCCTGGCGCTCCATTCTCGCACGATCTCCCAACTCAAGCTTGACGAGTTCTCAGGAGAGCAGGGGGTTCCCGAGGCAAAGTGCCGTGGGCAGCAGAGTAGCATGTACGTAAGGCACGCCCCACTGTGCAGCACTAGCTGCCGAAAAGCAGGCAAATTTAATTATAAATCAACTTTGAAAAGCGAGGGAGAAGGCAAGTAACGTAAGTGGGCCGTATTGGGGGAGGGTTAGGATGGTAACGGCGGACGTGTAGTTGGGGGGGGTGGGTTCCGGGTGGTCAGGAGAGGGGGCGATGGGGGGCGTTTCTGTGGTCGTGGGGTGGGAGGACCTGATGGTAGGGCGGGATCAGATCTTGTGGTAAGTCGGCATTGGGATCAGTAGGCGGGGTGGATAGAGACGGGCTGTCAGTTCGATGGCCAAATGGCCTTGGCGTGAGAAGAGATGGGGGTGGGGGCGATAGCCTGGGCAGGGTGGGTTTATCAGATCTCGAAGTGCACAGCCGCTGGAGGAAGCGGTTTTGGGGATTGCGCTCGTAAGGGTGCGAATGGTGGGAGTAGTCCGGTGTGGGAGGTGGTTGTTCGGGGGAGGGATGTACTCGCTGGGTGGGGGATTAGTCAGTGGAAGCGTAGCCGGAGTGTGAAGAGAGCAGTCGACTGATCCCGTGAGGGATAGTTGGGGGATCCTGTGGGGTGGGGGGTGGATTTGGTCGCGGGGAACGCTTGGCTTTGGAGGAGTCCCGTGGTTTCCACTGCACTAGTTAACCATAATTTAGAATTGGGTTTAATTTTTCTAACTTTTAATGGATATCTATTAGTTTAAGACACACAGATCCATCCGAGGTTTATGACCTAAATCGCATTATCGGTTGGTTCGCAGTGCAAGGCAATTACCACAGAACTTTCACCTTCCCGGGCAATTGTTTTGTAATCCTCACCTGGGAACATCCGGGGCAGAGCGCAGCACATCGTTCTGTTTCACTGCATTACCCTGGGGAGCAGGCCTCACAGGCCTATGTGTTTCAATAAACACACCTCTCAATCAATACAACTCTCATTCTTGTAAACTCCAATCGATACGTTTTCAATCTGTCCAGGTTTTCCTCAATAGAAAACCATTCGTCGTAGGTTTCAATCTCGTGAACATTTTCTGAACTTCTTAAAGCAGTTACATCCTTTCTTAAGTAAGCAGAGTGAAACTGTACACAGTACTCCAGGTATGGTCTGAAAAAAAACGTTGTACAAATGTGGCACATCTTTCCAAATGTTTTGTAGCATTCCCCTGGCAATCAAGGGCAACATTCCATTTGCCTTATTAAGAACTGGGTGTACATGCACAACTCCTTGTGGTTCCAATGCCAATCTCTATGCATTTAAATAATATGTGGCTTTCCATTCTTCCCAGCAAAGTGGGCAAGTCCTTATTTCCCCCCATTGCACTCCATCAGCTAAATTTCTGCCTGCTCACATAAACTCTCTATATCACTTTGCAGGGTCTTTATGCCCCCCGCCCACCAACTTTCATCAGCAAATTTAAGAACCATAGAATGGGTCCCTTCATCCAATTAATTTCCCGAGAATATTTGAGGCCGCAGCACTAGTCCTTGTGTTACTCCAGGTTGACAATCCGAAAATGTCATATTAATCTCTAGTCTCAGCTTCCTCTTATGGACAAGGCAGATATATTGACTAATGTTCCCAACTTCCCACCTCCCGAATTACAAACGTGCTGTGTTTTAGTGAGATAGACCGCCTTCCAAGGGGAAAAAAAAGTGATTTAAAATGCATATTACTAAGGTGCCTTTTTTTGGTTTTTGTTTCACTTCATGATTTTAAATCAACAAAAAGGAGGTTTTAGAAAGAATGTAGAAGAATCCCTATTCGATCAATATTACCGCTGATGGGCATTGCACAAAGGACTACTTTGAACTATTATTAGCGATAGCTGACAGCAAGGGAAGGATTGGCTGATTTATGTAACTGCACGTTATGCAGTAAATGGTGAGGAGGGTTAAATGGCGGAGCATTTTAATGAAGATCTTAGAATGACAGATCTATTTACAACCCTACATTTTGTGATTCACACAATATAGAACGTTACACCAAATGAACTTTCTTGTTTCCAAGGGCATGTTATCACACTTTCCCACAACAAGCACCAAATGCAATTGTTTACCCACTCGTAAAACCCACCGCTCTGTCTTTGTAGCTTTCCACTCCAATTTCTGCAACATGATATCTCCCTCAAATAAATACAACCCTCAAAGGTTTGAATGCCCAGTACAATTACTTGGGTAGCGACAGTTGTCACATCACATGCCAATGGTAAGGATAGAGTGCTTGCTACAAGGTAGACGATTGTGAAATGAAGCCAAATGGAGGCTGCCGGCTGCCTGTAAGGGAAACTCGCTGGAGAGGGTGAAATGCCAAAAAAATAATATTTAAAAAGAAAGAAATTACATTGATGTCTCTTGTCATAGGCAGCTATGGAAAGTTTGCGGTCCATTGCCAAGTTGGTCGCGGGTCGGGCTTGCAATATGAGCGTCTGGCAGTTCACTCCCTGTCAGGATTTTTCTTTTTGCTTTAGCAAAAGTTTTCCAATTTCCACTAATAGTGGGAAATTTACCTTGAGTTTTCCTGCTTCCTCAAAGGATGTGAAGGAGTTGTTTCTTCAATTTACAAAATATTCCATTTTTTGATAGGAAGGAGAACATAGGAGCAGGAGTAGGCCATTCTGCCCTCGAGGCATTTAACTGGGCCATGACTGAACTTCTACCTCCACGGCGGTTCCCCACATATCCCCATATCCCTAGGTGTCATTGATATCTCGAAAACTACAGATATGTGCCTTGAACATACTCGATTGCTGACCCTCCACAGCCGTGTGGGGTATAGAATTACAAATATTCATCACGCTTCCGAGTGAAGAAATAGCCCCCCAGCTCAGTCCTAAATGGTCTAACTCTCACTTTGAATTGTCCTCCTGTTTCGGAACCCAACCAGTGGAATCTTACTTCCTCTATTTATCTTGTAGAGACTTTAAGAGATTTGTGCAATTCATTGAGATCACCTCTAATTCTTCTGAACCCTAGAGATTATAAGACCAGGTCTATCATTCTTTCCTCAAAGGGAAATGAGCCAACATTGGTTTTAGCGTGCTTATCCTTCATTTCAATCCGGCAATAGCTTATGTCATGGCAAAAAGCATTAGAAGAAATTAAACTATTTGGCGTTAAATGTGATTTTGTGCAATTATTTGAACAGACATTTGCTGAACAAAAAAAAGCTGCCGAGGGTCATGTGACTCACAGGATAGGCCATTTTTCCAAGTAAATTTCCAAGAGGAGACACAAACGAGTTCCTGGATCTCAAATCCCTTAGAAAGAACATTCTAAACAATTAAACCATGGCACTCGCAGAGATCGAAACTTATTATAATTGCAGCGTTGTTAACCAACCGATCTCACACCTAAGACTGACCAGGCTGATTTCAAAAGTAGACCATGGAGGAGACAATGGACATAATTTGAATCTTGATAAGTTTATACCTCCAACGGAGTCAAAAAAAAGGGCCGAGATAATCGGTGCCGTAAACAAAGTCCTCAGTGTGGATGGTGACACCTTTAGAGGCTAACAACCAAGGTCAAATTAACATCCTTTTTGCAATAATTGTGGAGGAAGGACGTCACATGACTTCAGCGACCATTTTGAAATCACTATCTCCAGTTGCGAAAGGAGGAACAAAGAGTTTGCTGAATTAATGAAAACAAACATAGAACATAGGAGCAGGAGTATTTCATTATGAATAAGGCTAATCATCCAACTCAATAGCCTACTACCGCTCTCCCCCCATATCCTTTGTTCCCTTTCGCCCCAATCTAATTCGTTCTTGAAAACATGAAATGTTTTGGCAACAACTACTTTCTGTGCTAGCGAATTGCGCAGGCTCACAATTCTCTGGGTGAAAAAAAAACTCATCTCAGTCCTAAATGGTCTACCCCGTACGCTTAGAATGTGACCCCTGGTTCTGGACTCCCCCGAAACAGGTAACATCCTTCCTGTATCTACCCTGTCTAGCCCTGTTGGAATTTTATAGGTTTCTACGAGGTTTCACCTCAACCTTCTGAACGCCAGCGAATATAATCCTAAACGACTCAATTTCCCCTCAGATGTCATTACCGCCATCTGTGGAATTAATCAGGTAACCCTTTCCTGCACTCCCTCTATAGCAAGAAAATCCTTCCTCAGACAAGGAGACCCAAACTGCATGCAATTATCCAAATGTGGTAGCACTAAGACACTGTATAATTGCAGCATGTCTTCCGTGATCCTGTACGTGTACCCTCTCTCTCTGAAGGCCAACACACCATTTGCTTTCTTTATCGCCTGCTGCACCTGCATGCTTACCTTCAACAACTGGTGTACGAGGACACCCAGTCCTCATTGCACATTCCCCTCTCTCTATTTATAGCCATACAGATAATATTTTGAGTTCCTGTTTTTGCTACCAAAGTGGATAAACTCACATTTCTCCACATTATATGGCATCTGCCATGCATTTGCCCACTCACTCAGCTTGTCAAATCACCCTGAAGCATCTCTGCATCTTCCTCACATCTCACCCTCTCACCCAGCTTTGTGTCATCTGCAAATGTGGAGATATTACATTTAGCTCCCTCATCCAAACTATTAATATATATTGCGAGCAGCTAGGGTCTCAGCACCGATCTTTGAGGTACCATTCTAATCACTGCCTGCCATTCGGAAAAATACCTATTTATTCCTGGTCTTTATTTCCTGTCTGCAAACCAGTTTTCTATCTATCTCAATACATATCCCCTAAACAACGTGCTTTCATTTCACACCTCCAAATGACAGAAAGACGCGCAGCTGAGACCAAGCAGCTGGCAAACTCCTCAAAGCCTGTTTGATTTTTTGAATCTCTGTTGACAGTGTGCCAAGCAGTCAAAGCAAAGGAATTGCATCTCGCTGCATTTTGATTCGTTTCAAGAATTTTAGTGATGGAATGTGCAACCAAGGAGCTCATCTGAGCTGAGCTGCTCCAATAAAGAAACACTCCCTGGACTTTGCCTTTCAGGACTCTGGGAGTCACATGGATACTGATATCAAATTATGTGGTTTTATTCCTGTTGGTTTCCATTGTTGCACATTTCTCTCTTTACCGCCCACACCCCCAACCCTAATAGTTTTTGTGTATGAACCTTTGTATGTGAGTTTGCGAACATCTCCCTCACCCCCCAAACCCTCTCCCTGCCTCTCACATACCCAGCCCACTCGGATATGAACGTGCAGTTAACGGAAATTCTGAGTTAAACTTAAAGAGAGATTTATGAAATGCTATTTATAAAATTGGACCACATATATTGCTAGGCATGGTGTGAGAGTGAATTAGTGGGGCTGGTTATGAGATGGACATCCATTCACCCAATGCGGAATAATCTAAATCGGTACATCATGCATGTGGCCTTTCTTTTCGAATAGTCAACTGACAGATAAGAAAACATTTGCCATGTTCTCTTGATGCTGATCTTTTCAGGGCTCATGAGTGCTTGGCGCTCATTTAATTGACAGTTACAAGTGCCACTGAAATGCAGCCCATAACAGATGAACAATTCCCAATATTTGCATCAAGACAGTTTGATATAATTAAATAGAAATTTTTTAAAAGTGAATGTTCTCTGTGGCCACCAATTCCACCCGCTCCCTACTAACACTCTTGAAGCTACAGCAGATTTCTCACAAACTCTGCGTCATATTCTACACCGAGAAGAGTTTATTAGTACTTACCTAGGCCGCTACTGTTCCTACCTTCTTATCCCCGCCCGATTATGACCTTGCCTCTGTTCATCTGAAGCTAACAACTTCAATCTGACCTTTATCACATCCGGGTTTGCTGATCTAATGTATTTCTTCCTAGCTACCTACGCTCCGTACTCCATAAAGCTGAGTTCATCCAAACTCTGCCACCACTTCAAACATTCAGCCTGTTCTCACTGACCTTCATTGGATCCGGTTTAATCAATGCATCTCGTTTGAAATACTCTGTCTTAATTTAGAATTCCTCTATCGCCTCGCCCCTCTTTGTCTCCAAACACCTCCTCCAGTCCCTTATTCGTGCGCCTCTAAATTTGACTCCCGAGTATCCCCAATTTTAATCGTATCATCATCAGTGGCCGCGGCTTCAGCAATTTAGCCATTCAGCCCTGGAATTCGCTTCCTAAAACTTTCTGACTGTCTTTCTGCCTTCAAGACACTCGTTATACCCCAATTATTTACTCAACTTGTGGGTACCTAGCTTAACATCCCCCGATGTATTTTAGTACCAGGTTATGTATAATAATGCTGCTGTGATACGACTTGGGAGGTTTTATTACCTTAAACTTGCTGTGCACATACAGGTTGCTTTTTATTTCGCTATCCTTCAACTAGGAGCCCCAATATTTACCGATCCACTTGATTTTCTGTGAGCTCCCATTATTGCCTTGGATAAAAGACACCACACGAACTATTGTAACTCCTTTTGTGGACCGGAAGCGCATCAGCAATCCAGTGCTGGCGGAATGCGCATTTCCAACCTACCCTGGGGCTTTCCTTTAGGTGGACGGTTTTACAGTGTAATAGTGCAAACCCCACTCCATATTGTTTTATTCATTACGTGGGAAAACTTCCTGAATCCGTAAAACTAATACAAAAAATGGAAATAGTGATCTTATAAATATTCGTGAATGTTTAATGGACAGATTTTTTTTTAAAATGTATCTTCAACTGGAGTGGATACATTTATTTTTTAAACAACCATAATTGCTTATATTCTAAGAGAATTCTCAGGGGTTGGTATGCGATAAATTTGACCCCGCTATTTTAGATATTGTGAGGGGAGACATCGTGAAGGATACGGCCGTTAGGCTAACACCAGTAATTAGCAGATTGTAACTATGTAATGTTAGAGATGTGGTAACGAGGCACACGGAAATTCACAATATTAATAATTACAAAACGGAAAAATCCTATGTGTGTTATCATTTTTGAGAGTGTAACTAACAAGGGAAATTAGTGGATGCAGTGCATTTGAATTTTCAATGCATCTTAAGTACGCTGCCGCAGAAGGGTTATTTTTTAAAAAACAGAGGTTTCATAGGATTGGTAATATAATTTAACATGACCTGAGAAGTCGTTAATGTTTGTAAATCGGAAGGCAGGAATAATTATTTTTCAAAGGTTTGGCTATCTGTGACAGGTGGGTTACTTTAAAGGCTGGCATTTGCGCCCCAGTTATTTTTCACCTATATTAATGACTTACATCATTTTGTGGGAAACTAAGCAATGGGTAAGTGTCAAATAAATTGAAGAGTTAGATTCACAGTTTAGGTGATTGGGCTAGAGCATGGCAGGTGCAACCTAACCCAGCGAAGTGTGTCGTTATCCACATTGGTCGTAAAAAGAACATAATTTATTTGAATGTTGAGAAACTGGCAAAATTGAGCATAATGAACAACGAAAACCAATCATGCCGTTGCATCAAGGAAATAGGAAAACGAATGGTATGTTTGCAACGATATGTCATGGATTATCATGATAGGCCACTCAATCTGAAACGTCAACTCTGTTTATCTCCGCAGATTATGCCTGAAGTGTGTATTTTTTTTTCTTTCTCTAGCAGTTTTTGATTTGATTTGAGAGCTTAGACATCCACAGTTTTTTTTTTTGCTTTTGTATAATGCATGGTAGCTTTTGTTACAATGAGTTTGGAGTGCAAGAGTGAAGATATTAACTTGCCATTATATAGGTCATTGATTTGGCCACATCTGTAGTATTTGAGCATTTTGGTTCCTTTTCCATACTTGCGCCAGTGAGAGTGCAGCGAAGTTTCATCAGAGTGGATAATGGGATTGTCCCATGAGAAGAGGTTGAGTAGACTAAATTTATACCCCTGAAGTTCAGAAAAAAGGAGACAATCTGATTGAAACTTATAACATTCTGAATGGCCTCGCGGGGTAGATGGTGGGATGATTTTCCTGGCTGTGGAAACTAGAATGTAGATAAAAGATTCAGAATAAAGAGTCGTCAATTTAGGACGGAGATGAGGAGACATTTCTGCATTTAACGGATTATTAAACTTTGAAATTCACAAATTGGCAGAGATGTGTTAGTGCAGTCGTGTTTGCATTCAGCACAGAGGTTAATCAATTTAGAGTACTAATGGTATAAATTGATAAGAGATATTGCAGGAAGGAGGATTTGAGGTAAAACATCCGCTTTAGTCTTGATGAAAGGCGGGAAAATATTCTTATGGGCTAAATAGATTAATGCATATCCTAATTCTTATGGTTTTATCTGTAACAAACCGAAAGGACACGGAAGTAAGAGCCCGAGGGAAGAAGACTATAAAACCAAAAATCGCTTGGATTAATTTAGTACTTATCACGACGACCAAGTGCATTAATGCCAATGAGTTGCATTTGGCTTCTAATCACTGCTGCAGGGTCGGGCTGGATGCAGCCAATTTGCACACTGCAAGTTTCCAATTTGCGAAAATAATTATAGGTCAGGGCACCGGGGATATCTATGCTGTGCTTCTTGCAGATTGTCCTGCGATACTTTACGTTCAGCAGAAAGGGCAGACGCAGAACTGTTTAACGCCACAACGAATGCACATCGAATAATGTAGTACCACCTCAACGCTGCACTGCAGTGTATTCTTTGTACTTTTTTTTCGCTGACATCATGGAGTGGTGATTGAACCCTACACGAAACATTGAAAATCCTTACACTAAGTTTGCTTTGGGAATATTGAAAAATAACTTAAAGACTATTACTGAATGTACACTTCTTTAATGTCATTGTTAAACTGAACCTTGTATTGTAGAATGTTTATTCAGCTCTGTGATACTCTTCGTGAATGATGCTGAGAGGTAACTTGACGGAGAGATGGCAGTCCGGCCTTCATTGACAAAATGGTTTTGCCTTCGCATGTTTGGAAGTGGGGCAAATCGTAATAACGGTATATTCCTGAAGAAATCTAGGAGAGCGTGCAGCTAGGCAGTCTGATGGATGAGAAGCAAAATATAATAGGCTTAACAGAATTCAGAAGATCAAAATAATGAACAGAGAAAGCAACAGTGCTTTCAATCCGAGACCTAATAACTGAGTGCCAAGGTCACCATGTTTTGTCTGCTATGGCCCGGCACTGGCATTGATATGTTGACGAGGAGGGTTTGGGAAGCCAGGGACCTTGAGAGTTTGAGCAGGTTTTCCCTTTACATTTTATTTATTTATTTATTTTACCAATTGGGTGAATCAAATAAGAGCGAGGTAATGATTTTGTTAAAGCTGCCTCTTTGAGAATTTCCCTATAAATAATGGAGATTTAACGAGAGCAGTAATGATAGAAGTAATGCATGTTCCCTTGAATGACGCTGCAGTAATTGGCAAAGCTAGTGAAAATTCATTTGGTGGCCGTGTTTCTAACCACCGTTGAGTGTTAATGCTGTTGTGCTTTGATGTGATTGCACGTGAAATGCATGTGTTTTATTTTACCTGTACAAAATAAAATTTTCTTTTATACAACTGTCATCAACAAGAGGTCAATCATTTCAGAATTTTAAACATGGGCTTCAGGGGCTAATTGACTCAGATGTCCCTAATTCAAACAATTTGTAATCCAGCAATACACAAGCGAGACAAAGTGCTGCCAACTCGAATGATCAGGGTAGAGCAGATGAAGCCTAAGTAATTAGAAAGAGTGGTTGATGGTTAGTAGCTGGAGTATAGTAGGAAAAGTGGTAGGGCAGGAGCTGGAGAAATGGAAGGGAGTGAGCGATGAGAATGGATGGGATTGAGGGAGTGGAAGGAATGCATGGGGAGAGAAGACTTTGAAGGCAGTGCAGGAAGAAGGAAAGGAAGGTGAAGGGAGAGATTAATTGCTATACATATGGAAGGTTAACTTTCATTCTCTCTTCATAGATGTTGCCTGACTTGGTGAGTGTTTCCAAAAAAATTTGGTCTTTGTAGAAGGGAGGGATGAGGATTTTGGTGAAGAGTGGACGGATGTGGACGAAAGGATAATAGTGACGATGTGAAGAAGAGGCAGTAGGAGGCGAGAAGGCTTACTATACAGAAGGAATAAATTAAGGGATTTACGTGGATGCAAGACAGCATTTCGTGAGGGGAGAGGGAGCGTATGGAAGGTTATGCAGGAGGGACATTAGGTGGAAGTGGGAATAAATGCAAGAACGTGGAAGGAGAGGCTGGAGGACGCTATGATGACAAAGAAGGGATGTGAAAGGAGAGGAGAGCGAGGTAAACGTGGTATCAGGGCACGAATTGCGCATATGGAAGGAAGTTGTCAGTTGAGAGATGGAGACGGGAAGGAGAATGGAACGATGTGAACAGAGGTTATTGAAGGAGACATCTGGAAGGATGGGGAAAGAGAGAGGTGAGAGATGGAGATGATATGGAGGATAGAGAAGCAGCAGGAAAGGGGTGTGGACGTGCTTAATTGAGCAAGGGAACTAGAACAATGAGACGAAGGGAAGAAAACTTTCTAGATATAGTCACTCAGCATTTTAACGGGAGTGCCCAAAGTGAGAAATGTGAGCAAAGAGATAGTGAATTAAAAACATACACATAGCGCAATGAGGCCCATGTGTATACCATGCTCTCCAAATTGAGCACTGAATATGATAACGTGCTTAAGGTGCTTTATAAGTATTTCCAAAAGGTGGTTTGTTAAAGTGTTGCATCATATAATTGCCAAACAAGTTAAGAACCATGAAAGACCTGGGAGTGATAGCATGAATACACAATTGGCTCAGTGATAGAAAGCAAAACGTAATGGTGAATAGTTGTTGCTTTTCTTCAGGCTTTAATAAAATATACAGTAGAATTTCCCCAGAGTTAGTATTGGGCCGACTGCTCTTCGTGATATACATGAAACACGTTGACCTGTCTGTGCAGGGCACAATGTCAAAACATTCTATGACACAAAGCTTGGAAGTATTATGAGCTGTGAATGAGATCGTGAATGGTCCAAAAACACTTAGAATGGTCTGTGGAATGGATGGTTGAGTGACAAATTAAATTTAATGCAGAGAAGTGAGAATTGACACCAGTTGACATGGAGAATCAGGAGGCACCATATAAACTCAAGGGTAAAATCCTATAAGGATGCTCGAGGAAAAGAGGCCGGGGGATTGGCATATACAATGCGTTGCAGGTGACAGGGTAGGTTTGCAATGCCATTGAGAAAAACATATATGAACCGGCACTTTATCAATAGAAATTCAGCTGGATTGTAGGGCCCAGCCATGGACAGGAAATTAGGTGGATTGACCGCTAAAAGTTGAGGCTGAGCTATTAACTCATATTTCCTGCCTTTCCGCTGCATTAGCACAATCGTACACTCAGAGTACGATCGGCGGGAGAGGCAAAGGGTGGGTGTCTGCCGTTGGCCCATTTATGCCCTTTCATGTTGAATTGAAACCCACTGAATGGTTTCATCCCACCTTCACCTTGATTTAATGAGCGGCGGGATGGGCCTGAACCCAAATTCCATCCCAGCATTTCAAAGCTGCCGGCTAATGGTCAGTGAAAAGGCGTGGTAGGGGGTTCGTTTCTGGGTCCGGTGGTGATTGCAACCACCAGGCACAGAGATTTCCCTCCGCGTGTTCACCTCATCCCCCCTGCCTGCCTATTATGACCCCAAACCTCTCAGCCACATTCTGGACGGATCTAGATGCCCATGTCCACCACAGCACACGCCTTTCTTGGCCTAGATGCAGTATGGATGGTGACCACTGTTCCCAATGGCGTTGCCAGCCCTGCAGAGCTGGTGCCTTCCAATTTGAAGGCAATTCTCTTTGCCAGGACGTCCAACAGCAGAGAGTGGAATTCTTGTCCCACGATAACTAAAAGCCTCCTCGACTGAAAAACGAAACGGGCGTGCTCACACCGACCAGAGGCAGGCTCGCCCCCGATATTTACGCTGGAAAACATTCGGGAGAAGATCAAGGAAGCTCCGGTAATTTTTTTTTGTAAATAGTTTTTGGTCTCAACTAGAATATTTTGCCGAATTCTAGGCGCAACAATGGAGGCATTTGTCGATTATTTTAGAAGTTGTTATTGTTCTCGGTAGAGAAACGCCTTTACAGATTTACCCGATTCCTTAGAGAAAAATAATGATAGGAGATTTGATAAAACACTAAAATGCATGTAAAATCTGGATAGAGTGAATAAATATACGTTGTTTTTATTGGTTGGGGATAAGGAATCATCGGACACAGGTTTAAGGTCATTGGGAAAGGAACCAAATAAAATGTGAATTTTTTTTTTCTGACACAGCGAGTACTTGCACTCCGGGATGCATGCCTGACACAGCACTGAGATTTATAAATGGAGAACTGGAAAAATAAAGAACGTCAGAAAACTGGAAAAAAAAATGCATACATCCTGGGAATGAGGTGGACACGAGGGAAGGAAGGATGCCCAAGAATATCAGGAAGTAGTGAGGAAGGAAGTGATTGTGGGGGCAGGATGTAGAAGGGAGAAGTCACAGAGCGATGTTGAATGATGGTACAAAATATCAGGATGTCGAATGATTAAACAAAGGAGAGAATCGGAAAGGAAACGAGAAAGGGAGGGAACTAGAAGGAATGATGCTAGAAAGTGGTGTGGCTGGAGGGGAGGGAGGTCGATGGTTTGGAAGGAAAATATAAAGTGAGAGCCTGTGGGAGGAGGGACATGGATATCGTATGGTAGAAGGACAGGAGGGAGAGAGCGATTTGGGAGGATTAGAAGGAACGTGAAGGTCTAGAAGAATGTAAAAGAGGGAAAGTTAAAGATGTTGGGGAGAAGACAGGTTTAGGGAATGGGCATGAGATGGGGAAGCCAGAGGTGTCATCTACGGCACAGAAGGTTGGCTCTTCTCGCCATTGGCTGCTCCGCTGCTACTCCTTATGCTCCCGCTGATGTCGCGGAAAATGGAGTGAACACTCAGACCCAGGAGGTTTGTCTCGGAAGTATTTATTGAATCATGATATCACGGAGAGCGCAGCAGCATGCAATGGAGCTAGCCGGCACTCTGAGGAAGCATCAGAGTGCACACATAGTTATAGTAAAAGCGTGCGTAATTAATAACATTGAAAATCATTATGTTTGGCATGCATACAATTTATCTATCCTAGTTTATAATTACACAGAACCTTGTGTAGTTACAAAAAACCTTGGGTAGCCCATCTGGCGACTAGTCACCTGGACAGACAACAGATCGCAAGACTAGGCCCTATCTCATGTGCTGATAACAGACATCCTAACTTTGTTTCAAGGACTCTTGGTAGTTTGTTCATGATACTTCTTTTTCCTTCCTGCACAATAGCTGACAGTGCAGGTTTACCTGCTACTAAAAACAAGGAAACTGTGCTGTAGTATTCCACTACGGTTTTAACCACTTAGCCCTTAGTTATCCTGCAGATGTATTTTATTATTCCACAATCCCTCCTTTTTAATCTTCTAGATTAATACCAATGAGGAATAGTCTCTTCGCTATCATAAGGGGGGTCATAACCATATGGAAAAGGTCGATCTCTGGCAGGGTAAACCTTTTTTCCCCACCAGTGGGCTTCACTGGGGCCATTGCGCATCATTTGGGGAACAATTGGGGCACCACCTAAACCAGTAGAGACACTGTTAATAACCTGGGAACAGCAAATTCGCAGAGCAACACATGCACAACACCCTATAACACATGCTATGGCCAACCCAGTTAAAACATTCAGCAGCCAACTTCTCCAACCGGAGAACCACCACATAACTGTAGCCCAACAGGAATCCTTGTTATAAAAATTACTCAGTCTTTCCCCAACTTTCTTTATTTCTTGCACTTTAAACATAACATGCTGTCCCAGGTTAGTAATGTTCTCAGAAGTATCAGGCACATAAGTGCAGAAGTCTGAAACTATCATGGCACTAGTGCCACCTTTTTCAGCTAGGAGGAAATGAAGGGCCATTCTATTTTGCAGAGCAGTCAGACGTAGGGCTATCATTTCATTAGTGGTAGCTGAAATCTGTTTCTGTGTCTCAATCAAAGCATCAGCGGTTGAATTTGCAATTTTATCAAGTGCAGCTGCCAGGTTGATAATCTCTCGGGAATTACGAGCAGTTCCATAAGAGGAGATAGCAATCATCCAGACTCGTTCAGACTCCGAGATGCCACGACGATGCAGAGGCAGTTGTGGGTTAATATCTAATCTACTTATATAGCAGAGGTACGGATTCAAATATGCTAGGTAGCAGCAACCACTCCAGGTGGGAGTGGTAGCGCCCTTGCTCAAATTATCGGCATCTTGATTAAAAAGGGAAGATAATTGCGGCATCCCACGCAGCCAGGGATATGATTTTTCTCCACAAACCCAGTATGTACCATTTAGATGATTTAGAGGATCATTACTATCAGGGCGAGTAGATATGGTGTTTTCAAAACTACTGTTTCCCAGGTTATATGTACCGTTTGCGAGGTTAGAAAACCAACAGGTGGCATTTATCAGCTCCTGAGGAGGCTTGATTCTTATCCTATGATCTGTATAGTTCCACCCATTAGCAGGTGGAGAGCGATGGCACCATCCCCTGAATATATTGGATTCTGCATCATCTGACTGGGTGTGGAAATTTGTGAGATCCTTCACTTCTTCCAAAACCATTGGTTTTGCCTGATAGGTGCTTGAGTCCCCTCTATGTTGGGGAGTCTAGGCACATATCCAACAGGCGCCCTGTCCTACTTGCCTAGTATAGGCGCGGCATAAAGAGAAAAAGGTGTTGGGGTGAGAATCCTTGGGGTTCACTTCACAGCATATAGCAAGAAGCAGTATCCAATACATCATACAAATTAGTTCAGTTGATTACGGCTGCTATATTGTTGCCAGACAATGTATTTTTTTTTTACAACGAGTGGCATACATCCACTCTTCCTTCCCTTTAATCTTCAGGGCAGTTCGAGTTGTTAGCAGCACATGGTAGGCTCCTTTCCACCCTCTCATGCAATTCAGCTGCTGTTTTGCATACAGGAAATGGGTAAAAATCCAACATTTAGTCCGATTAATTTACGAGGCTACTGCCTGCATTCGTTGAACTGCAGAATTGGTAGTCCATGCCCCCTCAAGGACGATACAGGACAGGATCCAAATCAGAGTCAGCATTCTGACGGTTCAGTTAAATTTCTTGCACAAGCACTTCCACCCGAGGTCAGCGTCCGCTTGACGTGCGATGCGTGGATCCACAAGGGCGTCCTTCAACATTTACGGCCATATGGGTGGTGAGCAGGACATGGAAAGATCCTTCCCATCGATGTTCCAGACAGTTCTTTCTCCTGAAGGTCTTCACTAGTACTAGGTCCCCGGGCTGGTATTGATGGCAGTCTTCAATGGTAAGCATTTTCTACTACCTGTATATGGAAGCTCTTGAGACAGATAGGGTGGGAGTGCATAGTCATGAGCCCCAAGGGTAGAGCTTCAGGCCCTTTCAAACTGGTTTCTTCACATAATTTAGCTACTTTGTTTTTCAGAATACCATTTTGTCTTTCCATCGCTCCAGTAGACTGGGGGTGGTATGGGCAGGGAGGGTGATGGTTGTATTGTAAGACCTTCAATAGTTCCTTTATCACTTTAGCAGTAAAATGAACAACAATTTTACAACAACAACAGCATCATTTCGTCAGGTGGGATACGCCTCCACCCATCGCGAGAACAAACATACTAGAACCAAAACACAATTATATCCCGTACATTTAGGCAATTGTATAAAGTCCATTTGTATGTGTACAAATGTGCCCCGTGGCTTGGGTCCCGTAGCAGCAGTCACTGTGGGCGTCATGACTGGGTTATGTCATTGACATAAGTATGATAGGTATTACTAATACAATGCCTATTAGCATATTACTATTCACTCTACATTCAACATTCATTCTATATACAAGTGTTGAACCCCTGAGCTGGCAACCTGTCAAGTCATGATTCTTGTGTCGTGAGAGATTCAAGAAATGCTCATTAGTTACCCATAAAGGGACTACGCCTTCATTAATCTGTCTTAAATTTTCTCGGTCTTGTTCCAGTGCCCAAGATCCATAGGTGTTGCATACATAATTTCTGCTCACTTCGTCTGAAATATTTTTCCTTATTTCAATTAATGTATTGATAGCCTCCACATGACTTTCGAGCACGGTAGCCAGACTTTGGATTATCCAATGATGTCCATATATTGATTGTCGTAGCGGCATCATATATCAGGCTGTGCTTAATGCGGTTCCCTCCCAAGCCTGATTGCATCTCGCCACTGAACTGAACTGCTTCAGTCATCAATTGGCACGGCAGAGACGTATAGAGTGCTTGGGTATGGGTTGAGCACCATTGGAGCAGGACGACACCAGATACATCCAAGACTACAGATACCAGCTCATGGTGTACATTATCATACAAAACTTCTGATTAACCAGTACCAAACCATTCGTCAGTCCTGGATGCATAGTCGGACAAGATGGATCAGTCGGTGCGGTTTGAGGGGCTTCAATTATCTCTACTCAGACTGTGAAAGTAGAAGTGGGAGGTCGCTGGGTAGTGGCGGACCTCCCATGCTCGATCTGAAGCAAAACATTACAACAATTTGAAAGCACTTTTTCTCCTCCTGTTACATTTATCATTCTCCGTTCCGTGTCGCATTCGGCACTGTTCATGCTGTACCAAATTTCCTCCTGCGGTTCAGGTTGAGCCGTGATGATCCCCGACCTTGCTGCCAGTACTGATAGGCCCACGACCAGGATCGTTGATCTGTGGAGAAATTAACATCGGCCCCCGTTCTCTGGGTTACCTCTTGGTCAATTGTCATGTTCCTTTAATTGTGTGTAATGCCTCCATTTACTTCCCGTTCTCATATCTACAAGTGTGCATGTATCACCTGTCATAATTACCTGGTATGGTCCATTGTTGCTCTTTGGATTTTCCTGTTTCCATATCCTTAATCATCTATCAGTCTTTAACTTCCTCTCTCAAGTTATGTAATTGCCTATGTAATTCCCTTACATTGTCCTGTATTTTTCCTTTCTGTGGCCCTTCACCTCCTACTATAATAACCTCAGGTAATTGCATGGCCCTTACCTGTTATCATTTCAAATTGGGTGAACCTGGCGGTCCTGCTTGGGGTAGCCCGCAGTGCATTCGAATATTGGGCTGTTCCCTGTCTCTTGATTGATGTTTTTTTTTAAGTTCAGTTCATCCTTTCCACCATCCCTAGACTCTGGGGTTGGTGAGGAATATGGAATTTCTGGTTAATCTCCATAAGATTACACACTTCTTTAATGACTCTCCCTGTGAAATGAGTTCCCTGAACCGAATCCATTTTGGTAAACTCCTTCCAGTTTACTCTTTCCTGCTGCTGTCTCATGTCAGGCCTCAATTCCTTAAACAACTCAACAACACACCTTCTTATCCTATCTCGCAATGGCTCAGTATCTTCACGTCCAGTGATGGTTGTCACTGGGAAACACTTAACTCTGCCTGTCATCAAGGTGTTAATCCTATGGTTTTACTTTTTGTAGCTCACAGGCACATTAATATAATCAGTAATACATCTATTTAGCCTTTTTCCAGCTTTCCCTTTACCTGTATCCATCTTGTCGTAAATTCTTGTTAAGTATTATTTCTCCTTACATTTCAATTCCTGAACTATAGATTCTTCATAGTTTTACCTCTAAGTTTTCTTTCCTGACCATGATCATCCTAAGGTTCTCTTGAGTTCAGTTTCTCTATTGTCTTGATTGTTTAAAATGTTTCCTTACTATTTAGGCCATATTAACTATTCAATTTCAACGGGATCTCTGTCTCTAGATCTTTGCTGATCTCCCCCTGTGCAGTTCCAATGCCTCAGTTGATGGCCAGATTATGAAATTCATTTCCCTTGAAATAGTTTGTACATTCTGTCCTCTTTTCCTAACTCATTCTCATACTTACCTCATACCATATTACACTTGCAACACCTATCATCTTATCTTGTTCAGGTTGTCTGGAGTGACTTTTCAGTGCAATAAAGTATTCTCATAACAGTTTTAAAACAGAAATTAGGTGTTGACATGTTTTTCTTTCTTTTCTTCTTCTCAAATATTTTATTGTTTTAAAAGTAACCCACTAAATTGTGTCTGACCCTTTTCTTTTAGAATTATCTCAGATTCATTAACTCGGCCAAAAACTAGATTTCTGCCAAACTTTGCCAAGGTCTTGAGCTTAGCTTCATATTTTTAGAACAGAATTCCAAAGACAAAAGCTTGCAGCATTTCAATTAGAGACAATTGTTGTCAGACCTTTTTAAAATGAATATTCCCTTTTGAGAACATTATCAAGAACCAAACCTAAAATTTTTAAACTTTGTAAGAACTGTAATTTACAATATCAGAATTAAAACAACCTCTTTTTCATGAGTAGTGATTTGTATCCAAGTTATAATTTCCATATGCTTATCGACACATTCTTTATCTTAGATAGCATCCTAGTGATTCAAAAGTAACCTGTTAAATTACCCTGCACTTTACATCTCAAGATTATACCAATTTCAAATTCCAGTGCTTTTGGAAAGCAGATTTAAGTTAATATTTAATTCATTTCTTCCTAAGAAACCCCTTTTTTATCCTTTGGAACCATATAGACCTTGTGTTTATGTATTTTTGTTTTCCAAGAATCCTTCTGAATTTCAAGTAATTGCTTTTTTTTCCAAAATTTTAGAATACTAACTCGTATGTATTAATCCCAATCAGCTTGGAATCTGATGATGAGGGTTATTCCCTACTAGTCTGCAAGGGGGTGGTACAAGGGTTGGTTCATCTCAAACGAAGGCATCCCTGTTTTATCTTTACACCACGTTGAAATTACGATTTTTGCCAGAAATCTCAACTCAAACCTTATACTCAAAAATTTGGAATATTTGAATGAACTTTTCCTTTAATCTAATATGGGGCTTTCGACTCTAAAGTGCTCAGCTACACACACAAAAGACAATTCAGGGAAGAAAAAACATTAAAGCTCAGATACAAAGGCTTCATTGCACACAAACAAACACATATATAAAGGTATGTATTGATACTGCTGTAATATTGAACTTAACTTCGAGAAGCAGTGGGGGGAATAAAGGGACCTTGAAGGCCCAACCTATAGCGACCTTCAAACTGACGAAAGCTCACATTTTCTCTGCTGCTGCTTGCCAATTGCTCATTAACCCCCTAGGGGTGCCCTTTCTCTCTCTCTCTGTTCAGCACAAATAGCTCTTGTAACTTAGATCAATTCATTTTTTTTAAGTTACAGAAAATTCAGTAGCGGACTATCTACCTCCCTTAAAACATATTATAAGCGCTCAATTTGTCCCGATTATAAGTTCCAGCTAGTGGGAAGCTCTCTCGTTTACTTTTGGTCCATTTAAACCAATCAGAAACATATTGGACAATTTCAGGACCGTAATGGACACAAAAGCAAACAAAGAAATTACTTACTTTTCAACTCCAGAGGAATCGAACACCTGGGTATACGACTGCTACTTTTTTACCTCCATCCATTTTTCATTCCGTCTTATTGCCCATCTTCAAAGTTCCTGATTTAAGCTCCGGTTTCGCCGGTTTCAGTTTGTTCTTAGTGCTTTGCGAAGCGGGGTGAGTGGCAGAGCCCGCTCTGCTGTTGCGACCTCCGATTTTTCTGAAAAGAAAACACAATTAACAGCGCGGCGCGTTTCCTACCCTATGCGCTTACTGGTGTTTAAGAGTTCCTTAACAAGTCCTCCAGTTCCTTGGGTCTGTTGAGTCTGGTCGGTAGCTACCCTTTTTCAAGCCCTCCCCCTTTCAACTAGGATGCTTTCACTGCAATCCCCCTCTCAACTAGGATGCAGTTCGTACTCTCCCGAACTTAGAAGAGTTATTCTTCCCTTTCTCCGCGAGGGTTGTTTTTTAGAGATCCGACAGCCCAGGATTTCAATCACCTCTCTAACTTAAGAGGCTGCTGGACTTCAGTCGGATGCCATCCTCGTCGCCAATTTGTCGCGGAAAACGGAGTGAACACTCAGACCCAGGAGGTTTGTCTCGGAAGTCTTTATTGAAACATGATATCATGGAGAGCCCAGCAGCATGTAATGGAGCTTGCCGGCACTCTGAGGAATCATCAGAGTACACACATAGTTATAGTAAAAGCGTGTGTAATTAGTAACATTGAAAATCATTATCTTTGGCATGCATATATTCACTCCATCCTAGTTTATAATTACACAGAACCTTGAGTAGTTACACACAACCTTGAGTAGCCCATCTGGCGACTAGTTATCTGGACAGACAACAAATAGCATGACTAGGCCCTGTCTCATGTGCTGATAACAGACATCCTAACTTTGTTTCAAGGATTCTTGGTAGTTTGTTTATGATACTCCTTTTTCCTTCCTGCACAATAGCTAACATTGCAGGTTTGCCTGCTACTAAAAACAAGGAAACTGTGCTATAGTATTCCACTACGGTTTTAAACACTTAACCCTTAGTTATCCTGTAGAGGTATGTTATTCTTCCACGGCTGATCTCACTTTGTTCTCAATCTGGCTCCTCAGCTGTTGTCCTTTTACATCCCCACTCTCCTCTCCCTCTCAGCCTCTGCTCAGCAATGAACAGGCGCCATTATCCTTTCCACGGTTCTCACTCTCTTCTGACTCGTGCTGCACTTCAAGGGCCCTTCTTTCCTCCCAATTGGTCGCTCTGTTCTCATTCTCGCTGCTCTGCCGCCGCTATTTTAAACTCCCAGGTGCCTCACTCCTTGTTCCCAGGCTTGCTGCTCTGCTGCCCACATTTAATGCTCCCTTTCCGCTGGTCTCACTTTGGCGCTGTTTCCTGCTACCACTCTTTTACCCTTTGTCAGGGCTTGCTCTGACCGATTCGCGTAGGATTTAATGCACTTTCTAATTTAAAAAAAAACAATCATTTCCAGAGCATCCCAGCTTCTTAACGAATTAAGTTCCATATTTCTAAACGAAATGAAAGTTCGAAATTTCAATATCCCAAATAAAGTAATTAGCGAATGTTCAAAGAGTTCAATTTGCTTATCACATGCGTTTGTTGATTCCGTTGGAGTAAGTGAGAGTCGGGAAAAGATACTGCCGAGTGTGCACATTCAGATCTGGGCTGACACTGTTACCATTAAACCAAGGCTAAGCATTCCTGTATTGCTAATAAATTACTGTGTTGGGAAGCAGAAAGGGTTGTGTTGGAAATTGAAGAAATACATGACAATTCGGAAGATATAAGCATTGTAAAAAGCCCAATACCAAAGCAGGAGGGGCGAATAACATTTATGTAAACAAGCAGCTATTGTTTGCAAGGCAGGCTATTTAAAGGATATAACATGTTAACTTAGAGAGCTCACTGCGCATTTTGTTCTGATTGATTGTAGATCTCTTCATTTCTCGCTAGCTGTGCCATTTTAAGGTCCGGTCATAAAACAGTTTTGTGGGAATATCATGGGAAAGCCCATGGTAGTTGCTGATTTGTTCAAATCCCAAATCAAATTTGAAACAACTGGCGCAAATTGTTTTGCAATTTGTATGAAGTTCGTGTAGCGTGCCTTGAATTTAGTAGTAATAAGATTACAAAATCTTATAGGGTTTTGCAAAACTATGTGCTTTACTGTGACCTTAACGACGGTGTAACTGGGAGTCTGATTGCATAGGGGGTTTCGAAGCGATTATAGTTGTAATTTGTAGAATATGTATTTATTTAAAATCATTTCTCATGTTAGTAAATGTTTTGTACATTTATTCGTAAGAGAAATGTTTTTAAATAGATACATACGTCTACAAATTACGACTATAATAGCTTCGAAACCCCCTATGTAATCAGGCTCCCAGTTACATCGTTGTTAAGGTAACAGAAAGGCACATAGATTTTAAATGCCTCAAGCAACATATGATGCATTACCCTGAACCGGTCAAAGTAAAATACAGTTTTATTAACATTAGTTCTCAGAAGCTTGAGGCATAGATGCTCATGGCTTTTCACATTTCTTTGATCTTAAAAATGCCTACACTTAAATGCATCTTCACTCCTTTGTACATGTTCCCACGTTTGAACACAGATTCCGATTGATTCACTATGTCTTTGGACTTTATCTTTCTGATTATAAAAATCTCTCATAGTGCCAAGATTAACCACTGACCTTTAGGCGAGCCAACACACTACTTCCAAACTTCAGCTGGCTAGATGTCAGGATTCACTCCTCCTTTGAAAATAATGTAGCCTGCTTAATTTCAAAAATGGAAATATCAAAAACCGCCCCACATGTTCCCCATGGTTACATCAAAGCCAACAGAGCAGCTTCCTTTGATCGAATTAAGGCACACACACATGTGCGCACACACATAAATACACAAACACATACGCAAACACACAGAGACACAGAGAAAAACGGAGACATATACCACGATTTAAACGAGTTGGAGTTTCTGCCTCTACCACCAACTTGGGCAGCGAATTCCAGACACCTACTGCCCTCTACATAAAAATATCTCTCTCATTGCACACACCCCCTACATGGTGTACAACTTATCTTGATTCTATGTCTCCTGGTTCCAGATTTTTCCACCAAGGGAAACAATTTTAGCCTGTCCACTCTATCTATCCCCCTCATAATTTTGTTCAGCTCAATCAAGTCACTCTCAGCCTTCTCTCTTCGCAGGAAAATAGCCCCAAACTATCCAATCTCACCTCGTAGCTACACATTTTAAACCTTGGCAACATTCTTGTAAACCTCATCTGTATTATTTCCAGAGTTATTTCGTCCTTCCTGTAATGTGGTGACCAGAAAAGTACACAATGCTCCAGTTGTGGCCTCACCAATGATTTATTCAATTCCAACATTATATCCTTACTTTTATATTCTATACCTCTGCCAATGAAGAAGAACATCCCATTGTCCTTCTTTACAATCTTGTCGACTGGAACTGCTGCTTTCAGTGGCCTGTGCACTTGTCCGCCTAGATCTCTCACTTCATCAACCCCTCTTAGTATATTCCCATTTATAGTGTAAACCCTGTAACTGTTTGACCTAAATGTATGACATCACACTTCTCTATGTTAAAATCCATCTGGATCTTTACCGCCCACTCCAACAACCCATCTATATCGTTTTGGACATCATGGTTATCCTCTACACTATCCACTACTCTGGCAATCGTTGTGTCATCTATACATCTCCCAATCGTCCCACCACGTTCACGTCCCAATCGTTAATATATACACAAACAGCAAGGGCCTCAATACCGAGCCCTATGGAACTTTACTTGTGACAACTTTCCATTCGCAAAGGCATCCATCGGTCATTACCCTTTGTTTCCTGTTATAAAGCCAACCTTTTATCCAGTTTGCAACATTACTCTGAATAGCATGGGATTTAAGGTTCCTGTCCAAACTGCCATGCGGGACTTTGTCAAATGTCTTGTAAAAGTGCATATACACAACATCAACTGCATGACCTTAATCGACCCTCCTTCTCACTTCCTCAAAGAATTCAATCAAATTTGTGACGCAAGGCCATCCTTTAACTATGACATGAAGACCATCCCTGGCGAGTCCATGCCTTTCCACATAACAGTTAATCCTACCTCTCAGGATTGATTCTATAATTTGCTCAACACAGATCTAATACTAACTGGCCTATAATTGTTTGGCATTTCCTTCGATCCGTTTTTAAATAATGGAACTATTTTTTTTTTCCGATCCTTCGGTACCTCTACTGATGTGGTAAATATTGGAAAACCATCCTCAGAGATTCGGCTATCTCCTCCTTGACATCCTTCAGCAGCCTCGGAAACAATCCATCTGGCTCTGTTGACTTCTCAACTTTCAAGCATTTCAACCCATCGAGTGCTTCCTCTTTCTTTATGGCTATCCCGTCCAATATCTCGCAGTTTTCCTCCTGTACTATTATATTCTCATCCTCCCTTACCTTCGTAAACATGGAGAGAAAATCTTCATTCAAAACCCTTTCCACAGCCTCTGAATTCACACACAAGTTTCCTTCTTCATCTCTGTTAGGTCTCACTTTTTCCTTACCTAACCATTTAGCATTAATGTACTGGTTAAGCATCTTCGGGTTAACTTTAACTTTACTTGCTAATCTTTGTTCATGACCTCTCTTTGATTTCCTTATTTCCCTTTTTTCTTCGTCCCTGCACTTCATATATTCGTTCGGGCCATCTGCAGTGCTAAGTTCTTTGTGCCCTTCATAGGTTTTATTTTTCTGTTTGATCTTCCCCTGTATTCCTCTAGACAACCAGAGGGGTCTAGATTTGGCAGTGCCACTCTTATATTTATAGGAGACATGTCTACTTTGTACAATTAGGATCCCGTTCTTTATTTCTTTCCTCTATTTTTCCACTGTTTTATCCTCCAGGAATGCAGCCCAGTTCCCCTCAGCCAAGTCACTTTTTATTTCTGCAAAATTTGCCTTCCCCCAGTTCAAGACTTTTACTCCTGCCTTTTCTCTGCCCTTTTCCATGGTAATGCTAAATCTAACATAATTGTGATCGCTCTCCCCGATTTGGTCGTCAGCTTTCACTTCAGCCGTTTGCCCTTCTTCGTTCTCCAAGACTAGGTCAGGAATTGCATCACCTCTCGTTGGGTTTGTCAATAATTGGTGGAAAAAATTTCCTGGACACACTGCATGGCTTTTCTTCCCTCAGTGCTCCTTATATAGTTTGAATCCCAGTTGATATTAGGATAGTTGAAGTCTCCTGCTATCCTTGCCCTATTGTTCTAACAAGCAGAAATCTGCCTACTTATTTGTTCTTCTACCTCCCTTTTACTATTTGGAGTCCCTTAGTGTGACTGCCCCCTTTTTAAAATCGATAACCTCAATCCATAATGCCTAGTTTATTGAAACATATAGCATATATTTCCTTCTCACAACTGGAACTGATTCTTTAACCATTAGTGCTAATGCCCGCACCCCCCGCTTTCCATTTTATCTCCTACTCTATGGTGTCTGAAGACTCTATGCCCAGGGATATTAAGCTCCCAGTTTTGCCCCTCCTGCAGCCAGGTCTCCGTTAAAACAATGATGACCTGCTGCCATGCGTCTACCTGTGCCCTAACTCATTTATCTTACTTGTAATACTCCTTGCATTGAAGTATAAAATGTTTAACACCGTCAATTTCCCTTGCTTGGGCACTTTGTAAACTTTGCTTCTCCTGTAAATCCGTGTCTATCACAACCACCCTATCTATTGTTCCATCTCCATTTCTCTGATCGGAACCGGACCTATCTGATCCTGCTCCTGATATCCCACCCCCCTGCCACAATAGTAAATACTCCACAACAGAACTAGCAAAAGCCCTCGCAAGGAAATTGGTCCCAGCTCTGACTGGGTGGAGACCGTTCGGTATGTAAAGGCCCCACCTTCCCCAGAACCGGTCTCAGTGCCTCAAGAAACTGAATCCCTCCCGGTTACACCATCTATTCAGCCGCGTGTTCATTTGGTCTATCCACTAATTCCTGCTCTCGATAGCACGTGGAACTGGGAGTAATCCTGAGATTACTACATTTGAGCTCGTGCATTTTAATTTATCTCGTAACTTCCTGTACTGAGCTTGCAGGTCTTCATCACTTACTTTACCTATGTCGTTGGGACCAATGTGTACCACGACCACTGGCTGCTTACCTTCCCTCCCCAGAATGATCTGCAGCCACTCCGTGACATCCTGGACCCTGGCACTATGGAGGCAACATACCTTCCTTGATTCATCTTTGCGGCGACAGAAGCGTCTGTCTGTGGCCCTAACTATTGCATCTCCTTTAACTATAGCGCTGGCATTTGTTTTCCGCCCGCCTTCTGAGCAGCACCCATCGTCCCGTGAACTTGGCTGTTGCTGCTTTCCTCTGAGAGGCTATTCCCCCCACAACAGTATCCAAAGGGTTATATCTTTTAGAGATGGGGATGTCCCTTGTTGTCACTTTGGTGGCGATTATGTAGATAGATTTGGTGAGTCCAGGGTATGGATAACAGAGTTTTAGCTCAATTACTAATGATAGAAGGTTGAGAGTGGTTTGCCTGGTCAGAGCGAGTTGTAGAAAATTAATCATGGGTTGGATGTGTTGTAATTTAACTCGGGTCATTAACCTATATGAAGTAAATATAAAAATATTTACATTAAATAATGAAGACTTGATTGGGCACTTTCTTTGTATTGCCCACAATGATTTCAAGGCTGCAATTCTAATTGTGGCCTTTTATATTTCAGAGTGTAAAACACAGGTATGGGGAAATTTTAGGGGCAGAAGTAATCGGGTCGGCTTTGTCCCTGGGTTAAGTACAAACTGCAGGAAATCCTTAACTTTGACACAATCCGTAGGAGGGAATGTTGTCAAGACCTTTGTTTGTAAAATGTATATTAAGCCGTTCATTTTTATTCGAATCTGTCCTATTTGAGTGCCGTTTTCTGCTTATTCCACAAGGGAGTTCTGATAAAGTTGCTGTACCAACACCTACTTACACTGCGACCCAGCGTTAATTCGGAGAGGAACTGCAGACCTAAATATTAATTCAAGTTAATTGTCAAATTACTTTTATCACAGAAGGAACAGAAGCGGAACCAGCAACCAAACTAAATTGCATTTCATGTTCTACACACCCCAAGAGACAGAACGTACATATTGGCCCAGATATTCTGGTCTCCGGATGGCCATACCTCAGACGTACCCCAAGAAGAAGCACTGAACGACCCCTCGGAAGTCCCAACACAAGGATGGGGATTGCCCAGAAAGTTTCAACTTCTCATGGGAAACACCCCTGCATCCCGGGCTCTTTGAAAACGTCTCCAAACCTGAGTTAGTTTTGGAGACTTCAGATAGATCCAGATAACTCGCTGTAACTATACAGCTGACCCCCCGAATCCCCAACTGGCATTCCCGACTACCTCCTGGTCGACACTCTGACTCGCCCCTGACCCTCCGAATCTCCGACGCTTTGACGCACATCTGACCCTCCGCCTTCCCCCGACCCTACTGATAACGGAGAAGATGCACAAGTAGCTGAAAATTGCCATTTCTACGAGAAATAATTGAAGCACCTGCGTTTTTAAACGGAACTAATACTGTTGTAACCCTCATCAAGAACATCCTGGAGTTGCTATTGACCAGGAACTGAACAGGACAAATCAACTAAATACTGCGGCCTAAGGAGAAATTCGGAATTTGGAAAATATGCGGCAATTTATTCACCTCCTGAATCCCCAAAGCCTGCCTACCATCTACAAAATACACACCAGGCATCTGGTTGGATTCACTTCGCTGTCCAGAAAGTTTAAAGCTCGATAAACACCCAAGAAACTCAATTCCTGCCAAGACAAAGTAGCCCACTTGATGGGCACCACATCGCACGCCTGAACCATTTACGACCTCGACCATCGTGCACATGGAAGAAATGAATTATATTTCCAAAATGCTCTGCAGCAACCCACCTTCGGTTGAATATTCCTAAACGCCACGCACGACAGTAAGAACAGGTAAAGATAGAAGACCCATAATAAACCAGCACCTGGAGGACACCCTTCAATCCACGGAGCATTCTGACTGGAAATTTCACTCCTTCATTTTCGTTCGGTCAAACATCTCAGAACTCTCCCTCTAACCGCACTGTGAACGGCTGTAAACAGAATGGACTGCATGTGTTAGTGAGACAGCTTAGCACCACTTTCTCAAGGGCACTCTGGAATTTGTAATAAATCCTGGCCGAGCCCACGACACTCATATCCGAAGAAACACATATTGGAAGGAATGCCTTACTGGAAGCCATGTTGGGAGCAGGAGTCACAAAATAACTAATGTGTGAAACGAAGAAATAACTCAAGCTAAAATGAACCACGAGAAAGAAAAAAGCGATGGGATGGTGCTAACTATCTAACATTGTTTTGTAGACAGCAGGATAAAAAACGGAAATAATGTTTTGTTTCTGCTCGGTAAAGATCGCTGGCTTTTAAATGTATGAATCTGTGCGCCGAAAACCCAGAGTGCAGCACGTGATTCCCATCCGCTGCTCGATCGATTCACCACAAATTTGTTTGATTCTCATTTTCACACTGGACCTGCAGCTGCAGTTTAAATTTGTATTTATTTCCACACAACAGAATTCACACTCGATACAAATGATCATAATCGCAATCAGAACATTTCCGACGGCTCTGGAATTAAATTACAAATCTATATAAATTGTTGTTGCGTGTAGGTGTGGGAGCAAGATGTCGCCAGCATTGGTCTGAAAGTCGACTCCCCTCAGAAGAGAGGAAGAGATGAAAGTAATGAATGAGTCGTGACTTTTCGATGGAATAAAGGCCCCAAAGCCGAAAATTCATGTTAGATAGTGAGATAATGACAGTTAATTCCCACATCGAAATTAGTTTATGCATTTGAAATAAAAATACGTAATTCAAAAAGCAATGAATAAATTACGAGTATTGGAAGCAATGCATCAAATATATTAAAATATAAAAAGAGCCTGAATGGTATGAGAGACTAATGGTAAAATATGTACCATTGTATTATCACTGAGAATATCTATGAAGCAGATTATTTTTATTCCTACGGCTTTTATGAAAAAATGTCGAATGTTTTCAAATTTTAAGGTATATTTAGTTCCAGAGATGCGGACAGGAGAACCTCACTGATTTATATGCGTCAACAGCTTTGGATTGCTTTGATGTACAACATAGGAAATTCTGGAACTGAGTTGCGAATACAATAATTCAAATGAAGGATTCAGTTCCTGGAATGCTCCACTTTGAATGAATGATGTTTCCACTGCTCCAGCCCTAATGATGAGAAATCTCCAGCTTTCATTATTGTTTCACGGAGTGTGGGCGTCGCTGGCTAGGTCAGCATTTATTGCAGACCTCTAATTACCCTTGAGAAGGTGATGGTGACCCGTTTTCTTGATCCGCTGCAGGCCACATGGTACATGAATATCCACAGCGCTAATAGGAATGGAGTTCCAAGATTTTGATCCAGGTTTACTTAATAATTGGTGTCTTGTTATTTTTTTCAGTTCATATCTGACATCGGTCTGCATTATTATTCAGCAGATTCCCACAATCCGAAATTATGATTTATTTTATGTTACAATCCTGCATTCTTCGTTAGGTTCATTTACACCCATTAATTCTTAAGTCCGTGTTTCATTAATCACTTTGTATTGGACATATTCCACCATGCATTGCACAGCTGTGTTGTCCACTTGCAGATGAAACTTGTCCACGAACAGACGTTCTGTTGGACGATCCAGGGTAGATATCCAGCCCCATAAATACAGATTTTTGCTGGTACCTTCCTGTGCAAGGCGGATATGTGGCACCCTTCGCTACATCACCAGCATCAAAAGACCACTTCACTGCTCGGGTCACAAATGGGTCACTCTAGTAGTGCCCTGAAGTGTACGGTATGGAGCCGGGTATCTCAGGCATCTGAGAGGTATCTCAGTTCATCGGGGCCGTAGGTCTCCACGGACCACTTGAAAAAACGCCTCGATTTCCGTTTTCGCAAACAAAGTCCTCACAAAACCTCTGGTGACAAGAATGTAGGCACCCCCCACATACATGGGACTGCGTATGGGTGGGGGACCCTTCTTTTGCTGAGTTCTGACTACACTGTTACGGATTTCATAATGAAATTCCCATCGTCTTTGAAAATCAACACAATTTCTTATTTTCCAATTGTATCTTCATTTTCCGACCACATCAGAAATAACAGCAGCAACTATAAACTTTCATTGTCTCAATTACTTTATTTTTCACCTACTTTTTTCTGTATATGAAATATGCATAGGTCATGTTGATAACGAGTGATTGAAAAGTGGAAGTATAGGAGAAACAATAAGACGGTGGCACAGTGCAATGTTGGTAATGGCCTATTGGAGAGCAATGATGCGGAGGTATCACAAGGGAAGCTCAGGGTTGTGAAATAAACCAAGGAAATTAGACGGCAGTTGGAAGGCAAGCGTTTATATTTTTTTAAAAAGAAGAAAAAACAGTAGCTATTAACTTGCCAGGGATTCAGCAGCCTGGAAGTAACTAAAAACACATAACTTTTCCTTTCTTGTGTCCAAACCAGCCGGCACCATTTGTGAGCAATGATGTGGTATGTTTCCATGTTCAAATCAGGCCAATGCAGTGAAAGTAAAGCAAGAGTACATGCAGCAGATAGTTTCCGAAACCGTGTACTGCACCTGACAAAGAGAGAAAATACTGAGCTAACCGCCAGCTAGACCACATCGGCTAATGCAAAAATGTTGTGACCAATTATGAAGGAAGCCTTAACAATTCTCTCGAAAAAGCAGAGTATGATTAGAAAAAGTCACCCTGGTTATACTAAAGGGAAATCGTGGTTGACTAATTGAGATGAGTTTTTTGAGGGTGCACCGAGTCGTGTAGGTAAAGGGGAACCAGTGGGTGTAGTACACCTGGATTTCCAAAAAGTTTTTAATACGGCGCCAAAACACGGGTACAGTCCCGGTATAAGGACCCAAGCATTTTTGACTGTGATGAGAAGAAATGTCTTCTCTCAAAATCTTGTGAATCTTTGGAATTCTCTACTTCTGAGGGCTGTGGATGATTACCGTTTAATACGTTTAAGGCAAGGATAGATATATTTCTGGACTCTCCGTGAATTACGGGGTATGGACAGCGGAAGAGAGAATGGATTTTAATTCCAAGATTATCTATGATCATATTTAATTGTGGAACAAGCTCGATGGGCTATGTGGTCTTCTACACCCGCTATTAATTATGTTTTTTTTTTGTCATTGCAACCCGCCGATCAGCACGTTTCAATTATCAAATAAGGCCAATATGTCTTGAATTCTTGTTTCTTATATTTAACTGCATCCGCAGGTTCCAGGGTGGCCCTTCCCAGATTTTAACAAATGCCTGTGCTCAATAAAGCAACGATATTTTGGAGAAAAATGTTAGTCTCCAATCAAACACTGCCATTGTAACCGAGAAGGAGGGAGAGAGAGAGGGAGAAGGGGATTGAAGGAAAGTTGGGTGGTTATAAAGAAAACTAGGACACTGCATAGATTTATGTCATGAACTGATCCATTTACCTCTTTGAAGTTTGGCGGGGCTACTGATTCCACAATATTTGGAGTCCTGGCCATAAGACTGTTTACTATCTTCCAATTGGTTTTCGTTGGAAAGTCTTGTCCGCAAACATTCATGTGGTATTTCCACGGGACAGGACTCTACAGCAGCTCTTCCATACAGTTGAAGTCAGCCTGAACTCTGGACCATGAGGCGTATGTCACCGATTCTAATTTTCCTGCAATGAAGACATTACTGAAATAGGAAGCGATGGCCTGAACTGCCGAGTGAAATGGTTTTGGAGACTTCCTGTCCACGTGGACACAATACACATTATGAGGAGCATAAAAGCTTCTTAGGAGCCTCTCGAACATCTCAATGTTGCTATGGAATAGGCCAGGGGGAAATCGGTTCATCGGTACTTAACGGGAAAATGATGTATTTTCGGTTTTTAACAAAATTGTCGCAGTCTTGCTTCATTGCTAAATACTTTGTTGCAGTGACGGCTTTATGCTTGTTTGCGATTGTGATCGAGTTTAAAACAGCCTCTTCAATCGCTTCAGGTTCACCACTAATTATCTTCCAACAACTCGAGCTCTTTTCTGCCAGATCCAAGGATGCATATGGCACATCGTAATTTGATTTTTGTTTAACTGCTTTCCAGTTGTTTGTGAATTAATTTACTCTCCAATGAAAAGATCCACAAATAAAAGTCGCTAATATACCGCTCAGGATATATTTCCGATTTAGTGGCCAGCAAACAGGCTGATGCAACATTCTTGTTGTTCTTCCACAGGTATTTTAAAGATAATTATCAAACCGGATTACCAGATATCATTGATAGTCAGATGTACAATCTTGAAAAAACGGCTTTTCAGCAATATGATTAAATTGTGCACCGAAATTTAAGACACTAATGAATTAAAAGTGATGTTCCGGGCTACAATCAGAAGCTGCTCATCCATCGGGATTCAACCGACCACCCGGGCCGACAGGTCCCACCTGATCTTTGCGTCTGGTCTAATGAGCCTTTGTATTTGGTTAGACTCTTTCTCACACTCTCACTTTCTCTGTTCTTTGAATTTCTGGTTTGCGCGATGTCTCAGTTCCTTATCCCAGAGATTCGATCCTTCATTCGAAAAAATCCGGGTAAAAATTGGTTTCTCCCTCTTGTGATTGGTGTCAATAAGTGTACACTTCCAACATTCTCTATGTCCTGCTCTGCATCTTAGGCATTTCCTTCAAACATTTCTCAGAGAAACAGCAGGAATATCAGGATATTTGCAAATAGAGTCCAGGTTCTATCCAATAAATGGGACAAAAGGGACAATAGTTTAATAAAGTTAAGAATCATGTAATTTAATGTAAAATATGGGAGATGTAATAAAGGAATATTTACATGCGGCTTTTGCGCATCCCAAAAAGGTTTTAAAGCTAATTAAGCAATTTTTGTAATTTCGCCTCTGTTGTACTGCGGTACTCAGTGCGTCCCTTGGGCTGCGCCAGGCGCCCCTGTAGTGAACTAACGGCAGTGCAGCTCAACTTATTTTTGACCGTCCTAGACTGCAGCACGTCCTCAGCACACATCTACACAGTAAAGCATTCCCTCAGTGCTGCCCTTCTGATTGTGAGGAAGTGTTTCAGTCCTGCCAGCCGACAGGTCTGCTCTCCAACATTACTTCCTCTCCGATGTTGTTGTTTCCGCTCCAGGATAGCATGCTTAATGACCGCCAATGACACAACTGTGACCATGCCCATTGATAGAGTCCCTTGTCAACAGTGCAGCAGACCGTCTGTCCTGCACCCCTGGTCTTACAGTTGTTCTCTACGTCATAACAACTCCTCCTCTACACTTGCTGTCTGAAAGGATTGAACTTACTCAGTAACGACGCTCCGATGATTCAACAGTCCATCACTACTGCCCTTCGGTCAGTACATTCCATTAGTCCTGCCGCTGATGAAATCTTGGAACATTTTGATGGAGTTGGAATGTCATATATTGTCCTTGTGTATTTTTAAAAGGGCTTTGTTACCATGCCATGTAATGAAACGAATTGCATAATTAAAGCTTTGGGATTAAGGCAGTGATGAAAACAAAGGTGCTTAATGGACAGAAGGCACAGAGCGATGATGACACGCATTTTTAGACTGGTGGTAGATACAGAGTGATTTTTTTCCAGGTACCGATAATAGTCATTGACTTTTTTAATAGGTATTAATTCCCAGGCGAAAGTCTCTAGGGCATAACTAAAGAGGTTGCAGATAACACGGGACTCCGAAATGGAGTAAGCAATAAGGCGGATAACGATAAACTTCAGTAGATATAAAGAGAGAGGTGAAATGGGCAGAAACATGTTAGATAAAATTTATCAGAGCAAAGTCTGAAATGTTTCATGTGGTAGGGAAGGAGAGGTTTTTAAATCAATGGTGCGAAGATGCTCGAGTAGAGAGACGTCGTCTCGTTGATTTACTGATCTTTGAAGCTGACCTTTCAAGTTTCAACAAACAGACGACATCCTTGTTTTGTTTTGGATGATTAAGTTACACAAACAACAAAGCTTTCCAAAAACTTCATCAGCCACTATTTTTGACACAGTTGGGTGATGACATTTCAGAAAGGATACCAGGATCTTGAAGAGGCTGCGCAAATAATTTAATAGAATAGTGCTGGAGATGCGTGAGACCTGTTTTGTGGAGGGGCTGTAGACCTGTGGTTGTTTTCACTAGAGCAGAGAACGTGAGGGTGCGATCTGGGAAAATTGTCAAATCCACGAACGCTTCTGTTAATATAAATAAGGAAAAAAGTAGAATGTCAGACGGATTGGTAGCCGGACAACAAAGACTGAAAATGGTTAGTGCAGCAAACAGGCAGCATGCAGACACATGTTTTAAATAGTGAGATGCTGTTATCTTGATCACAGCGTCTGAAAGGCGGGTGGATGAAGAATTAATAGCAACGTCCCAAAGAGAAAAGGTTAAATATTTTAAGGGAATATTTTTCGCCTGCCTTGGTATGACAGCGAACGACGGGTCTAATTAAAAGGGTCTGTTAAAGAGCCATTGGAAGTGCGATGGGACGTCTAGCCGCCTTCTTGTTGTCTCGGTCTATAATGTTATGATTCTAGAGTGAATTTACCAGCAAATGCTTAGCTGATAGACCTTTTTAACTATGTAGCTAAGTCATTGGTTGGAAGGATTGTCCAATGAAGGAAGATTAAGCAGACTCTGCCTTCATTCCCTGGAGTTCTGAACAATAATGCGTGATCTCGGTCAAACTTGTAAAATTGTTAAAGGGCTCGACAGGACAGATGTATCTTTGTGATTCCTGTGACTGGGAAGGGGGCGGCGGGACTAGAACCAGGAGACTCGGTATCAGTATAAGGGGATTTAGGACTGAGATGATGAGGAGTTTTTTCACTCAGTGGGTGGTATATCTCTGGAATTCAATGACCCAGAGGGTTGTGGATGCTCAGTCATTGGGTACAAGACTGAGATGGATAGATTTCTGCATGCCAAAACATCATGGGATACGGGGATAGCGCAAGCAAAAAAACGTGGATTTCGAAGATCAGCCATGATCTCATTGAATGCAGACCAGGCTCGAAGGGCTGAATGACCGACTCCTGCTTCTTGTGTTCTTAAATTCACCTCATTCATTATATTAAAACTGAGAGAGGCGACGGGACCACATATTTACAAAATTTTGGCAATAAGGTTTTTGTTTTGTCCCATCATATGATGTTTTTTGAGGACATAATTTTTCAACTAAACTTTCTGGTATGTCACGGTTTAGACCATAAACTGAAATGCATATTTATTAAACAGCAATGAATAATAATATCAGGGCCTTCTGTTACTTCTGCCTTCTGAGAATTTGTAAATAACATCCACATAACCAATGTTATCACTTCCGAGTGCCTGCCCCGAGCGAGATTTTGATACTAGCCATCCTAAATAGTGCTCTTTATTTTTCTTTTGGCGTCAGGATAACAGCAAATATCGAACAATTTAGCCTAAATTGTACTTTGAGAAATCTCTTCGCTTTAATCAGAACAAAATACAATTAAGTATATTTACAAATGAAATAGATCTGCCGTTAGATCTCATGAAAGGTTCTCAAAATGCTAATATCTAAACGTTTAGGACCAGCAGCATCCCCTTCACATTTATCTCTTCCACACTTTCCTATTACCTGCCTCTCCACTTCGCTCTCCTGGCGCTTTTTGGGAACAAATTAATAAATTCCTAAATAGTTGGAGAGCTGTGACATATTTCCAATCCTTTAGTTTACACTATGTATCCAGTTGGTGGAAAAATCACGTTTAACTTTAAGTCATACTACTCAGAATACAATCAAGAAGACTAGGCGTTAGAAATTTAATCAACATCCTCGAGCCATTTTTCTGGTGGTTCTCATAATTCTCTGTGTAACCAACAGGTTCCCTTCCCTCATTTGCACCGGACATATATACTTATCGTAAACAAAAACAGAATTACCTGGAAAAACTCAGCAAGTCTGGTAGCATCGGCGGAGAAGAAATCAGTTAACGTTTCGAGCCTTCATGGCCTTTCGGCAGAACTGAAGCATGGATAGGAGAAGGGAGAAATATAAACTGCTTTAAGGTGGGGGGTGGAGGGGGGGGGGGGGGGGGGAGAGAGAGAGAGAGAGAGAGAGAGAGAGAGAGAGAGAGAGAGAGAGAGAGAGAGGAGAGACGTTCAGGGTGTGGTTCTTGTGGAGATAAGCAGTTATAGGAGCAGATAATCAAAATATGTCACAGACAAAAGGATCAAAGAGGTGTTGAAGGTGGTGATAATTGTCTAAGAAAAGTGCTAATTAAGAATGGAAGACAGGATATTCAAAGTACAGCTCTAGTAGGGGTGGGGTGGACAGACTAACAAGGTTTTAGTTTTAGATTTAAAAATAATGGAAATAGGTGGGGAAAGAAGAATCTATATAACTTATTGAAAAAAAAGGGGGGGGGGTGGAGAAACGGGGTGGGGATGGGGGGAGGGGGAGTTTAAGATCCAAAGTTGTTGAATTCAATATTCAGCCCGGAAGGCTGTAAAGTGCCTAGTCGGAAGATGAGGTGCTGTTCCTCCAGTTTGCGTTGGGCTTCACTGGAACAATGCAGCAAGCCATGGACAGACATGTGGGCAAGAGAACAGGGTGGAGTGTTAAAATGGCAAGCGACAGGGAGGTTTGTGTCTTTCTTGCGGACAGACCGCAGGTGTTCTGCAAAACGGTCACCCAGTTTGCGTTTGGTCTCTCCAATGTAGAGGAGACCGCATTGGGAGCAACGAATGCAGTAGACTAAGTTAGGGGAAATGCAAGTGAAATGCTGCTTCACTTGAAAGGAGTGTTTGGGCCCTTGGACGGTGAGGAGAGAGGAAGTGAAGGGACAGGTTTTGCATCTTCTGCGTGGGCATGGCGTGGTGCCATAAGTGGGGTTTGAGGAGTAGGGGGTGATGGAGGAGTGGACCAGGGTGTCCCGGAGGGAACGATCCTTATGGAATGCCATCTGGGGGGGTGAAGGGAAGATACGTTTGGTGGTGGCATCATGCTGGAGTTGGCGGAAATGGCGGAGGATGATCCTTTGAATGCGGAGGCTGATGGGGTGATAAGTGAGGACAAGGGGGACCCTATCATGTTTCTGGGAAGGAGGAGAAGGCGTGAGGGAGGATGCGCGGGATATGGGCAGGACACGGTTGAGGGCCCTGTCAACGACCGTGGATGGAAAACCTTGGTTAAGGAAGAAGGAGGACATGTCAGAGGAGCTGTTTTTGAATGTAGCGTCATCAGAACAGATGCGACGGAGGCGAAGGAACTGAGAGAATGGGATGGAGTCTTTACAAGAAGCGGAGTGTGAGGAGCTGTAGTCGAGGTAGCTGTGGGAGTTGGTAGGCTTGTAATGGATATTGGTGGACAGTCTATCATCAGAAATTAAGACAGAGAGGTCAAGGAAGGGAAGAGAAGTGTCAGAGATGGACCATGTGAAAATGATGGAGGGGTGGAGATTGGAATGCAAAAGTAATAAATTTTTCCAGGTCCCGACGAGAGCATGAAGCAGCACCGAAGTGATCATCGATGTACCGGAGAAAGAGTTGTGGGAGGCGGCCGGAGTAGGACTGGAACAAAGAATGTTCCACATACCCCATAAAGAGACAGGCATAGCTGGGCCCCATGCGGGTACCCATAGCCACACCTTTTATTTGGAGGAAGTGAGAGGAGTTAAAGGAGAAATTGTTCAGTGTGAGAACAAGTTCAGCCAGACGGAGGAGAGTAGTGGTGGATGGGGATTGTTGGGGCCTCTGTTCAAGGAAGAAGCTAAGGGCCCTCAGACCATCCTGGTGGGGGATGGAGGTGTAGAGGGATTGGACATCCATGGTGAAGAGGAAGCGGTTGAGGCCAGGGATCTGGAAATTGTTGATTTGACGTAAGGTGTCAGAGGAATCAAGGATTTAGGTGGGAAGGGACTGGACAAGGGGAGAGTGAAGGGAGTCAAGATAACGAGAAATGAGTTCCGTGGTGCAGGAACAGGCTGACACGATCGGTCTGCCAGGACAGTTCTGTTTGTGCATTTTGGGTAGGAGGTAGAAGCGGGCCGTCCGAGGTTGGGCGACTATCAAGTTGGAAGCTGTGGGAGGAAGATCTCCAGAGGAGATGAGGTCAGTGACAGTCCTGCAAACAATGGCTTGATGTTCTGTGGTGGGGTCATGGTTCAGGGAGAGGTAAGAGGAAATGTTTGTGAGTTGACGCTCAGCCTCCGTGAGGTAGAGGTCAATGCGTCAGACAACAACAGTACCACCCTTATCAGCGGGTTTGATGACAATGTTGAGGTTGGACCTAAGAGAACGGAATGCAGTGAGTTCAGAGAGAGACAGATTAGAATGGGTGAGAGGAGCAGAGAAATTGAGACGGCTAATATCACGCCGACAGTTCTCAATGAAAAGATCAATAGAAGGTAAGAATCCAGAGGGAGTTGTCCAAGTGGAGGGAGAATATTGGAGGTGGGTAAAAGTATCCGTTGAACGGGGAGAGGACTCCTGCCCAAAGAATTGAGCACGGAGACGAAGACGGCGGAAGAAGAGTTCAGCATCATGCCGAGCCCGAAATTCATTGAGATGAGGGCGTAAGGGTATGAAACTAAGTCCTTTGCTGAGCACTGAACGTTCAGCATCGGAGAGGGGAAGGTCACGGGCTATAGTGAATACGCGGCTGGGGCTGTGATTGGAAGATGGGGTGAGGACGGAGGGACAAGCAGGGGTCGAGGGTCCCAGATGGGTGTTGGTGTCGATGAGTTGTTGGAGCTTGCGTTCCTTAGCACTTGAGAGAAAGAGAAAAAGTTTCTTGTTGAGGCAACGGATGATGCGAAGAATAAAATGAAACTGGGGGCACGCTCAGCTTTGAAAAAGGGTGCGGCGGTGCTGCTGGAGGGAGAGGTCGAGTGTGTTCATATTGCGGCGCATTGCACTGAGTGTGGATCTCAGAATGCGACGGGAACAGCAGTACGAGAAACGTTTTATGTCCCGGAGATACCTGTAATCCTGTCTGGGTTCGAAACAAGAGGCATGGAATTTCAGTTGAAATCCACGTGGGGTGAGTCGGAGACGGAGACAGTCACTGAGAAAGGAGATATGGCTGTGAAAGCGGGTTTTAGTAAACATCTTGTCAAACACCAGGAGACAAATGGAAAGCAATGAAGGTGAGCAGGGCAGAAGAGACAGTCGGAAATCCTGTCGGAGGACAGAACCGTTCTTCTTCAAAGAGGGCATTTCTTGAAGAGAGGTGTCGGTCAATTAAACACAACCTGCCCCTTCACTTCCTCTCTCCTCACCGTCCAAGGGCCCAAACACTCCTTTCAAGTGAAGCAGCATTTCACTTGCATTTCCCCTAACTTAGTCTACTGCATTCGTTGCTCCCAATGCGGTCTCCTCTACATTGGAGAGACCAAACGCAAACTGGGCGACCGTTTTGCGGGACACCTGCAGTCTGTCCGCAAGAAAGACACAAACCTCCATGTCGCTTGGCATTTTCACACTCCACCCTGTACTCTTGCCCACATGTCTGTCCTTGGCTTACTGCATTGCTCCAATGAAGCCCAACGCAAACTGGAGAAACAGCACCTCATCTTCCGACTAGGCACTTTACAGCCTTCCGGGCTGAATATTGAATTCAACAACTTTAGATCTTAAACTCCCCCTCCCCCCATCCCCACCCCGTTTCTCCACCCCCCCCACCCTCTTTTTTTTCAATAAGTTATATAGATTCTTCTTTCCCCACCTATTTCCATTATGTTTAAATCTAAAACTAAAACCTTGTTAGTCTGTCCACCCCACCCCCACTAGAGCTGTAATTTGAATATCCTGTCTTCCATTCTTAATTAGCACTTTTCTTAGACAAATATCACCACCTTCAAGACCTCTTTGACCCTTTTGTCTGTGACATCTTTTGATTATCTGCTCCTATCACTGCTTATCTCCACAATCACCACACCCTTAACGTCTCTCTCTCCACCCCCCCCCCCCCCCCCACCACACCACCACCCCCCCCCCCCCCCCCCCGCCCCCCTGCCGAAGGGCCATGAAGGCTCGAAACGTTAACTAATTTCTTCTCCGCCGATGCTGCCAGACCTGCTGAGTTTTTCCAGGTAATTCTGTTTTTGTTTTGGATTTCCAGCATCAGCAGTAGCTTTTCGCTTTTTGTTTTTATACTTATCGTAAGCTGGTCTTAAATTCAAGAGAATTTTCCACGTTAATGTTTTCAGTGAAAGAAAGGTAAAATTGCCTTTCTTTGTCCTGAGTGGATAGAACACCAATCTCTATCTATTTCTGAAATAAAATCAAAATACCACGGATGCTGTAAATCTGAAATTTAAACAGAACGTGCTGGGCATGCTTAGCAGCTCTGACATTATATCCGACCACAGAGGTCAACTGTGCCTCTCCACACAGACGCAGCCCATGTTCTCTTCCCATTGAACCAGCCCCACATCGCACTAACTCAGCCCCATACCTTATCCCCACTCAACCTCACACGCGGACCAGCCCCACACCCCATTCACCCACCATCACACCTCAAAAGCCCAGCCCCGCCCCACACCCCACTGACCCAACCGAGGCTGTTCAGGTGGGAAGTGGGTGACGGGCTAGGATAATGGAATATAGGGTTGGGTTAGTGTGGTGTGGATGCAGGGCTGGGTCAGAGTTTTAGGGATGCTTTGTTGGGTCAGTGGTATGTGGTGCTGGGTCAGTGGGATGTGTGTCAGGGGAGGTTAGGTCAAGGGTGCATGAGACGGCGTCAATTGGGTGCGGGAGGGTGCTGGGTCAGTGGGGTGCGAGGCTGCGTCGGTGGGGAGTGTGTGTGAGGCTGTGTCAATGGAATGTTTCTCATACCCACTGAAACGGTTCAAGGAGTTGGCAAAGAATATGTGCCTTGCGAATGGCACACATCACATGAGTGAAAAAACAATGTCATCCTTTATGTCGTGGTAATATTCTTTTAAAGTCGCGTTGAAGTCCGCATCCATGCAATGTTTGCTCTCAAGCAGTTAGTGAGTATTAAGAGACGGTATTACATGAAAGTTGAGACATCATGAAATTTACTTATTGTGCACGAACAACGATATTAATTGGAAGTCTAACTAGCCCCGTGTGACCGTTCCTCGTGCGGCTTCAGTTCATTTACCGAGATGGTATCTCGTACCAAACAATCTAATCAAACTTTGTATCTGAAAGCCCCCAACCTCTTCCTCATATTGGTCAACTTCTTACTGTTATTCTGCCTAAAACTACTGGGTCACATCAGATTCTCTTGGGCAATGCTTGCATCATAAATCACACTTGCAAATATCCCGTTTTCTTGGTGTGGCAACTAGAAATTTGTGCTTGAAAGGGGAAGATGATTTCATGTTTAGAACTGGCAGTAATATATGAAATACACGGGACTGATCTGTTATGGTAATATCGATACAGATGTTTGGAATCATAAATCGCAAGCATTTCTCAAGAGATATTTAGTTGGAATGTAACATAGAAATGAAGGAACTCTCTGATCATTGCACATCTATTGGTCCTCAATTGGCATCAATATCGTATCTTGAATAAGGGGAAAGTCTGCCAACTACAATAGCTTGTATCTGGATAGTTTTTCAATTTAGCAAGAGATGCTGCGAACCGATCATTCGGGCCTTCGCCCGGAGTTGGCTTTGCTTACAATCGATGTTAGAAATTCGGAAATACAAACGCACTAATACCTGAACTGCCTGTATATTTCCTTCGTTAAATAACTTCATTAGGTTGATCGATAATACAATCACAATTTTATCTATTTTTATTTTTTGTTTCACGTTGGCTTTGCAGTGGTCGTTGAACAAACAGCGATTGGCTGTATCCGGCTATTTTTATAGAAATCAGTGTATTGTTGGGACTTACCTTGTGCAGTCACTCCTGATTTTTATCCAAAATTGTCAGAGCGAAAATTCACTGTGTTGCACCGGTGGTGAAAATACTCCAGGAAATGATCAGTTACACAACATACCTGTGCAATAATACTCCAGGCGGACATGTACACACCCTCCCCACCTTGTTCTGTCGTCAGAGAGGGAACTCTCTCCTACCTTGCGTGTGAATTGTATTGACACATTACAGATGAACAGAACTTTCGGATCAGTTCCAACTGTAACAGGAAGAAAGTTTGCATTTGTATCTGTGATTTGCATTGTTGAATCGTGCGGAAAGATAGCACAGTGGCAATGTTTTTGAGCTCTTAAGCTGGAGGTCAAGATAATGTCCTCGACAAACGAGTTCAAATCCCAAACGCACAGCAATATGGTGAACCATTTACTGCCTTCTGAATTGTCACAGGAAGACATGCGTAAAATCATTGGAGAAGAACAAGAATAAAATTGAATGGAAAAGCTGTAACCAACGTAGGCACCAGGAATGACAAAAACTAAATCTTCTCCACTGACCCTGCAAAATCCTTAACATAGAAACGTAGAAAATAGGAGCAGGACAAGGCAACTCGGCCAGTCGAGCCTGCCCCGCCATTCATTATGATCATGGCTGATCATTGAACTCAATAGCCCGCTCCCACTTTCTCCCCATACACTTTGATCCCTTTCGCCCCTAGAGCTATATCTAACTCCTTCTTGAAAACATACAATGTTTTGGTCTCAACTACTTGCTGTGATAACGAAGTCGACAGGCTCACTACTCTCTGGGTGAAGAAATTTATCCTTATCTCAGTCCTAAATGGTCTATCCCATCTCGGCAGACGGTGGCCCCTGGTTTCTCACTCCCCACCATCGGCCACATCCTTCCAGCATCTACCCAGTCTAATCTTCTTAGAATGTTATAGGTTTCTATGAGATCCCCTTTTATTATTCTGAACTCCAGCAAATATAAACTCAATCGACTCAATCTCTCCTCATCGGCCCCAGATCCTCCAGTCAGTGTTGACGCGGTGCGTATTGACAGGGAGACAAAGGTTTCTGTGAGTCGATCGTTTTTGCGGTTTTTCAGCCCGAATTTCCGATCTCGGCTGTAGTGAGGATGGCTCAGAGCAGCCTTGGAAGGGTAAGACCGATCAGGGCAAGAAGGCACTGATGGAGACAGAACACATCCCGTTTTCCAGGAGAGAAGCTGCTGTTTTGAAATAGTAAGAGTTAAGGTCACCTGTTTTGAACAAACATGATTCAATACGCAATAAATAGAGCTTGGATTGGTTATCATGTATTTGACACTCAGTTGTCAAGCTGACGTGAGGTTTTCATAACACAGCCAATTATCGGGAACTGAACACATTGTCTTCAGAGATATTTGACACAGATTCAATCAGGACATTGAAAAGGAAATTGGGTTAATATATGAAGGAGAAAAATGTAATTCCATAGAGAAAGGGCAGGCAAGTGAGAAATCGAATAACCGGAGCAAAGAGTTGGCACAGGCACCATGGGCTAAATATTTCCCTTTGTGTTGCACTGATCCACTGTGAATCAACAGGTCCTCCAGGCAACTCTTAGAAAGTCTAAACCACGAGTGATGTGCCTTGGATTCTAGCCAGGGTCTTGTATTTCAGAGGACTCAGAGCGTAATGTTTCAATTTGTATCAAATTGAGAGGAAAGGGAAACACGTGTGGAGAGCTGTATTACTAAAGGGTTATCTATAGCGCTGGAACAACAACAACAATCTTGCCTTTACATAATGCCTTTTACTTGTAAAACATCCCTCCAGGGCATTTCACAAGAGCATTATCAAACTCAATGTGACACCGAGTCACATTATGTCATATTGAAACAGGGAATAAAAGTTAGATCAAAGAGGTAGCTGGTAGAGGAGGGGAGTAAAGAAGAAATGCAGAGAATGAGAGAGGTTTGGAACATAAGCATGCTTGACTGAGCTATGTTACAATAGAATTCATATATACAGAATTAAGCAACAGAAGGTCGTAAAATAGAGGTGAAGCATAAGCAAGGCTCCTTGTTGCTGGAGAATGACGACTGCCTTTTTATATTCAAATTCTATCTATATGAAGTTGAACTTTACATTTGCATGTTTGATTGTATTTTGGACCTGTTCATGACTTTTTTAAATGATCTCCGTACGTGTCCAACCTGGTTTATTTGGCAACATACCCAAACCTATTGAAGGATCTGAGAGAGGGATTGGAATGCCTCTGACCACAATTTCTTCAACTCTCAGGAGATCTCAAAAATGGAGGGTAGAATTTTCCTCTGTCACTATTAGAAATGTAGCAACAGGATTTAGCCTCCCAAAACGGATCTGACTCACCTTTCCAGAACTGCTTTGTGCAATTCATTTGTCATTTTATGCTTTCATCTACATTGCTTCAAATAACAGTTTTCTACTATCAGAAAATTTGGATTTGCGGATATCTATCCCATCATGTCACTGTTTAAAGAGTGTCGTGAATAGTTGAGGCCTGAAAATAGATCTTTATCAACCACTTGCTTTTGGTTATCTCTGCTCTCTGTCGCCTCTGTTTTAGGACTGTATGCAAGTGGTGCACAACTGGCGAGCTTCAGTTCATCCATGGCTTAGAGGTCAGTAGATGTTGCTTTCTGCTGCCATTAACACCATAACTGCTAAATATTTAAGTCTAAGAGCATGGACTGTGCCAAAGCTGAGCACAGGAGACACGACCAACAGGAACGGATGAGACAGGGGTGGGGCCTGTGGGGACATAACAGCAGAGGGTAAGACGTAGACGGATAGGGGGTAGGGGGTGGTGGGTGGGAAATGAAAGGGGAGCGCAAGACATTACCATGAATGGGAGAGGTTGAGAGTTGGAAGAGCAGAGTGGGAGACTGAAAGACCTGGGGGCAAGAGTTCAAAAACTGTTTATGGAATAGCGAACGACTGCCCAGGGGCAAAATCTAAAGGAAGATTCAGAGATGTTCTGTGGTGGAGCCCATGATGTTGGGGCATATGTCGAGACTGCTCTGGGCCAGAGACCATGCTGTTGGGGGAATATTCCAGAGACTGCTCTGGGCCTGAGGCATAAGACTGGAGGAAATAGAAGCAGGAGTAGGTCATTCAAACCCTCAAGCATGCCCCACCATTCAATAAGATCAGGCTGATCAGCCCCAGGCCTCAGCTCCTCTTTCTGCAAGTTCCATATAGCCCTCAACTCCCAAATATTTTAAAAGCTGTTCTATCTTCGCTTTACATACTTTCAGTGATCTAACCTCCACAAGTCTCTGGGCAGAGGATTCCAGGCATTTACTTGCTGTGAGAGGAGAAATGTCTGCATCTCAGATTGAAATGAGTGTCACCTTATTCTGTAACTATATCCTTTAGTTCAAGATTCCCACACTAATGGAAACACAATCTCAACATCTATCCTGTCAAGCCCCCTCAGAATCTTTTACTTTTCAATAAAATTACCCTCACCAACACTCTATTGAATAAAGGCTTAAGCTGTTTTGCTGTTCTTGATAATTCAATCAATTCATTCATGGAATCAGCCTAGTGAATTTATTTTGAAATGCCTCCAATGCCAGTATATTATTTCTCAAATAGAAGGACCAAATCTGTACACAGTGCTCCAGGTGCGGCCTCACAACAGCCTGTATTGTTGTAACAAGACTTCCTTATTTTTAAAGTGCAACCCTCTAGAAATACAGGCCAAAATTATATTTGCCTTCTTAATTACTAGCTGCACCTGCATGCTGACTTTTTGACTTTCATGCACAAGAACAGCCAGATCCCTCCCTGCTGCGCTTTTTTTGGAGACTATGTCCATTTAAATAATCATCTGCCTTTTGATTCTTTCTACAAAATTGATGACCTCACACTTTTCTACATTAAACTCCATCTGCCAAGCTGTTTCACACTCACTCAAACTATCTATATCTCCTTGTAGATTTCTTGTGTCCTCATCACAACATGCCGTCCCACCTATATTTGTATCATCAAAACATTTGTATACATATATTATGCCCCCTGCTGCAAGTCATCAATGTCGACAGCAAAAAATTGAGGCCCGAGGGCTGATCTTGTTTCTCTCCACTAGTTATGTCTTTCCAACCTGAAAAAGTTTTAACCAATCCTTAATCCATGCTAATACCCAACCCAAATACCGTGAGCTCCTATATTGTGCAAAAAACCTTTTATGTGGCACTTTATCGAATGCCTTCTGGAAATCCAAATACACGACATCTACCATTTCCGCTTTATCAATTTTGCTTGTTAGATCCTCAAAGAACTCTTGCAAAGCTGCCAACCATGATTTTCGTTTCACATAACCATGTTGACTTTGTTTGGTTAAGTTAAGCTTTTCTAAATGACCTGCTGTTTCTTCATTAATAATGAACTCTAGCATTTTCCCTACTACAGATGTTAGGCTGACTGGCGTACAGTTTTCTGTTGTCTCCCTCCCTTCTTAAATAGGGGCGTCTCATCAGCGATTTCGCAATCCACTGGGGCCCTCCTGGAATCCAGTGATTCATGGGATATTTCGACTAATGCCTCCAATATCTCTCAGCCTCTTCTTTTGAAACACTTGGATGCCGGCCATCAGGTCCTGCCGATGTGACTGCCTTTAGTCCCATTAGTTTCTGAAATGTTTTGTCCCTTGTGATAGAGTCTGTTACAATTTATTTCCTCCCATTAGCGCCTTCCTTACCTCATATCTTTGGAATGTTTATAGTGTCCACCACCGTGAACTCTGATTGAAAATATTGATTTATATATCCCTCTTCCCCACTATCAGTTCTCCAGTCAATCCCAGGGTCCCTCCTCATTTTCACCAATATATTTCTTCTTATGTGCCTGTGGAAGCTCTTGCTGTTTGTTTTTATATTCCTTGCCTATTTACTTTGATAATAAATTTTATCCTTCTTTATTAGTTTTTCAGTCATCTTCTGTTGGTTCCTATAACATTCCCAATCCTTTTACCTACCATTAGTTTTCACTGCTTTGTATACTTTAGTTTTTGATTGCCTACCCTCTTTGACCACATTTGTTAACGATGGGTGGTTTATCCTTCCCATCAATCTTTGCTCAGCTTTATGAAATATCTGCTTAAATGTCTGCCACTGCACATCCAGTGACCTTTCTCTTAGTCTATTATCTCAGCTGTCTTAAGACAACTCTTTCTTCATACCTCTGTATTTGTCGTTATTTAAGTTGAGGACACACACTGGTTTGAGACCCGGGATGCTCGCCCTCAAACTTAATTTGAAATTCCACAATGTTGTGATCACTATCCCCTATATAATCCTTAACTACAATATCTGTTATTAATCACACCTCATTACACATCACTAGATCTAAAATAGCCTATTCCCGGGGTAGATTCAGCAACATGCTGCTCTAAGAAACAATCCCTGTTGCACCCTACAAATTCCTCGTCCATGTTATGCCTGTCAATCTGATTTGTCCAATCAATATTCAGATTACAATTGTCCAAGAAAATTGTAACACCCTTCTTAGACGCTTTCATTATTTTCTGAATTAAACTTTCTCCTGCAGTGAGGCAGCTCTTTGGGGGCCAATGTACGATGCTCACCCTTGAATTTCATCCCCCTGCCATTCCTTATTTCCACCCAAGATGATTCCACGTTATGACCTATTAAACCTATATCACTACTCACTACCGCACTGATACCTTCCTTTTTTAACAAAGCTACCTCAATTCCTTTCCTTTTTGACTATTTTTTTCTGGAAGGATGGATTCCCTTGAATTTTGAGTTACAAGTCTTGGTCACTCTGCAACCACATCTTTGTAATAGCTATCAAGTCATATTCATTTATTTATATTTGTGCTGTTCACTCATCTATCTTATTGCAAATGCTACGTACATTCAGATAAAGAGCCTTAAGCTTCTAATTTTTAACATTATTTCCCATTCTCCTGCAGTCTTTTGCTCATAGTTTCTGCCCTTTCCTGCTACACTTGAATTATCGTTCGCCTCTTCACTACCCTGCACCTCCGCTCACCCGTTTCTTTATGATTTTTTAAACTTCTCTTAAATTGAACGCTCCCCACAACTAGTTAGTTTAAAGTCCTATCTACAACCCTATTTATACGATTCGCCAGGAAACTTGCCCCAGCATGGTTCAAAGGAAGCCCATCCCAATGGAACACCTATCTCCTTACCCAGTAGTGGTGCAAGGGCCCCATGAATGGCAACTCATTTCTCCCACACTAATCTTTGAGCCACGGATTTATCTTTCTAATGTTATTTGCACTACGCCTATTTGCTTGTGGCTTAGCTACTGATATGTAGAATATTACCTTTTGTCGTTCTGCTTTTTAATTTTGACCCAGAGCTAATCATAGCCCCTCAGCAGAACTTATTTCCTAGCCCCACCTATGTCGCTGGTTACTACATGGATCATGACAACTGAATCCATCGCCTCCCTCTCCAAGTACCTCTCCAGGCCAGAAGAGATGTGGTTAACCTTGGCACAAGGTAGGCATAACAGCCTTTGAGATTGTCTGACTTTGCTGCAGGTAGCAGTAGTGTTCCCCTAACTATGCTATCCCCTATTACTACTAATTTTCTCTTTTCTCCCCCCACTTGAATGGCACACTGTACCCTGGTGCTGTGGTCAGTTTACTCATTCTCCCTGCAGTCTTGGCCGTCGTCCACACATGGGAGCACTAACCTCATACATACCTACTGGACAAGACCACTGGCTCAGGTTGCTCCAAAGCTAAATTCTAGATCGCCATATCTGCTTCACCCTCCTGTCACTATCCACAGTCCAAATCTGATGTAGTTCATCTATAGGGTGGAACTGTCTCCTGGAACTCTCCCGCTCCTTGATGTGGTGAATAGTCCACAGGTCGGACTCCAGCTCAACAACTCTGAGCTGAAGTTCCTCGAGCAGTCAACACTTGCTGCACATGTGGTCACCTTGCATCGCACCGGCACCCACCAGCTGCCACATACTACAGCTGCCGTGCAGCAGCTTCCCAGGCATCTCTATTCTATTTAATTAATTAATCTGGATGTTAAATGTTTTAAAAGTATGTTTCTTTACTGTACTCTTCAGTTGTAATAACGTCTCCTGATTAACACCATTGGGACAATCAAAAGAGACACGGAAAACATATGCTGCCGAGGGCAGATTTTTGAGACTGCTCTGGGCCTGAGAGCATGCTGTCGGGGCAATATTAAGAAACAACTCTGGGGCTGTATGAACAATGTTAGAAGGTTTTGAATAACATGCAAGTTTTGATCCTATTGTTGGCTGGGAGTAGGACTCTATTTCGCAGAATGTTGTGTACGGCGTGGTTAGCAAACTAAGGCATCTGTTCTTGGTGATTCAATTCATGGCATTGGAAGACAGAGGCCAGTAATTTTCAGGGGGAGCATTTATACTCTGCATGTTGGTAGCTGAAATGCCAAGGGTAGGAAGATATTTGATTGCCTCATGGTGCGGGGTGCTGGGGGCTGTGTGGCAAGTGGTGGGAGACCGAAAAGTAAGCTAGCATCTGACATCCAGAAAGAGAGAGTTAAGGTCAACAATGGACATGAGAACATCAAGACTAAAGGGTTCACTGGGGTGAAGATGAATATCATGATGCACAGCGAGGTGCTCAAGGAAAACAGGGGAGGTTGCATAGTGACAGGAGAAATGGGAATTAGGATGTCACGAATATAATCAAGGATGGGAGGTTCTTGATGGGTGATAAGGAGAGGTTGGGCGTTGATCTCAATCTAAAAAGTGGGGAGTAGCATGTATACATTCAGTGATCAATGACACAGTTTCATCAACAAGCTTGAAAACATTAGTATTGCAGGCGTCTCAGGGATTTTGGGAGGAGTCCAGTACAAAGATTTTCATCTGATTGATGGGACAGCCTTTTGTTTTCCTGCTTAAAACATGGAGCACAGTTCTCAGCGAGTGCAGTGTAGTTCTGGACCCAGCAATCGTCAGAGCCTGACAAGTTTCTGTCCTGGATGTCCCTCCGAACGATATCACCAGCAGCTTCACAACATTTGACCTCATGGTGAAGGGGACCAAGGGTTGGTTAGCCTTGGTCTTCCCATGATTTACCTTGATTCCTAAGGCCACTTCAAACTGGTCGCAGATGTTGATCAGTCTGTGCACTGACAGCGGATCCGAACAGAAGATGGTGACATCGTTTATGTACAGGGAGGCTTTAACTTGAGTAAATCCACTGCCTGGGATCGTAACTCTTCATATGCCCGCATTCTTCCCGATGGACTCGGGAAAGTGTTCTATGCAACACACAAAACGGACAGGGGAGAGAGGGAAGCGCGGCCTGAAGCCAGATTTAATTGGAAAGGTGTCTGAGTTCCACACATTGATTTAAACTGCGTTACTCATGTTTGTGTAGACCAGTTAGACCCAGTTGCAGATTCCCTCCCCAAACCCCATTTTGGAGATCACATCCACCATGCAGGTGTGAAATACTCTGCCAAAGGCCTCCTCCTGACCAAGGCTGATGAGGCAGGTGTCCGCACCCCTGTCCCGCACACAGGCAATCATATCCTTGAGTAGCGCGAGGGTGTCAGAGATTTTCCTGTAAGGTACAGCGAAGGCCTTGTCAGAGTGGGTCACCAATTTCAGAGCAGAATTGACCCGATAGGCAATGATTTTGGACAGAATCTTATAGTTCACATTCAACAATGAGATGGGTCACCAGTTCCTAATTCCCTCCCTTTCCCAATTCTGCTTATAGCTGAACCTGATGATGCATTTCCTCATGGATTCTGACAAGCTGCTAGCCAGGAGCTTACTCTCATACACTTCTAGAAGGTCTGGATCGATCCACTCCCACAGAGCCGAATACAACTCAGCCAGCAAGCTGTCGCTTCCGGGATTTTCCCTCTTTTCGATGGACTCAAGGAACAATATCAATTTATTTCGATTTCACGGTTTGACCAGACTCTCCTGACTGATGAGCAGTGGAGGAGATGCAAATAACTACCACTCGTCTACTATAATTAACACTAATGTCGAATGAAACTCATTAAAGGATCATCAAATAAGCCATTATGGTTTCCACTGATGAACCAGAAAGGGACAATCACATTGATGGGACTGGAGCGTAGACGCCCATACACTCGGAAGGATGTCGAACAACAAATATGTAGTGAAATTGCTGAGAAGTGTAGATACAATAGAGCAGTGAGCATAGTGGATGTCAATTTTCCCAATATTAATGCGTATAAATTCAGTGTAAAAAGGTGGAGGGGGATAACAATACTTAAAATGTAATTTTCCAAAAATATATTATATTCATCAGGTTTATAAAAGTACGTTAGATATCTTTTAAAAATTGACATTACATAAATTAAAAAGCAAATCAATACTTCCAATTCTGTATGTTATTGATTACATTCAGTCAATATTTACAATGCACATCCCATGTCAAACATATAGCTCGAGGATGTATTTTCAGTTTCCATCCCCTCGATGTACTATGGCTGAAGGGCCTTAAACAGTGGTCTTTTCCTATTGTAGCAGCTGCCCCAGCTTTAGTGTGTCCCTCAGCACGTAGTTCTGAAATTTTGAATGTGCCAGTGTGCAATTACACAGACCCAATTAAAAATGAATTTGGAAAAACAAAGAGAGGGCAGAAAAAATATTGGCAAATAAAATTAAGGAAAACCGATAGATATTTTATAAAGACAAAATGAGCAAAATGATAACTAAGAAGAGTAGCAACCAATAAACAACATAACAGTAACTTGTGTATGGGGACAGAAGATATGGAGGTTATTCTTAATGAAGACTTTGTGACTATTTTCATGAAACAGGGAGGTGAAGCAGACCTTTTAGTTAAAAATGAGGGCTGGGAAATATTGGATGGATAACCTAGTGAGGGAGGAAATCTTGAGGTAATTAACATTCTTGAAAGTAAGTGAATCATCAGACAGGATGAAATGTATTCCAGGCTACCAAAATAAGCGAACAGTAGAAGCTTTGACCATTGCTTTCCACTGCTCTTTGGTTAATCCGTGATGTCGCCAGACTGGAGAATTGCCAATGTTATCCAGTTGTTTATAAAGAGAGGAATGGATAGTTTGAGTAATTACACGACAGTCAGCCTGATCTCGCTGGCCAAATCATTGAAAGAAAATTGACAGGCAGCATAAACCATCATATGTAAAACCATGGATTTTTTTAAAGGAAGGTGATGCCTGACTAGCCTCATTTTTTTTTAAATAATACAGGGTCACTGAGGGTAGCACATCTAATGTTTTCTCCATGGATCTTAACGAGGCTTTGACAATTTCCATATGGTAACTCGTAATAAAAGGAAAAGACCCTGTGATCCAAGGGAAAGTCGCAATTTGAATGCCAAATGCTTCATTGGCTGGATGCAGAGTGCAATGTTGGATGGATATTTTTGTGACAGAAAGGTAGCTTCCAGTGGAGTTTCACAGCTCTCAGTACTCAGTGCCTTGCTGTCTGTGGTATATAATCAATGAGTCAGAATTAAATGCAGCAGTGTTCTGACCATGGAAAAGTTTTCTTCTCATTTCTCCACTCCTCTCAGTCCTGCATATTCCTCTTCAGCTGTTTGTAAGAGACTCCCATTTCCAATTTCAATGAGCAATACGACTAGGAAAAAGGATACATGAGGTGGTTTACTGCCTTCCTTTGTGCTTAAATAAACAGAAGTCGACTTCTCAAATAATCCTCCTTCTGCAAACAGGTGTTGTACCTCAAGGTTTCAGCTCTTCTGACATCACCACCAAAAATTTACTGGTTCCACCACCATTGGCTTTGGCTCATATCGCAAACATGGGCTTGGGGCGAATCGCAGGGGAAAAAACATGCTGATATCGTGAATGACCCTGCCACACTGATTTAAGTTTAGTAGCCAGGATTAAAAAGTTTGCTGATGATACAAAAATTGGTCAAGTTGTTGGCAGTGAGGACGAAAGCTGTGGAATTGAAGGAAGATGTCAATGGACTAGTCAGCTGGGCCGAATAGTGGCAAATGTAATTCAATCCACAGTAGTGTGGTGCAAAGTATTTAGAAAAGGCATGTAAACCAACGAAATACAGAATAAATGGAAGGATTTGGAAAAGAGGGAACAGAGAAACGGGGGGCATGATGGTGTCCATGACAGCGGGTTAAAATTACATACGGGAAACTGGTTGAATTGAGAAACAGAGGGATGTTGGGGTGCAGAATAGGTGGTTAGGAGGCTAGATAATGCTGGCCAAGGTAAAACATGTAAGAAGCTACAGAAACCTTAGCTTCATTCTGCAAACAATTGCTGCGTGTTCATTTCAGTGTCAAAAATGCAAATTATATACTTGTTATGCACTGAATTAAGCACGTAGAAATTACTTGCTTTACTTTAGCAAATTACACATCAGGAATATGATCTTATCCTTGTTCTGTGAGGTTTCGAGCTCTTCCCTCTGTGTGAAAGCTGCTGCCCGACAGCATCGATTTCATGTCAAACATTCCTCACTTATTTCCGGGCACGGAGGGGCCTTTTCAGTGAATTCTAATCCAACCAGTTTGACAACTTACAGCCAATTCAACTATGAACTAATTTTGTTAGAAATGTTACTTTAACTCTTCTTACTCCAGACTTGTTCAATAAAACAGACATTGTTGCATTTCCATCGGGGACATTAGAAATTTTAGCAAACAATTTTCCAGATGTTTGTGTTTTCACCTCAGATCACAGGAGCCAGTGCCTTGTCAATAAGCTGAGGGAAAGACTGTTTAGGTACATGAGGTAACTAACCGTTTAATTGCAAAGTTACATGTTCCCTGAGCAACAATAGCTGCAGTTGTTGGGGTAATGAGCACTGGCACATCACAATTCCATATATCAATGTAAATTGGCAGCAGATAAACCAAAATGGCTGGCTTCTGTGTTATTGGAATTTTTTTCAGGGAATCAGATTTTCTTTTGCCCTGGTTATCAAGTGAGGTGAATCAAAGGCAGGTTATCATTAGCTGTCCATCGATTCGAGCATAACATCTACTCAGGTTAGATGGAGTTAAGATGCAGATTAAGCATAATTTAATTAAATAGAGGAATGGACTCGAAGGACAGAATGATCACCCCCTGTTCCTAAATTTAAAGATTACTTGAATAATAAGTGCAGCAATATTGATAATTTTAAAGTTTCTGGAGGAGTTGAATGCTTCCTTTAACTGGATGGCATTGGCCTTTTTGTTTCAGGATGAGTAACATTTTCGTGATCGTCACAGAATTGAAGTAAAGATCAGATAAACGGTTCAAGGGGACGAACTTTTTAAGATATAGTCTAGCAAAAACATTGCAAATGTTCAAACCTGGGTCCAGTCAGAGGAGTGAAGCCCCAAAACGTACTGTTGGTTTTAGTCCAACATTGACCAAAATCTCTGAACTTGAGTTCTAGAGATTATTATTATGAAGATTATGAAATTGCTCATATATGATTTGGCAAGAAGCTGATCCCATGTGTCCACGATTCTGGATCTATAGTGCCTGCTATCTTGTTGTTAAATCATCAATCTTGTTGTTAAATCAATTAACATTGAGAAAAGTCAGAGCAATGTGCACTCTGACACTGTTTCAAAAACACTTCCTCTGTCGGGTTAGTTCCAGTGGTTCTCCTGCAACCACTTGGCAGGAAAGGACAACACTTAGGGTGGAATTTTCCGTGCCCGCAGGAGTCAGGTCTGATCAGTGGTGTGTTTGGATAATATCGCGCGATCGGTTTTACCTGCTGTCGAACGTCGGAAACCTCACTATAATACATAAGCATATCATTATCAGGCGAGCCCGCCAGAATCGTCCCCGTCACCCCCGCCCCCTGTCACCACCGCAGCATCGCCTACCCACGGCGGATGGAAATCAGCCTGAGGTGTTACACAACAGCATATGAAAGGCATGCATTTGGCGGCCCGCACTTTGTGGGGTGCTCGGAGTTGAGTACACAGAAACCTTGTGCAGTGCTCTCTAAGGTCCCGTGTTAGAGTTCAAGTTTCAGGGGCGTTGAGGGCTCGGGTTTAAGAGCTGCCCTGCCGTTGAGGAGACTGGTGGTGGAGGGAGATCGCGGTGGTCAAGAGCAGTGCTGCTGTTGAAGCGATTGATGGCGTGGCAGGGCGAGGTGGAGTTGGGAAAGGCATCACTGCTGTTCAATATAACGCACAAGCATTCGAGGTGAAAGATAGGCTGGGCAAGGGAAGTGACCACACATTTGGGAAACATATATGAATGGACCATTCCTCCACAACTGAGACAGTTCAGTTGCAGCCACCTTGATATTATTGGGGTCGAGCTCCTAGATTATCTGCACACTCAAAAAAGCAGAAGCATCAAAGCGCCACCAAAAACTCCAAAGCTTTTCACCCCCATACTCCGGCACAGACTGCAATTTCACAAGCATTTTAGCGGACTTCAGGACAGTTGGACAACTGCAGACGTAGTCTAATCCCTTCGCTAAAGCTGGCAACGGAGCAGTCACTGCTGGGGGCACTCACAGCCCCTTGCAATTTTAGCATCCTGGTTTGGACCAGTCTCCTCCATAGTTCAAGTTAACAAGGCAGCCATACAGCGGACTAAACTCTGGCCATCCAGGTGATGGCCAGCACTCTCCGGGAAGCATTCAGGGGCCGTCACACGTTACCAGGGCAGATTCTTAGTAAACCCATGCTACCCACCTGTCTTCGTTTCATCCTGCAGGAGGCGTACATCAGGATCATGGAGCCTAGCGACCTACCTGTATGCCTGATGTCCTACAGAGCGGGAAGATGATGGAGGAGAGAGCGACTGATGCTCCTGGCTACGCATTGACAGGAGCAGTAGCCTCAGGAAGAAGGGGCAGCTGGGGCTCCGGTACACGCTGCCCAAGAGCCAGAGCGAGCCATCGCTGAGCTGCGCCTAGCGAGACCCAGGTTCTATAGATACTGCCTTTCATTCCTGCAATGACCGAGAACCAACGTCGCCAAAGACTGCACATTTGTAGAGAACTGGTCAGTCACGTCTGCCAGCTACTGCAGGATTTGGTGCCACGGAAACATGGAGGGCGACCACTGCCAGTGGCTGTGAAAGTGACAATGGCGCTCAATCTACACCAGTGACTACTTTCATGGCTCCAGAGGTGAGCTCTGTGGGATCTCACTAGCTGTCACTCACAAATACATCCATGAGGTCACAGATGCCATCTTTGAAAGAGCACACAGCTTTGTGCATTTTGCACGGGACCAGGACAGCCAGGATGTCAGAGCGATTAGATTCGCCCAGGTCTTGGGTTTCCACAGGTAATGGTAAGATCGACTGCACTCATGTGATGCCCAGATCTCCGTCGGAACAGACAGTGGACTACATCAATGGCAATGGGTTTCATTTGCTGAACGTGCATCTGGTTGTGACCACGAGAAATGCATCCTTCATGTGTGCACATGGTTTCCAGGGGCTCTGCATGACACCTACATCCTCAGTCAGTTACAGATCCATAGGCTCATCCAGGGTCCACAGAAGCCTCAGGAATGGCTCCTCGGGGACAAGGGCAACTGACTGAGGCTTTGGCTCATGAAACCCGTGCAGCCAGCTCAGACTACAGGAGCGTCACGGCATAATGAGGCTCAAGCTGCAGATCGCAAATTGGTGGAGCAGCCCATCGGAATGCTGAAGATATGGTCCCGGTGCCTGGAAGAGCCTGGTGGAGCCCTGCAATACAGTCTGCAGAGGGTTTCACACATCATCCTCGCCTGCTGTGCACCTTGCACCTTGGTGCTCCTTTGGAAAGACAAGCTGGCTGAGGAGGAGGTCGAGGGGCTTCACGTCTCCAAAGATGAGGAGGACGCCGACAGGGATGAGAGTGACGATGTCCTCAGAGGTGACAATGACGGCGATGAGAACCTCGCACTGGTTACACGAGGCCGGTGACCCCATAGAGCCTCACAGTGCATCTGTGAACGTTTGACTCCAGGTTAAGGGCAGCACGATTACCCTCTTTGAGAATTCGCTGGTCATGGAAATGCCGTAGAGGCCCTAACAGTCGCTCAATTGCAGAAGGACGATGACGACACTCCATACATATTCAAATATTTTCTGAGAACATCTGACTTCTGTCTGGCCAAGGGCAACTCGCTTGCTCTCTGTGATCAGGGTCATATCATGGAGACCACCTGCAGGCATGATACTTTAGACGTGTCTGATCCTTTGCATGCCTTCAGCACCTAAGCCCTTCAGGAGCACAGTAACAGTGGTCAGAAATGCTGAAGAGATGACGGGGGAGAGGGGGGGGGTGGTGGGTGGAGGGGGGCAGCCCCTCTTTAAAGATGCTGAGATTACACCGAAAAAATTAAAGAACTCTGTGGCACCTGCCCACTACATTCTGGCTGAAATGACAAGCAGTCTCGAGGTTCAGGCATCAGAAATGTTTCCAGGGAGTGTGATGCTGCCTCATGACTTTGGTCTGAAGGCTACACAGAGCACAGTTTCGAGGCACTAATCTGACATACCTGCCTATGTCTTGTGCAGAAAGGTTTCACATCTGATTAACAAAGCACTGCTCGTCAGAACAAGGGGCCATAGGCAGGAGCACAATCTTAGGCATTAATTTGCAATAGTGAACAGTACTTACAAGTGATTAACACACGTGCCCAAGCTGTGCAACTAATTCTCCTTAACTTTCCTCACCCTGCCGCTACATCACCCGGACATCGACGGCGGAATTGGAGGCAGCCTGCTGATTGCAATGCCGTGTGTGTGATGACCTTGGCGAACGTCCTCTGGAGGGCAAGGACGTGGAAGGTCCGGCCTGCTTTTAGCATCCTGCAGTGTGCAAGTGGCTCCCTCCTTGGACTGTGGAGCTGCAACTGCTGAGGTTATAGGAAGAGGGGAATTGGATGGGCTGGTCATTTCTGGACTCACCTGGATGGATTGGTCTGGAGTGTACACCTGTTGTTCCTCCAGCGTATAAGAGCCTTGGGACACCAGGCTGATTCCTGGTGGAGCAGCGGTAGCTGGAGTGAAATCAAACTGCCCAGCACCCCTGTATACGCTGCTGCCGGCCAAATATGGCATCAGTGATGGTGTTCAGCCTACACAGCCATGCAGGAGCGAAGTCCTGGACAAAGGTCTGGATGGCGGCCGCCATCCCACCAGTGTTGGCTTCGGTGCATTGGCATGCTGGTGCTATCACCTCAGCCTGAAGGCAGGCGGAATCCTCCATCCTGCCTTGAAATCTGAGAGTGCAGTGGATATCCCTTCCTAATGTTCCCAAGCCTGCCTTTGCAGCTCTAGCATCTGTGGCATGACTGAGTCCAGAGACTCATCATCTGACTTCGTCTCAGCCAAGGTTTGGCTTCTGGCATGTCCTCAGAGTTCCAGAAGCCTAGAAGACCCTTCCTCCATCTACTGTGGGTTAGAGAGAGCAATGTGCTCACCAACCTGCGATCCCGAGGCTATTCTGAAGCAAGATACCACCGAGATGTGCGTCCCTGTGCTATTGGAGGGTGCAGGTGAGTTATGTGCCGGGACTTCATGGAGGGTGCCTCCAGATTCCTGTTCAGAAGTTTCTTCGGGCCTTGACTGGAGGACCTGAGTCATGGACTCCATCGGCTTTTGGCAGAAATCCCTGCGGAAGCAAGGGTAGATAACTAATGCATGGCACTGGCCTGTGAAATAGAACACATCACTCATGGCATGGTTGTCTGATGGATGTTACAATGCAGGACTCTCACTTGGTAGAGCACTGCCGGCATAAGGGTCAGCACAGGACCCGTCCAGATCCTCGCCGTCCATCTGGGTGGCTCTGTTTTCAAAGTGCATGAGTGCCCTGATTTTGGGCATTCCACAACCAGTCAGCGATCTCTCCCCCTTCCTGCGTGCCTGGTTGCCCTGCATGGATAGAGGTAGAGAAAGTGTAAGCAGGATGCAGGCCAGGCCAGATGATAATTATGCCTGGTGTGCGAGGATGATGAGTGGTCTCATGGACAGGATGAGGAGAATGAAGGTGATTGTGAGAGAATAAATGGTGATGTCCTTTGAACAAGCAGTGAGTGAGGGCGCTGCAGATGTGTGATAGGTTTATGAATGTGTGAGTTGAGGGTGATGAGAAAAGTGACTGTCCCTGGCAGAACAGAGGACATAATTCATCCTCTTTAGGTACTGTCCTTTTGAAGGGTGTTCGTGCTGATCACCAATTCCACCGCCCCCTAGGCCAGGATAGTGATGTTGCTGCCCATCTTATGGCCAGAGTGCGGATAGAGCCCCTGGCAAGCCTCCGCGGCATCCAAAAGGCGTTTGAGAGATGAGTCACTGAACTAGGGGGCTGCAGTCTTCTTCAGTTTCGGGGCCAACTCTTCTGTGCTGCAGTGGTGGCCTAGAAGCCCAGAGGTGTGCGCTTGTGGCTGGAAATTAAACAAAGCGCTTGTTTTGATGAAGCACCAAGATGATGGAGGGCGGGCGACTGAAAGCCCACCCAATATGGGAATGGCGTGTTTCCCAGGAGTGCATAAATTATGTGGCAGGTTTGGGGCGATACAACGTAAAAACCCGCCATCGCGGCCGACGGGTAAAATGATCCTTCACTTAGTCTGAATGTTGTTGTTCCTTGTCTGAATGACACAGTGCGATCCTTCTGAGCGACTTCACTCTCCACAATACAGGCATTTGCCTGCCTGCTCCACCCATTCTATTTGTGAGGTGTTCAGTTACCAATGTGCTGATAATTCCTGTGCCTAATTATCTATTCTCTGACTTATCCTGATCCTTTGGGAATAACTCAGAAAACGATATTCTATCCTGGTTTCCTCCCTTTCTTTGCTGCCCTCTCTTAATTAATTCACATTAGCACTTTTAGGATGAACACCTATATAGTCAATCAGAGTAGAATATAAAATGTACATGAGACCATAAGATATAGGAGTAGATTTTAGGCCAATCGGCCCATCCAGTCTGCTCTGTCATTCAATCATGGCTGATACATTTCTCAAACAAATTGTCCCATCTTCTCCCCGTAACCTTTGATCCATTTACCAATCAAGAACCTTTCTCGCTCGGTCTTAAATACATTCAATGACCTGGCCTCCACAGCCTTCTGTGGCAATGAATTCCCAAGATTCACCACTCTCTGGCTAAAGAAGTTTCTCCTCATCTCTGTTCTAAAAGGTCTGCCCTTTACTCTGGGGCTGTGTCCTCGGATCCTTGTCTCTTCTACAAATGGAAACATCTTCTCCACGTCCACTCAATCGAGGCCTCGCAGAATGATGTAAGTTTCAATCAGATCCCCCCTCATCCTTCTATACTCAATCGAGTATAGTGCCAGAGTCCTCAAACGTTCCTCATATGTTAAGCCTTTCAATCCTGGGATCATTTTCGTGACCCCCCTCTGGACACTCTCCAGGGCCAGCACATCCTTCTTGAGATACGGGGCCCAAAATTGCTCACAATATTCTAAATGTGGTCTGACCAGAGCCTTATAAAGCCTCAGCAGCAGATCCCTGATTTTATATTCTAGTCCTCTTGAAATAAATGACAACATTGCATTTGCCTTCCTAACTACCGACTCAACCTGCAAGTTAACCTTAAGAGAACCCTGGACTAGGACTCCCAGGTCCCTTTGCACTTCAGATTTCTGAATTCTCTCCCCATTTAGAAAATAATCTATGTCTGTATTCCTCCTACCAAAGTGCATGACCTCACACTTCCCCACGTTGCATCACATCTGCCACTTTTTTGCCCATTCTCCTAACCTGTCCAATACCTTCTGCTGCCTCCCCGCCTCCTCAATGCTACCTGTCACTCCATGTACCTTTGATTCATTTGCAAGCTTAGCCAGAATGTCCTCAGTTCCTTCATCTAGATCATTAATGTTTAAACTGAAAAGTTCTGTTCCAAACACTGACCCCTGCAGAACTCCAGGAGTCACCGGCTGCCACCCTGAGATGGACACCTTTATCCCCACTCTCTGCCTCCTGCCAGACAGACAATCTACTATCCATTCTACTTCCTTACCTGGAAAACCATGGGAACTTATCTGACTGAGCAGCCTCCTTTGCGGCACCTTGTCAAATGCCTTCTGGAAATCCAAGTTGATAATATTCATTGGCTTTCCTTTGCCTTACCTCCTCGTTATCTCCTCAAATAATTCTAACAGAGTTGTCAGGCATGAGCTCCCCTTGATGAAACCATGCTGACTTTGCCCTATTTTACCATGCACTTCCAAGTATTCTAAAATCTCATTCTTAATAATGGACTCTGAAATCTTACCAACGACCGAGTTCATGCTAATCGGCCTGTAATTTCCCGTCATTTGCCTCACTCCCTTTTAAACAGGGGGATAACATTTGCAATTTCCCAGTCCTCTTGGACCCTCCCTGACCCGAATAATTCCTGAAAGATCACCACTAACGCCTCCAATATCTCTTTCGCTATTTCCTCATAACTTTGGGGTGTAATCCATCTGGTCCAGGTTATTTATCCACCTTCAGACGTTTGAGTTTTCCTATAACTTTCTCCTTGGAAATGGCCACCATACTCACCTCTGCCCCACACACCCCCCCCAACCCCCACCCCCCCGACTGTCTTGAACTTTGGGGATGTTACTCGTGTCTTCCACGGTGAAGACTGACACAAAGTACCTATTCAGTTCCTCTGCCATTTCATTGTTCCAAACTACTACTTCTCCAGCGTCATTTTCCTGCTGCCCAATTTCCACTTTTGCCTCTCTCTTACCCATTATATATCTACAAAATCTCTTGCAATCTTCTTTTATATTACTGGCTAGTTTTCCCTCATATTTAATCTTCTCCCTCCTTATTTCGTTGTTAGTTTTCCTCTGTTGGTCTTTGTCGGCTTCGCAAACCTTCGGTTTCCCTCTGCTCTTCGCCGGATTTTGTGCTTTCTCTTTAGCTTTAATGCTGTCCCTGACTTCCCTTGTCAGCCATGGTTGCCTCGTCCTCCCTTTAGTATGCTTCTTCTTCCTAGGGATGAATTTTTGCTGTTTCTCCCTAATTACTCCCAGAAACTACTGTCATTGCTGATCAACTGTCTTTCCTGCTAGGCTCATCTCCCAGTCAATTCTGGCCAGCTCCTCCCTCATGCCTCTGCAGTTGCCTTTATTCAACTGTAATACCGTTACATCTGATTCCAGCTTTTTCCTCTCTAATTGCAGCGTACATTTTATCATATTTCCGTCACTTCCTCCTCAGGGTTCCTCCAGCGTAATCTCCCTTATCAAATCTGCCTCATTACACATCACTAAATTTGGAATTGCCTGTTCCCTAGTGGGCACCACCACAAGCTGCTCCAAAAATCCATCTCGTAGACATTCCACAAATTCCTTTTCTTGGATTCCACTACGAACTTGATTTTCCCAGTCTACCTGCACATTGAAATCCCCGATGATCACTTTAAACTTGTCTTTCTTACACGTATTTTCTATCGACTGGTGTATCCTGTGCCCCACATCCTGACTACTTTTCGGAGGCCTGTACATTACTCCCATTATGTATTTTTTTTTTTTTACCTTTGCGGAACCTCAACTCTACTCACACAGCTTCTACATCATCTGACCGTACGTCGTTTTTTGCTATCGATTTAATTTCATTTCTAACTAACAAAGCAACCCAACCCATCTGCCAAACTGCCTATCTTTATGATGGGAGGTATATCCTTGGAGATTTAGCTCCCAGTCCTCATCTCCTTGCAGCCATGTCTCCGTGATGCCAACCATATCATACATGCCAATTTCAATCTGCGCCACATATCGTACCTGATTTCATCTACTGCGTGCATTCAGATATAACACCTTCAGTCCTGTATTTCCCGTCCCCTTTCTCATTGTCGTCCCTTTATCTGATTTTCTTGAAGTTAGATTCCTAGCCCTTTCCAAACACTCTGTCCTATTTTACATTCTGGAGACTTCAATAGCCTCTCCTGGGCTCTCCTTTCTTGTCAGTTTTTATTTCATAATTTTCCATGAAGTGGAATCCACCCCCCACCCCTCCCCGCCCCCAAACGCTAACGTGCTGCTTTGTTTCCCATTAGTCATATTCTTGGTGTTATACTCTTCCCTTACCCCCACACTTTCTAGTTTAAAATCCTGTTGACCACCCTATTTACCCTTTTCGCAAGAACATTGGTGCCAGATCGGTTCAGGTGGAGACCATCCCACCGGTACAGGTCCCTCCTGTTCGAATACTGATGCCCATGCCCCACGAAATGGAATTCCTCTTTACCGCACCACTCGTTTAGCCACGTGTTTACTTCCCTTATTCTCATGTCACTATGCCAATTTGCACGTGGCTCGGGTAGTAATCCGGGGATTAAAACCCTTGAGGACCTGTTCCTTAATTTAGTTCCTAGTTCCTCATAATCCCCAACCAGGTCCTCTTTCCTAGTCTTACCTATGTTTTTTTGTTCCGACGTGGACCACAACAACTGGATCTTCCCCCTCCCTCTCCCATATCCTTTGAATCCGGTCAGAGAAGACGCTCATCCTGGCACCCGGCAGGCAACATACAATGATAAAAACAAAAAACTAAAAGCTACTGCGGATGCTGGAAATCCAAAAAAAAACAGAATTACCTGGAAAAACTCAGCAGGTCTGGCAGCATCGGTGGAGAAGAAGTCAGTTAACGTTTCGAGCCTTCACGGCTCTTCGGCAGAACTGAAGCATAGTTAGGAGAGGGGTGAAATATAAGCTGGTTTAAGATGGGGGTGGGGGCGGGTGGGGGAGAGGGAAGTTGAGGGTCTGGTGATTGTGGAGATAAGCAAGCAGTGATAGGAGCAGAAAATCAAAAGATGTCACAGACAAAAGGATCAAAGAGGTGTTGAAGGTGGTGATATTTGTGTAAGGAAAGTGCTAATTAAGAATGGAAGACAGGACACTCAAAGTACAGATTTAGTGGTGTGGGGTGGAAAAGACTAACAACGTTTTAGTTTTAGATTTAAAAATAATGGAAATAGGTGGGGAAAGAAGAATCTATATAAATTATTGTAAAAAAAGGGAGGGGGGACAAACGTGGTGGGGAAGTGGGGAGGGGGAGTTTAAGATCTAAAGTTGTTGAATTCAATAATCAGCCCGGAAGGCTGTAAAGTGCCTAGTCGGAAGATGAGGTGCTTTTCCTCCAGTTTGCGTTGGGCTTCACTGGAACAATGCAGCAAGCCAAGGACAGACATGTGGGCAAGAGAACAGGGTGGAGTGTTAAAATGGCAAGCGACAGGGAGGTTTGGGTCTTTGTTGCGGACAGACCGCAGGTGTTCTGCAAAACTGTCGCCCAGTTTGCGTTTGGTCTCTCCAATGTAGAGGAGACCGCATTGGGAGCAACGAATGCAGTAGACTAAGTTAGGGGAAATGCAAGTGAAATGCTGCTTCACTTGAAAGGAGTGACGCAGAAGATGCAACAGCTGCCCCTTCACTTCCTCTCTCCTCACCGTCCAAGGGCCCAAACACTCCTTTCAAGTGAAGCAGCATTTCACTTGCATTTCCCCTAACTTAGTCTACTGGATTCGTTGCTCCCAATGCGGTCTCCTCTACATAGGAAAGACCAAACGCAAACTGGGCGACCGTTTTGCAGAACACCTGCGGTCTGTCCGCAAGAAAGACACAAACCTCCCTGTCGCTTGCCATTGTAACACTCCACCCTGTTCTCTTGCCTACATGTCTGTCCTGGGCTTGCTGCATTGTTCAAGTGAAGCCCAACGCAAACTGGAGGAACAGCACCTCATCTTCCGACTAGGCACTTTACAGCCTTCCGGGCTGAATATTGAATTCAACAACTTTAGATCTTAAACTCCCCCTCCCCCCATCCCCACCCCGTTTCTCCACCCACCCCCCCTTTTTTTTTCAATAATTTATATAGATTCTTCTTTCCCCACCTATTTCCATTATTTTTAAATCTAAAACTAAAACCTTGTTAGTCTTTTCCACCCCATCCCCACTAGAGCTGTACTTTGAGTGACCTGACTTCCATTCTTAATTAGCACTTTTCTTAGACAAATATCACCACCTTCAACACCTCTTTGATCATTTTGTCTGTGACATATTTTGATTAGCTGCTCCTATCACTGCTTGCTTATCTCCACAATCACCAGACCCTCAACTTCCCTCTCCCCCCCTGCCCCCCCACCTTAAACCAGCTATTATTTCACCCCTCTCCTAACTATGCTTCAGTTCTGCCGAAGGGCCGTGAAGGCTCGAAACGTTAACTGATTTCTTCTCCATCGATGCTGCCAGACCTGCTGAGTTTTTCCAGGTAATTCTGTTTTTGTTTAGGCAACATACAATGTTGGACTCTCAATCCTGCTTACACAAGATGCTATCAATTCTCCTAATTATAGAATCCCCTACAACTACCACTTGACTTTTTGCTGCCCCCTCTTGTATGGCCTCCTATGCCATGGTGACGTGGTCAGCTGTCTCATTCTTCCTACAGCCCTGTTCCTGATCCACACAGGCAGCAAGTACCTCGTACCTGTTGGAAAAGGTAAAGAGCTGAGGCTTCTTTCTTCCTGAACACAGGGTCCCTCTACCTGCCTCACTTGTAGACACACCCTGCTGACGCTGACCACTCACCGAACTTGAGGTACTTAATCTACCGCGTGTGACCGCCTCCTGAGACGAAGCATCCAGGTATCTCCCCTCCTCCCAGATGTGCCGCAGCATCCAGAGCTCGGAATACAGCTCATCAATTCTGAGCTGGAGGAACTACAGCAACCAACACTTGCTGTAGATTTGGTTACTGCAGCTGGCAATGGGATCTGCCAGCTCCCATACAGGTACACTACATCATGTGCCCAGCCATCTGGACTTAGTTAATTAATTTCTTAATTAGCTTTGCAGTGTTTTTTTTTTCAAATTAGGTGCAAATTTCCAACCGATCAGGTAACAGCTTTCCTGTGACATCACTTTTTCAGATTTGGCATCGGTTACTCTGGGCCCCGAGGTCACCGCTCCGGTGCTCCTCCTTCTGAATCTTCTCCCTGGAGACAAGGCCGCGAATCCCCGAGGTAAGCTAAATTTTCACTCACAGCTCTGGTACTCCTCCCTCCTAGCCTGCTCCCTGGATACAAGGCCGATAATCTCCGAGGTAAGCTAGATTTATACTCACCACTCCGATGTGACTCCCTCCGAGTCTGCTGCTAAGATTTACTCGCCAAACATCAGCTTTTTCCTTAAAATCCACTTTCTGAAGGATGTCCCTCGCAGGTCTGGTGCACTCCGGATTGCACTTCCTCTTCCTCTCTCTCTCTTTCTTTTTAGATTTGAGGAGGAGGTAGGTATTGGAACACTACAGCTATGTAATGTTTGGAGGTATTCCATTCTTTGACAGTGAGTCCTCCTCGATTCCATCCTGAGTCACGGTGTCTGCTGTGATTTCTCCCAGAATGCTTCAGTCACTTCTCACCAGCGCCAACTGTTGGATGCTCTTCCACCTGCTGAGTGCAAGAGTCCTACGCCTCGATTCCCTCCTGAGTCGTAGTGTCTGTGGTGACTTCTCCCAGAATGCTTCAGTCACTTCTCACCAGAACCCTCTGTTGGATCATATTACATTTACAAACTGCATTGGATCAAAGCTCCTCTGCAACTGTGGGGCCTATAAGAGGTTCACACAGGACCCATGATCTTGCTACTGCAGGTGTGCACGGGGGATCTCAGTGTTTCAGGCTCCTGCCAGGTGTGTACGGGGCTTAACAGTCTAGCAGGACCCTGCCAGGTGTCTACAGGTTTTACCAGTCAATCAGGATCCTTCCAGGTGTGTATGGGTGGGTGCTAACAGTGTTTTTTCTAAGGAAACCAATGTATCCCCATAGTTGCAATTCTTTATTCATTGAATCATTCTCGTGAATCTCCTCTGCACTCTCTCCATTTCATTCACATCCGTCCTCAAGCATGTTGCCCATAATTGGACACAGTACTCCAGATGAGGCCTAACTAGTCTCATACATAGTTTCAAAATGAGCTTCTTACTTTTATATTCAATGCCCCTTCAATAAAGCCTAATATAATATATGTTTTATTAACTGCTGACTCAATGTACCCTGCCACCTTTAAAGGCGTATGCATCTGTACACCGAGATCCCCCTGTACCTGCAACTCCTTCAGAGTTTCTCCAATTATTTTGAACTGTGTCTCCATATTCTTCCTTGCAATATGAATCATATCACATTTTCCTGCATTGACCTTCATCTGCCACTTGTCCACCAACATGCCTATGACCCTTTGAAGTTCAAGACTCCACAGTTCACAGTGATTCCAACCGTGGTACCTCATTCCATCCTGTCATCCATGCATTTGTTATCTTGAGACTTGGGTTTCTCCAAGCAATCCTGCCTGCCATCACACCTTATACCCTCCATAAACGTAAAGTCATTCAAAACGCTGCTGCCTGTCTCCGAACTTGCAGTAAGCTTCGTTTACCCATGACCACAGGGCGTTCTGACCTACTTTGGTTTACAAATGAAAAAGGCCACAATTTTATAATTCTCAACCTGTTTTTCAAGTACCTGCCAGATGTGTGTTGGGCGGGGTGGGGGGTGGGGGGGTTCTGCATTTCAGGATGCTGCCAAGTGTGTACGGGGTTTCACGGTGTATCAGCGACCTGCCTGATTTGGATGAGGTTTCATTGTGTATCAGCATCCTGCTGGATGTGTATTGTTTAACTGTGTTTCAGGATCGTGCCAGGTGTGTACGGGGATTGACAGTGTATCAAGATCCTGACAGGTGCGTACGGGGTTTCACAACCTATCAGGAAACGCCCATGTTGTTCAGGGTTTCACAGTGTATCAGGATCCTGCCAGCTGTGTTGGGGGGTTCTAGACCGGATCAGGATCTTGCCAGGTGTGTACAGGGTTTGAAAATGGATCAGGATCCTGCCAGGTGTGTACATGGTTTCACAGTTCATCAGGATCCTGTCAGGTTTGTACAGGGTTTCACAGTGTATCAGAATCGTGCAGATATGTACAGGGTTGCACAGTGTAACAGGGTCCTGCCAGGTGTGTACAAGGTTTCACAGTGTATCAGGATACTGCCAGGTGTGTACGGGGTTTCACTGAGTATCAGGATCCTGCCAGGTGTGTTGGTGGTTTCAGGGTGGATAAGGATATTGCTAGGTGTGTACAGGGTTTCACAGTGTAACAGGATGCTGCCATGTGTGTACAGGGTTTGACAGTATATCACGATCCTGAAAGGTATGTAGCGGTTTCTAAGAGCACACAGTATCCAGTCGGGTGTCAATTGGGTTTCATGCTGTATCCGGATCCTGCCAGCTCTAGAGGGGGTGTCACAGTTGATCGGGATCTTCCACGTGTGTATAGGGTTTCGCAGTGTATCAGGTTCCTGCCAGGTGTGTACGGGGTTTCACAATAGATCAGGATCCTTCCAGGTGTGTACGGGGTTTCACAGTGTATCAGGATCCTGCTAGGTATGTACGCTGTTTCACAGACAATCAGGAATCTCCCAGGTTGTTCAGGGCTTCACAGTGGGTCAAGGATCTGCCAGATGTATACAGGGTTGCACAGTTCATCAAGATCCTGTAAGGTGTGTACAGGGTTTCAAAGTGTATCAGGACCCTGCAAGTTGTGTACAGGGTTTGACAGTATATCAGGATCCTGACAGGTATGTAGGTTTTTTAAGTTTACACAGTATCCTGCTGGGTGAGAATGGGGATTCAGGTTTTATCAGCATCCTGTCAGCTCTAGAGTGAGTTTCACAGTGTATCAGGATCCTCCAGGTTTGTAGAGGGTTTCAGAGTGGGTCAAGATCCTGCCAGGTGTGTACTGGGTTTCACATTGTATCAAGATGCTGCCAGGCGTGTACATGGTCTCACAGTGTATCAGGATCCTGCGGGTATGTACAGGGTGTCACTGTGTATCAGGGTCTTGCCAGGTGTGTCCAAGGTTTCACCGTGTTTCAGGATCCTGCCAGGTGTGTCCAAGGTTCTACAGTCAATTACGATGCTGCAAGTAGTGTATGGGGGTTTAGACCTCTTTCTCCAAGGAAACCAGTCCAAACCACTAAAGTGTATCCCCATAGTTCCAATTCTTAGTCAATATAATTGTTTGTGCGAATCTCCTCAGTACTCTCGCCAATGCATTCACATCCTTCCTCAAATATGGTGCCCATAATTGGACACAGCACCCCATATGAGTCCTAACTAGTGTCTTATAAAAGTTCAACGTGAGCTCCTTACTCTTGTCCTTAATGCCCCTATTAATAGTGCCTAAAATACTACTTTCTTCTGTGACTGCTCTTTCAATATGCCCTGCCATCTTTGAAGACTTATGTAACTATACATCGGTGTGCTTCTTTTGCTGCACCTCCTTTATTTTTCATTGTCACTACACATTTTCCCTCCCAAAATGAATCACATCACATTTGTTTGCATTGGACTTCATCTGCCATTTTTCTGCCCAATTCACCAACATCTCTATGCAATTTGGAAGACCAAGACTATCCCAGCACAATACACAATGCTTTCAGTCTTGCTATCTCTTTTCATCCTCTCATCCATGTCTTTGTTATCTTGAGACTTGAGTTTTAAAGGCACGCCTGACTGACCTCCCACATTATACCCTCCTTAAAACTTAGAATTTACGATAACTCTGCTGTCTTTGCCCTATCTCACCCTAAAAACTTATACCCTCCATAAAACTTAAGCTCATCCAAAACTGTACTGTTTGTGTTCTAACAATCAGCAAGTCCTGTTTTCCCATGACACAGAGCGTGCTGGCCTACACTTGTTTGCAGATGAGAAATGCCTTATCCTGCTTTTCAAGGGCCTGACTGGTTCAGGGGGTTTCACAATGCATCAGGATCATCCCAGGTGTATATTAGTTTCACAATATATCAGGATCCTGCCAGGCGTATACACTACTTCAGTGTGTCAGGATCCTGCCATGTGTGTGCGGGGTTTCACTGTGCACCCGGATCCCGCCAGCGGCAAAACGGGTTTCACAGTGTATCATGAATCTTCCAGGTGCGTATGGGGTTTCACATTGTATCAGGGATCGACCATGTGTGTACAAAAATTCACAGTGTATCAGGAAACTGCAAGGTGTGAATGGGATTTCCGGTGTATCAGATTCCAGCCAGGTGTGTACATTGTTTCACATTATATCAGTTTCCTGCCAGGTGTGGACAGGGTTTCACAGTGTATCTGGATCCTGCCAGTTGGGTACAGGTTTTCTCAAAGAATCAGGATGCTGCCAGGTCTGTACAGTCTTTCACATTCCATAAGGATCCTACCAGGTGTGTACAGGGTTCCACAGTGTTTCAGCTTCCTGCAGGTGTGTACGGGGTTTCACAGTGTATGAGGATCCTGCCAGGTATGCACAGCGTTTCACAGTGTATCATCTTGGTACCATGTGTGTAGCGGCTGGGTTTCACAGTGTGTCAAGATCCTGCTAGTTGTAAAACGGGTTTCACTGTGCATCTGGGTCCTGCCAGGTTTGTACGGGGTTTCACAGTGTATCAGTTTCCCTCCTGTTGCGTACGGGGTTTCACAGTGTATCAGTTTCCCTCCAGTTGCGTACGGGGTTTCACAATGTATCAGAATCCTGCCGGCATGTATTGGTTTAATAGTGTATCAGGGTCCTGCCAGGTGTGTACGGGATTTCATCGTGTATCAGGCTCCTGCCAGGAATTAAATGGGTTTTAGAGTGCATCAGGATCCTGCCAGGTTTCTACAGGGTTTCACAGTGCACCAGAGTCCTGCCAGGTGTTTACAGGGTTTCAGTGTGCCAGGACCATGTCAGGTGAGTACAAGGTTTCACAGTGTGTCAGGATCCTGCCAGGTGTGTACAAGGTTTCACAGTTTATCAGGATTTCGCTTGATGTGTTCAGGGACTCACAGTCTATCTGGATCCTGCCAGGTTTGTACTTTTTTTCAACGTGTATCAAGATCCTGCCAGGTGTGTACAGTCTTTCAAAGTGAATCAGTGCCCAGCCAGTTGTGTATGGTGTTTCACAGTGTATCATGGACTTTCCAGGCGTGTAGATGCTTTCTCAGTGGATCAGGATTCTGCCAGGTGTGTACAGGGTTTCACAGTGTATCAGGATCCTGCGCGTTGTGTACAGGGTTTCAGAGTGCATCAGGGTCCTACCAGACATGTTCATGGTTTCACAGTGTATCAGGATCCTGCCAGTTGTTTTCCGCTTTTAGAGTGTATCTGATTCCTGCAAGGTGTGTAAATGGTTTTTCATTTTATTAGTCTCCTGCCAGTTGTGTATGGGGTTACACATTGTATGAGATCCTGCCAAGTGTGTACAGGGTTTTACAGTGTATAACTTTCCTACCAGCTGTGTAGAGGTTTTACAGTGTATCAGTTTTCTGCCAGGTGTGCACGGGGTTTCACGGTGGATCATCATCGCACAACGTGTGCACGGGGTTTCACTGTTTATCAGGATCCTGCCAGGTTTTCACTGGGTTTCACCATGTATCAGGGTCCTGCCAGCTGTGTATGGTGTTACACAACGTATCAGGATACTGCCAGGCATGTATTGGTTTAACAGTGTATCTAGGTCTCGCCAGGTGTGTATGGGGTTTTAGAGTGCATCAGGATCCTGCCAGGTGTGTATATGTTTTCACAGTGCACCAGAGGCCTGCTAGATGTGTACGGGGTTTGAATGTACCAGGATCATGCCAGGTGATTACAAGGTTTCATAGTGTATGAGGATCCTGCCAGGTGTGTACGAGGATTCACAGTTTATCAAGATCCTGCCAGGTGCGTACGGGGTTTCACAGTTCATCAGGATCCTACCAGGTGTGTACAGGGTTTCACAGTGTATAAGGATCCTGCCAGGTTTGTACGGGGTTTCACAGTTCATCAAGATCCTGCCAGGTTGGTACAGGGTTTCACAATGTAGCAGAATCGTGCAGGTATGTACAGGATTTCGCAGTGTATCAGAGTCCTGCCAGGTGTGTACAAGGTTTCACAGTGTATCAGGATACTGCCAGGTGTTTACGGGGTTTCACAGTCTATCAAGATCCTTCCAGGTGTGTACGGGATTTCACAGACTATCAGGAACCTCCCAGGTTGCTAAGGGGTTCACAGTGTATCAGGATCCTGCCAGGTGTGTTTGGGGTTTCTGAGTGGATAACGATATTGCCAGGTGTGTAGAGGGTTTAACAGTGGATCAGGATCCTGCCAGGTTTGTACAAGGTTTCACAGTTCATCAGGATCCTACCAGGTGTCTACAGGGTATCACATTGTATCAGGATCCTGACAGGTATGTAGCGGTTTCAAAGAGCACTCAGTATCCTGCCGTGTGTGAATAGGGTTTCATGCTGTATCCGGATCCTGACAGCTCTAGAGGGGGTGTCACAGTTAATCGGGATGTTCCACGTGTGTATAGGGTTTCACAGTGTATCCGAATCCTGCCAGGTGTGTACGGGGTTTCACAGCTGATCAGGATCCTTCCAGGTGTGTACGGGGTTTCACAGTGTATCAGGATCCTGCTAGGTGTGTACGCCGTTTCACAGACTATCAGGAATCTCCCAGGTTGTTCAGGGTTTCACAATTGTCATGTTCGTACCAGGTGCCTACAGGGATGCACAGTTCATCAGGTTCCTGCCAGGTGTCTACAGGGTTTCACAGTGTATCAGGACTATGCAAGTTGTGTACAGAGTTTGACAGTATATCAGGATCCTGATAGGTGTGTAGGTTTTTTAAGTTAACACAGTATCCTGCTGGGTAAGAATGGGGATTCAGGTTTTATCAGCATTCTTCCAGCTCTAGAGTGAGTTTCACAGTGTATCAGGATCCTCCAGGTTTGTATAGGGTTTCTCAGTGGGTCAAGATCCTGCCAGGTGTGTACTGGGTTTCACAGTGTATCAGGATCCTGCCAGGTGTGTACAGGGTTTCACAGTGTATCAGGATCCTGCGGGTATGTACAGGGTGTCACTGTGTATCAGGGTCGTGCCAGGTGTGTACAAGGTTTCACCGTGTTTCAGGATCCTGCCAGATGTGTCCAAGGTCCTACAGTCCATTACGATGATGCAAGTAGTGTATGGGGGTTTACACCACTTTCTCCAAGGAAAGAAGTTCAAACCTCTAAAGTGTATGCCCATAGTTCCAATTCTTAATCAATATAATTGTTTGTGTGAATCTCCTCTGTACTCTCGCCAATGACTTCAAATCCTTCCTCAAATATTGTGCCCATTATTGGAGACAGCACTCCATATGAGGCCTAACTAGTGTCTTATAAAAATTCAACGTGAGCTCCTTACACTTGTCTTTAATGCCCCTATTAATAGTGCCTAAGATATTATTTTCTTCTGTGACTGCTCTTTCAATGTGGCCTGACATCTTTGAAAACTTATGTAACTATACTTCTGTTGCTGCACGTCCTTTATTTTTCATTGTCTCTACACATTTTCTCTCCCAAAATGAATCACATCACATTTGTCTGCATTGAACTTCATCTGCCAATTTTCTGCCCAAGCCACCAACATATCTATGCAATTTTGATGACCAAGACTATCCCAGCACAGTAGACAATGCTTCCAGTCTTGCTATCATTTTCCATCCTTCCATGTCGTTGGTATCTTGAGAATTGAATTTTGCAGTCACGCCTGACTGACCTCCCACCTTATACCCTCCTTAAAACTTAAAATTAACGATAACTCTGCCGTCTTTGCCCTAACTCAACCTACTAACTTATATCTTCCATAAAACTTAAGCTCATCCAAAACAGTACTGTCTCTGTTCTAACAATCAGCAAGTCCTGTTTTCCCTTGACACAGAGCGTGCTGACCTACACTTGTTTGCAGATGAGAAATTCCTTATGCTGCTGTTCAAGGGCCTGACAGGTTCACGGGGTTTGACAATGCATCAGGATCCTGCCAGGTCTGTACGGCGTTTCAGTGTGTCAGGATCCTGCCGTGTGTGTACGGGGTTTCACAGTGCACCAGGATCCCGCCGGCTGTAAATAGGGTTTCACAGTGTATCATGAAACTTCCAGGTGTGTATGGGGTTTCACATTGTATCAGGGAACGGCCATGTGTGTACAGGATTTCACAGTATATCAGGAAACTGCCAGGTGTGAATGGGATTTACGGTGCATCAGATTCTAGCCAGGTGTGTACGTGGTTTCACAGAGTATCAAGATCCTGCCAGTTGTGTACAGGGCTTCTCAGAGTATCAGAATCCTGAAAGGTCTGTACAGTCTTTCACATTGTATAAGGATCCTGCCAGGTGTGTGCAGGTTACCACAGTGTATCAGCTTCCTGCAGGTGTGTACGGGGTTTCACAGTGTATGAGGATCCTGCCAGGTATGCACAGGGTTTCACAGTGTATCAGTTTCCTAACAGATTTGTAGGAGGTTAACAGTGTATTCATTTTCTGCCAGACGTGAAAGGGTTTCACAGAGGATCATCTTTGTATCATGTGGGTAGCGGGTGCGTTTCACAGTGTATCAAGGTCATGGCGGGTGTGAACCGGGTTTCACAGTGTATCTGGGTCCTGCCAGGTTTGTACGGGGTTTCTCAGTGTATCAGTTTCCCTCCAGTTGCGTACGGGGTTTCACAAAGTATCAGAATCCTGCCGGCATATATTGGTTTAACACTATATCAGGGTCCTGCCAGGTGTGTACAGGATTTCATCGTGTATCAGGCTCCTGCCAGGAATTTAATGTGTTTTAGAGTGCATCAGGATCCTGTCAGGCTTGTACAGGGTTTCACAGTGCATCAGGGTCCTGCCAGGTGTTTACAGTTTTTCAGTGTGCCAGGACGATGTCAGGTGAGTACAAGTTTTCACAGTGTGTCAGGATCCTGCCAGGTGTGCACAAGGTTTCAAAGTTTATCAGTATTCCGCTTGATATGTTTAGGGTTTCACAGTCTATCTGGATCCTGCCAGGTGTGTACTTTTTTTCACCGTGTATCAGGATCCTGCCAGGTGTGTACAGTGTTTCAAAGTGAATCAGGATCCTGCCAGTTTTGTATCGCGTTTCACAGTATATCATGGACTTGACAGGTGTGTAGAGGGTTTCACAGTGTATCAGGATCCTGCGAGTTGTGTACAGGGTTTCTCAGTGCATCAGGGTCCTACCAGACATTTTCATGTTTTCACAGTGTATCAGGATCCCGCCAGTTGTGTTAGGCTTTTAGAGTGTATCAGATTCCTGCAAGGTGTGTAAATGGTTTCTCATTTTATCCGTTTCCTGCCAGGTGTGTATGTGGTTTCACATTGTATGAAGATCCTGCCAAGTGTGTACAGGGTTTCGCAGTGTATACGTTTCCTACCAGCTGTGTAGAGGTTTTACAGTGTATCAGTTTTATTCCAGGTGTTTACGGGGTTTCACAGTGGATCAACATTTTACAATGTGTGCACGGTGTTTCATAGTGTATCAGGATCCTGCCATATTTGCACGGGGTTACAACATGTATCAGGGTCCTGCCAGCTGTGCACAGTGTGACACAGAGCATCAGGATGCTGCCAGGCATGTATTGGTTTAACAGTGTATCTGTGTTCCGCCAGGTGTGTATGGGGTTTCAGAGTGCATCAGGATCCTGCCAGGTGTGTACATGTTTTCACAGTGCATCACAGTCCAGCCAGATGTGTACGGGGTTTCACAGTGTATAAAGATCCTGCCAGGTGCATACGGGTTTTCACAGACTATCAGGAACATCCCAGTTTGTTCAGGGTTTTACAATGGAACAGGATCCTGCCAGGTGTGTACATGGTTTCACAGTTCATCAGGATCCTACCAGGTGTGTAGAGGGTTTCACAGTGTATAAGTTTCCTGCCAGATGTCTACGGGGTTTCATAGTTCATCAGGATCCTGCCAGGTTTGTACAGAGTTTCACAGTGTATCAGAATCGTGCAGGTATGTACAAGGTTTCACAGTGTATCAGGATACTGCCAGGCGTGTATGGGGTTTCCCAGTGTATCAAGATCCTGCCAGGTGTGTACAGGGTTTCACAGACTATCAGGAACCTCCCAGGTTGCTCAGGGTTTCACAGTGTATCAGGATCCTGCCAGGTGTGTTGGGGGTTTCTGAGTGGATAAGGATATTGCCAGGTGTGTACAGGTTTAAACAGTTGATCAGGATCCTGCCAGGTGTGTACAGGGTTACACAGTTCATCAGGATGCTGCCAGGTCTGCACAACGTTTGACAGTATATCAAGATCCTGACCGGTATGTAGCGGATTCTAAGAGCACACAGTATCCTGCCGGGTGTGCATTTGGTTTCATGCTGTATACGGATCCTCCCATCTCTAGAGGGGGTTTCTTAGTTTAAAGGGATCTCCCACGTGTTTATAGGGTTTCACAGTGTATCAGGATCCTGCCAGGTGTGTACGGGGTTTCACAGTGTATCAGATTCCTGCCAGGTGTGTATGGGGCTTCAGAGCGGATCAGGATCCTTCCAGGTGTGTACGGGCTTTCAGAGTGTATTAGGATCCTGCTAGGTGTGTATGCCGTTTCACAGACAATCAGGGATATCCCAGGTTGTTCAGGGTTTCCAGTGGGTCAAGGTCCTGCCACATGTCCACAGGGTTGCACAGTTCATCAGGATCCTGCCAGGTGTGTACAGGGTTTCACAGTGTATCAGGACCCTGCAAGTTGTGTACAGGGTTTGACAGTACATCAGGACCCTGACATGTGTGTAGTTGTTTTAAGTTTACACAGTATCCTGCTGGGTGAGAATGGGGATTCAGGTTTTATCAGCATCCTGCCAGCTCTAGAGTGAGTTTCACAGTGTATCAGGATCCTCCAGGTTTGTATAGGGTATCACCTTGGGTGAATATGCTGTCAGGTGTGTACTGGGTTTCACAGTGTATCACGATCCTCCAGGTGTGTACAGGGTTTCACAGTGTATCAGGATCCTGCAGGTATGTACAGGGTGTCACTGTGTATCAGGGTCGTGCCAGGTGTGTACAAGCTTTCACAGTGTTTCAGGATCATGCCAGGTGAGTACGTGGTTTCACAGTGTATCAGGTTCCTGCCAGGTGTGTAAGGGGCTTCAGAGCGGATCAGGATCCTTCCAGGTGTGTACGGGCTTTCAGAGTGTATCAGGATCCTGCTAGGTGTGTTTGCTGTTTCGCAGACAATCAGGGATATCCCAGGTTGTTCAGGGTTTCCAGTGGGTCAAGGTCCTGCCACATGTCCACAGGGTTGCACAGTTCATCAGGATCCTGCCAGGTGTGTACAGGGTTTCACAGTGTATCAGGACCCTGCAAGTTGTGTACAGGGGTTGACAGTACATCAGGACCCTGACATGTGTGTAGTTGTTTTAAGTTTACACAGTATCCTGCTGGGTGAGAATGGGGATTCAGGTTTTATCAGCATCCTGCCAGCTCTAGAGTGAGTTTCACAGTGTATCAGGATCCTCCAGGTTTGTATAGGGTATCACCTTGGGTGAATATGCTGTCAGGTGTGTACTGGGTTTCACAGTGTATCACGATCCTCCAGGTGTGTACAGGGTTTCACAGTGTATCAGGATCCTGCAGGTATGTACAGGGTGTCACTGTGTATCAGGGTCGTGCCAGGTGTGTACAAGCTTTCACAGTGTTTCAGGATCCTGCCAGGTGTGTCCAAGGTTCTGCAGTCCATTACGATGCTGTAAGTAATGTATGGGGGTTTACACCACTTTCTCCAAGGAAACCAGTACAAACCTCTAAGGTGTATCCCCATAGTTCCACATCTATATTAATATAATTGTTTGTGCGAATCTCCTCTGTACTCTCGCCAATGTCATCACATCCTTCCTCAAATATGGTGCCCATAATTTTACACAGCACTCCATATGAGGCCTTACTAGTGTCTTATAAAAGTTCAACGTGAGCTCCTTACTCTTCTCCTTAATGCCCCTATTAATAGTGCATTAGATACTATTTTCCTCTGTGGCTGCTCTGTCAATATGCCCTGCCATCTTTGAAGACTTATGCAACTATACACCGGTGTCCTTCTGTTGCTGCACTCCCTTTATTTTTCATTGTGTCTACACATTTTCCCTCCCAAAGTGAATCACATCCCATTTGTCTGCATTGAACTTCATCTGGCAATTTTCTGCCCAATCCACCAACTTATCTGTGCACTTTTGATGAGCAAGACTATCCCAGCACAGTACAAAATGCTTCCAGTCTTGCTATCTCTTTCCATCCTTGTTCCATCCATGTCTTTGTTATCTTGAGACTTGAGTTTTCCAGGCACGCCCGACTGACCTCCCACCTTATACCCTCCTTAAAACTTAAAATTAACGATAACTCTGCGGTCTTTGCCCTAACTCACCCTACAAACTTATACCCTCCATAAAACTTAAGCTCATCCAAAACTGTACTGTTTGTGTTCTAACAATCAGCAAGTCCTGTTTTCCCATGACATAGAGCGTGCTGACCTACACTTGTTTGCAGATGAGAAATGCCTTATCCTGCTTTTCAAGGGCCTGACAGGTTCACGGGGATTCACAATGCATCAGAATCGTCCCAGGTGTATATTGGTTTCACAATGTATCAGGATCCTGCCAGGTGTATCTGTGTATCAGGATCCTGCCATGTGTGTACGGGGATTCACAGTGCACCAGGATCCCGCCAGGTATAACTAGGGTTTCACACTGTATCATGAAACTTTCAGGTGTGTATGGGGATTCACATTGTATCAGGGATCGGCCAGGTGTGTATAGGATTTCACAGTGTATCAGGAAACTGCCAGGTGTGAATGGGATTTCCGGTGTATCAGATTCCAGCCAGGTGTGTACAGTGTTTCACATTATGTCAGTTTCCTGCCAGTTGTGTACGGGGTTTCACGGTGTATCTGGATCCGGCCTGGTGTGCACGGGGTTTCACAGTGTAGCAGGATCCTGCCACGTCTGTATGGGGTTTCACAGTGTATCAGGAACCTGCCAGGTGTGAATAGGATTTACGGTGTATCAGATTCCCGCCACGTGTGTATAGTGTTTCACATTATCTCAGTTACCTGCCAGGTGTGTACGGGGATTCACAGTGGATCAGGATCGTACCATATGTATACGGGGTTTCACAGTGTATCAGGATCTGGCCTGGTGTGCACGGGGTTTCTCACTGTATCCGGATCCTGCCAGGTGTGTACAGGGTTTCACAGTGTATCAGGATCCTTCCAGGTGTGAATGGGTTTTACAGTGTATCAGATTCCTGTCAGGTGTGTAGTGGATTCACAGTTATTCACTTTCCTGCCATGTGTGTAGAGTTTCACAGTACATCAGGATCATGCCAGGGGTGTACAGGCTTTTAGAGTGCATCATGATCCTCCCAGTTGTGCATAGTGCTTCTCAGAGCATCAGGATCCTGCCAGGTCTGTACAGGGCTTCACATTGTATAAGCATCCTGCCAGTTTTGTACAGGGTTCCACAGTGTATGAGGATCCTGCCAGGTGTGTACAGGTTTTCACAGTGTATCAGATTCCTGCCAGGTGTGTAAGGGGTTTGACAGTGTATCAGTTTCCTACCAGCTGTGTAGGGGGTTTACACTCCTCTGTCCTCTCTCCAATGCCTTCACACCCTTCCTAATTTATGGCACCCATAAATAGACGCAGTACTCCAGACGAGGCCTAACTCGTGTCTTATACAAGTTCAACATGAGCTCCTTACTCTTGCACTCAATGCCCCTATTAATAATTCCTAATATACTATATGCTTTATCAACTGCTCTCTCAATATGATCTGCCATCTTTAAAAACTTATGTATCTACACACCGAGATCCCTCTGTCCCTCCACCTTCTTTATAAAATCTCTTGTTTATTACACTGTCTCTCCATATTCTTCATGCGAAAATGAATCACTTCACATTTCTCTGCATTGAAATTCATCTGCCACTTGTCTGCCCAAACCAGCAACATTTCTATTTCCGTTTGAAGTTCAAGTCCATTCTGATCATAGTTCACAAAGATACCAAACTTGGTATCTCTTTCCATCCTCTTATTCATGCCTTTGTTAACTCGAGACTTCAGAATAACCAGGCACTCCTGACTGACCTCCAGCCTTATACTGTCCACAAACTTAAACTTATCCAAAACTTCGTTTTCTGTGCATCAAGTCTGTTTACTCATCACCCAGACTGTGCTAATCTATATTGGTAAACACATTGTAAATGCTTAAATTTTATAATTCTCTTCCTGCTTTTCAAATCCATCCATGGCCTCACCAACGAACACTCCCAACCCGCAACATCCCCGCCCCATCCCAACCCCTCCCCCCACCCCCCCACCCTCCGGGATCCTGTCAGGGTCCTGCCAGGTGTGCACGGGGTTTCAGAGTGCACGAGGATCCCGCCAGGTGTGAAGATGGTTTCACAGTGTATCATGAACCTTCCAGATGTGTAAGGGGTGTTACAGTGTATCAGCGATCGGCCAGTTGTGTACAGGGTTTCACAGTGTATCAGGAACCTGCCAGGTGTTAATGGGTTTTACAGTGTATCATATTCCTGCCAGTTGTGTAAAGTGTTCCACATTGTATCAGTTTCATGCCAGGTGTGTACGGGGATTGACAGTGGATCAGGATCATTCCATGTGTGCATGGGGTTTCACAGTGTTACAGGATCCGGCCTGGTGTGTACGGGGTTTCACAGTGTATTAGGATCCTACCAGGCATGGATTTGTTTAACAGTGTATAATGGTCCTGCCATGTTTGTACAGTGTTTCACAGTGCACCAGGTACCTGCAAGGTGTTTACTGGGTTTCTCTGTGCCAGGGCCTTGCAAGGTGAGTACAAGGTTTCACAGTGTATCAGGATCCTCCCAGGTGTGTACAGGGTTACACAGTGTATCAGAATACTGCCAGATATGTACAGGGTTTAACAGTGTATCTGGATGCTGCCAGGTGTATACGGGGTTTCACAGAGCATCAGGATCCTGCCAGCTGTGTACCCGGTTTCACAGTGCTATGGGTCCTGCCAGGTGTGTACATGATTTCATGGTGTATCAGGATTCTGTCAGATGTGTCCAGGAATCCACAGTGTATCAAGATCATGCCAGGCGTGTACGGGGTTTCACAGTGTATCAGGATCCTGCCAGGAATTAAATGGTTTTACAGTGTATTAGATTCCTGCCAGGTGTGTAGTGGGTTCACAATTTTACACTTTCCTGCCATGTGTGTACAGGGTTTCACAGTTCATTAAGATCCTGCCAGGTTTGTACTGGGTTTCACAGGGCACCAGGGTCCTGCCAGTTGTGTAAGGAGTTTCAGTGTGCCAGGATCCTGTCAGGTGTGTACAGTGTTTCACATTGTATCAGTTTCATGCCAGTTGTGTACAGGGATTCACAGTGGTTCAGGATCGTACCATGTGTGTACGTGGTCTCACAGTGTATTAGGATCCGGCCTGGTGTGCACGGGGTTTTACAGAGTATCAAGATCCTGCCAGGTGTGTACGGGGTTTCACAGTGTATCAGGATCCTGCCAGGTGTGTACGGAGTTTCACAGTGTATTCGTTTCCAGCCAGCTGTGTAGGAGGATCACAGTGCATCAGGATCCTGCCAGGCATGTAATGGCTTAATGGTGTATAATGGTGCTGCCAGGGTGTACGGGGTTTCACAGCGCACCAGGTTCCTGCAATGTGTGTACATTGCTTTCAGTGTGCCAAGGCCCTGCCAGGTGAGTACAAGGTTTCAGAGTGTATCAGGATCGTGGCAATTGTGTATGGGGTTTCAGAGTGTATCAGGATCCTGCCAGGTGTGTATGGGTTTTCACAGTATATTAGTATCCTGCCAGGTGTGTACAGGTTCCACAGTGTATCAGGATCCTGGCAGGAATGAATGCTTGTAACAGTGTATCAGATTTCTGCCAGGTGTGTAGTTGGTTCACATTTTTCCACATTCCTGCCATGTGTGTATAGGGTTACATAGTGCATCAGGGTCCTGCCAGGTGTGCAAGGGATATCAGTATGGCTGGATCCTGCCAGGTGTGTACAGGCTTTCACAGTGCATCAAGATCCTGCCAGTTGTGTACAGGGTTTTTCAGAGTATCAGGATCCTTCCAGGTCTGTACAGTCATTCACATTGTATAAGGATCCTGCCAGGTGTGTACACGTTTTAACAGCACACCAGGGTCCTTCCAGGTGTGTACGGGGTTTCAGTGTACCAGGACCATGTCAGGTGAGTACAAGGTTTCACAGTGTGTCAGGATGCTGCCAGGTGTGTAGAAGGTTTCACAGTTTATCAGGATTCCGCTTGAAGTGTTCAGGGTTTCACAGATTATCTGCATCCTGTCAGTTGTGTACGTTTTTTCACAGTGGATCAGGATTCTGCCAGGTGCGTAGATGGTTTCACAGTGTATCAGGATCCTGCGAGTTGTGTACAAGGTTTCTCAGTGCATCGGGGTCCTACCAGGTATGTTCATGGTTTCACAGTGTATCAGGATCCTGCCAGTTGTGTTACGCTTTTAGAGTGTATCAGATTACTGCAAGGTGTGTAAATGGTTTCCCATTTTATCAGTATCCTGCCAGGTGTATATGGGGTTTCACATTGTATGAGGATCCTGCCAAGTGTGTAAAGGGTTTCACAGTGTATAAGTTTCCTGCCAGCTGTGTAGAGGTTTTACAGTGTATCAGTTTTATTCCAGGTGTTTACGAGGTTTCACAGTGGATCATCATCGTACAATTTGTGTCCGGGGTTTCACAGTGTATTAGTTTCCTAACAGATTTGTAGGGGGTTTACCGTGTATCAGTTTTCTACCTGGCGTGAAAGGGTTTCACAGTGGATCATCTTTGTACCATGTGGGTAGCGGGTGGGTTCCACAGCGTATCTGGGTTCTGTCCGGTTTGTACGGGGATTAACAGTATATCAGTTTCCCTCCACTTGCGTAAGGGGTTTCACAATGTATCAGAATCCTGCCGCCATATGTTGGTTTAACACTATATGAGGGTCCTGCCAGGTGTGTACGGGATTTCATCATGTATCAGGCTCCTGCCAGGAATTTAATGGGTTTCAGAGTGCATCAGGATACATCCAGGTTTGTACAGGGTTTCACAGTGCATCAGGGTCCGGCCAGGTGTGAACAGGGTTTCAGTGTGCCAGGACCATGTCAGGTGAGTACAAGGTTTCACAGTGTGTCAGGATCCTGCCAGGTGTATAAAAGGTATCAAAGTTTATCAGTATTCCGCTTCATGTGTTCAGGGTTTCACAGTCTCTCTGGATCCTGCCAGGTGTGTACGTTTTTTCACCATGTATCAGGATCCTGCCAGGTGTGTACAGCGTTTCAAAGTGAATACGCATCCTGCCAGTTTGTATCGCGTTTCAAAGTGTATCATGGACATTCCAGGCGTGTAGAGGGTTTCACAGTGGATCAGGATCCTGCCAGGTGTGTAGAGGGTTTCACAGTGTATCAGGACCCTGAGAGTTGTGTACAGGGTTTCACAGTGCATCAGGATCCTACCAGACCTGTTCATGGTTTCAGATTCCGGCCAGGTGTGTAAATGGTTTCTCATTTTATCCGTTTCCTTCTAGGTGTGTATGGGGTTTCACATTGTATGAGGATCCTGTCAAGTGTGTACAGTGTTTTACAGTGTATAAGTTTCCTACCAGCTGTGTAGAGGTTTTACAGTGTATCAGTTTTATGCCAGGTGTTTACGGGGTTTCACAGTGGATCATCATCGTACAACGTGTGTACGGGGTTTCACAGTGTATCAGGATCCTGCCAGGTTTGCACGGGGTTATAACATGTATCAGGGTCCTGCCAGCTGTGTATGGTGTTACACAGCGTATCAGGATACTGCCAGGCATGTATTGGCTTAACAGTGTATCTGGGTCCTGCCAGGTGTGTATGGGGTTTTAGAGTGCATCAGCATCCTGCCAGGTGTGGACATGTTTTCACAGTGCACCAGTGTCCTGCCAGATGTGTACAGTGTTTCAATGTGCCAGGATCATGCCAGGTGAGTACAAGTTTTCACAGTGTAACAGAATCCTGTCAGGTGTGTACAGAGTTTCACAGTGTATCAGGAATCTGCTTCACGTGTACAGGGTTTGAGAGACTATCTGGATCCTGCCAGGCGTGACCGGAGTTTCACAGTGTATCAGGATCCAGCTAGGTGTGCACAGGGTTTCACAGCGTATCAGGATCTTGCCAGATATTTACAGGGTTTCAGAGTGCATCAGGATGCTGCCAATTGTGTCCAGGGTTTCACAGTGCATCATGGTCTTGCCAGGTGTGAACGGGGTTTCAAATTGTATCAGGAACCTGCCAGGTGTGTAGGGGGTTTGACAGTGTATCAGCAATCGGACAGGTGTGTACAGGGTTTGACAGTGTATCAGGAACCTGCCAGGTGTGTTAGGAATTTACAGTGTATCAGGTTCCTACCAGGTGTGTACAGGGTTTCTCATTTTATCCGTTTCCTGACAGCTATGTATGGAGTTTCACATTGTATGTGTATCCTGCGACGTGTGTATAGGCTTTCACAATGTATCAGTTTCCTTCCAGGTGTGTACGGAGTTTTACAGTATATGAGGATCATGACAGGTGTCTACAGGGTTTCACGGAGTATCAGTTTCCTGCCAGGTGTGTACAGGTTTCACAGTGTATCAGGATCCTGCCAGGAATGAATGCGTATAACAGTGTATCAGATTTCTGCCAGGTGTGTTGTTGGTTCACATTTTTCCACATTCCTGCCATGTGTGTACAGGGTTTCACAGTGCATCAGTGTCCTTCCAGGTGTATCAGGGATATCAGTGTGGCTGGATCCTGCCAGGTTTGTACAGGCTTTCACAGTGCATCAAGATCCTACAAGTTGTGTACAGGGTTTCTCAGAGTATCAGGATCCTGCCAGGTCTGTGCAGACTTTCACATTCTATAAGGATCCTGCCAGGTGTGTACAGGGTTTCACAATGCATGAGGATCCTGCCAGGTGTGTACGGGGTACCACAGTGTATCAGCTTCCTGCAGGTGTGTACGGGGTTTCACAGTGTATGAGGATCATGACCGATGTGCACAGGGTTTCACAGTGTATCAGTTTCCTAACAGATTTGTAGGGGGTTAACAGTGTATCAGTTTTCTGTCAGGCGTGAAAGGGTTTCACAGTGGATCATCTTTGTACCATGTGGGTAGCGGGTGGGTTTCACAGTGTATCAAGGTCCTGCCAGGTGTGAAGCGGGTTCCACAGTGTATCTGGGTCCTGCCAGGGTGGTACCAGGTTTCACAGTATATCAGTTTCCCTCCAGTTACGTAAGGGGTTTCAGAATGTATCAGAATCCTGCCGCCATGTGTTGGTTTAACACTATATCAGGGTCCTTCCAGGTGTGTACGGGATGTCATCGTGTATCAGGCTCCTGCCAGGAATTTAATGGGTTTTAGAGTGCATTTGGATACTGCCAGGTTTGTACAGGGTTTCACAGTGCACCAGGGTCCTGCCAGGTGTGTACAGTGTTTTAGTGTGCCAGGACCATGTCAGGTGAGTACAAGGTTTCACAGTGTGTCAGGATCCTGCCAGGTGTGTACAAGGTTTCACAGTTTATCAGGATTCTGCTTGATGTGTTCAGGGTTTCACAGTCTATCTGGATCCTGCCAGGTGTGTACATTTTTTCACCGTGTGTCAGGATCCTGCCAGGAATGAATGCGTATAACAGTGTATCAGATTTCTGCCAGGTGTGTTGTTGGTTCACATTTTTCCACATTCCTGCCATGTGTGTACAGGGTTTCACAGTGCATCAGTGTCCTTCCAGGTGTATCAGGGATATCAGTGTGGCTGGATCCTGCCAGGTTTGTACAGGCTTTCACAGTGCATCAAGATCCTACAAGTTGTGTACAGGGTTTCTCAGAGTATCAGGATCCTGCCAGGTCTGTGCAGACTTTCACATTCTATAAGGATCCTGCCAGGTGTGTACAGGGTTTCACAATGCATGAGGATCCTGCCAGGTGTGTACGGGGTACCACAGTGTATCAGCTTCCTGCAGGTGTGTACGGGGTTTCACAGTGTATGAGGATCATGACCGATGTGCACAGGGTTTCACAGTGTATCAGTTTCCTAACAGATTTGTAGGGGGTTAACAGTGTATCTGTTTTCTGTCAGGCGTGAAAGGGTTTCACAGTGGATCATCTTTGTACCATGTGGGTAGCGGGTGGGTTTCACAGTGTATCAAGGTCCTGCCAGGTGTGAAGCGGGTTCCACAGTGTATCTGGGTCCTGCCAGGGTGGTACCAGGTTTCACAGTATATCAGTTTCCCTCCAGTTACGTAAGGGGTTTCAGAATGTATCAGAATCCTGCCGCCATGTGTTGGTTTAACACTATATCAGGGTCCTTCCAGGTGTGTACGGGATGTCATCGTGTATCAGGCTCCTGCCAGGAATTTAATGGGTTTTAGAGTGCATTTGGATACTGCCAGGTTTGTACAGGGTTTCACAGTGCACCAGGGTCCTGCCAGGTGTGTACAGTGTTTTAGTGTGCCAGGACCATGTCAGGTGAGTACAAGGTTTCACAGTGTGTCAGGATCCTGCCAGGTGTGTACAAGGTTTCACAGTTTATCAGGATTCTGCTTGATGTGTTCAGGGTTTCACAGTCTATCTGGATCCTGCCAGGTGTGTACATTTTTTCACCGTGTGTCAGGATCCTGCCAGGTGTGTACAGCGTTTGAAAGTGAATCAGGATCCTGCCAGTTTGTATCGCGTTTCACAGTGTATCATGGACATTCCAGGCGTGTAGAGGGTTTCACAGTGGATCAGGATTCTGCCAGGTGTGCAGAGTGTTTCACAGTGTATCATGATCCTGCGAGTTGTGTACAGGGTTTCACAGTGTACCAGGGTCCTACCAGACATGTTCATGGTTTCAGAGTGTATCAGATTCCTGCCAGGTGTGTAAATGGTTTACCATTTTATCCGTTTCCTGCTAGGTGTGTACGGTGTTTCACATTGTATGAGGATCCTGTCAAGTGTGTACAGAGTTTTACAGTGTGTAAGTTTCCTACCAGCTGTGTAGAGGGTTTCGAGTGTATCAGTTTTCTGCCAGGTGTATACATGTTTTCACAGTGCACCAGAGTCCTGCCAGATGTGTACGGGATTTCAATGTGCCAGGATCATGCCAGGTGAGTACAAGTTTTCACAGTGTAACAGGATCCTGTCAGGTGTGTACAGAGTTTCACAGTGTATCAGGAATCCGCTTGACGTGTACAAGGTTTCACAGACTATCTGGATTCTGCCAGGCGAGACCGGAGTTTCACAGGGTATCAGGATCCTGCTAGGTGTGTATAGGGTTTCACAGCGAATCAGGATCTTGCCAGATATTTACAGTGCTTCAAAGTGCATCTGGATGATGCCAGTTGTGTACAGGGTTTTACAGTGCATCCTCATCTTCCCAGGTGTGTACAGGGTTTCACAGTGGATCAGGATTCTGCGATTTGTGTATATGGTTCCACAATGCATCAGGATCCTGCCGTATGTGTACAGGGTTTCACAGTGCATAAGGGACCTGCCAGTTATGTACATGGTTTCACAGTGTATCAGGATCCTGCCAGGTGTTTACGGGGTTTCAAAGTTTATCAGAAACCTGCCAGGTGTGTATTGGGTTTGACAGTGTATCAGCAATCGTTCAGGTGTTTACAGGGTTTGACAGTGTATCAGAAACCTGCCAGGTGTGTTAGGCTTTTACAGTGTATCAGATTCCTGCCAGGTGTGTACAGGGTTTCTCATTTTATCAGTTTCCTACCAATTATGTATGGAGTTTCACATTGTATGTGGATCCTGCATCGTGTGTATTGGCTTTCACAATGTATCATTTTCCTACAAGGTGTGTACGGAGTTTCACATTATATGAGGATCCTGACAGGTGTCCACATGGCTTCACGGTGTATCAGTTTCCTACCAGCTGTGTAGGGGGTTTACAGCGTATCAGATTTCTGCCAGCTGTGTACGGGGTTTCACAGTGTATCATCATCTTACAATGTGTGTACGGGGTTTCACCGTTTTTCAGGATCCTGCCAGGTTTGCACGGAGTTTCACCATGTATCAGGGTCCTGCCAGCTGTGTACGGGGTTTCACAGCGTATCAGGATTCTGCCAGGCATGTGTTGGTTTAACAGTGTATCAGGGTCCTGCCAGGTGTGTAAGGGGTTTGAGAGTGCATCAGGATCCTGCCAGGGGTGTACAGGATTTCAAAGTGCACCAGGGTCCTGCCAGATGTGTACGGGGTTTCAGTGTGCCAGGACCATGCCAGGTGATTACAAGGTTTCACAGTGTAACAGGATCCTGCCAGGTGTGTACAGGGTTTCACAGTGTATCAGTTTCCTACCAGCTGTGTAGGGGGTTTACAGTGTATCAATTTTCTGCCAGGTGTGTGCGGGATTTCACAGTGGATCATCATCGTCCAATGAGTGTACCGGTTTCCAGAGTGTATCAGTATCCTGCCAGGTTTGCACGGGTTTTCAACGTGTATCATGGTCCTGCCAGCTGTGTTCTGGGTTTCCCAGTGGATCAGGATTTTGCCAGGCATGTGCATGGTTTCTCAGTGTATCAGGATCTTGCCAGGTGTGCACGGGGTTTCGTAGTGTATCAGGAACCTGCCAGGGGTGTATCTGGTTTGACAGTGTATCAGGAATCGCACAGTTGTGTATAGGGTTTCACAGTGCATCAGGAACCTGCCAAGCATGTATTGGTTTAAGAGTGTATCAGGGTCCTGCCAGTGGTTTATGGGGTTTCATCGGTTGTCAGGCTCCTGCCTGGATTGTACAGGGTATCACAGTGCATCAGGATGTGGCCAGGTGTGTATAGGGTTTCACAGTGCATCATCGTCTTGGGAGGTGTGTACAGGTTTTCACAGTGGAACAGGATTCTGCCAGACATGTAAAGGGTTTCACATTGTATCAGGATTCTTCCAAGTGTGTACAGGGTTTTATTGTGTATCAATTTCCTACCAGCTGTTGAGGGTTTACAGTGTATTAGTTTTCTGCCAGGTGTGTACGGGGTTTCATAGTGGATCACAATAGTACAATGTGTGTACGGGGTTTCACAGCGTATCAGGATCCTGCCAGGCATGTATTGGTTTAACAGTGCATCAGGATCCTGCCAGGTGTGTACAGGTTTTCACAGTGCACCAGAGACCTGCCGGATGTGTACGGGGTTTCAATGTGCCAGGAAAATGCCAGATTAGTAGAAGGTTTCACAGTGTATCAGGATCCTGCCGGTTGTGTACAGGGTTTCACAGTGTATCAGGATTCTGCTTGATGTGTACAGGGTTTCACAGTCTATCTGGATCTTGCCAGATGTTTACAGGGCTTCACCATGAATCATGGTCTTGCCAGGTGTGTACGGAGTTTCACAGTGGTTCAGAATTCTGCCAGTTGTGTACATAGTTTACACTGCATCAGGATCCTGCCGTATGTGTACAGGGTTTCCCAGTGCAACAGGGTCCTGCCAGGTATGTACATGGTTTCACAGTTTATCAGGATCCTGCCAGTACTGTACGGGGCTTCAAAGTGTATCAGGAACCTGCCAGGTGTGTACGGGGTTTGACAATGTATCAGGAATCGGACAGGTGTGTATGGGGTTTGACAGTGTATCAGGAACCTGCCAGGTGTGTTAGGTTTTTACAGTGTATCAGATTCATGCCAGGTGTGTACAGGGTTTCTCATTTTATCATTTTTCTGCCAGGTATGTATGGAGTTTCAAGTTGTATGTGGATCCTGCCACGTGTGTATAGGCTTTCACAATGTATCAGTTTCCTGCCAGGTGTGTACGGAGTTTCACAGTATATGAGGACCCTGACAGGTGTCTACAGGGTTTCACGGTGTATCAGTTTCCTTTCAGCTGTGTAGGGGGTTTACAGCGTATTAGATTTCTGCCAGGTGTGTAGGGGTTTTCACAGTGGATCATCATCTTACAATGTGTGTACGGGGTTTCACCGTTTTTTAGGATCCTGCCAGGTTTGCACTGGGTTTCACATCGCATCAGGATCCTGCCAGGCATGTGTTGGTTTAACAGTGTATCAGGGTCCTGCCAGGTGTGTATGGGGTTTTAGATTGCATCAGGATCATGCCACCGGTGTACAGGGTTTCACAGTGCACCAGGGTCCTGCCAGGTGTGTACGGGTTTCAATGTGCCAGGAAAATGCCAGGCTTTAGAACGTTTCGCAGTGTATCAGGATCATGCGAGGTGTGTACAGGGTTTCACATTGTACCAGGATACCGCTTGATGAGTACAGGGTTTCACAGTCTATCTGGATCCTGCCAGGCGAGACCGGAGTTTCACAGTGTACCAGGCTCCTTATAGGTGTGTACAGGGTTTCACAGCGTATCAGCATCTTGCCAGATGTTTCCTGGGTTTCAAAGTGCATCAGGATCCTTCCAGTTGTGTAGAGGGTTTCACAGTGCATCATGGTCTTGTCAGGTATGTACGAGCTTTCACAGTTGATCAGGAATCTGCCAGTTGTGTACAGGGTTTCACAGTGTATCAGGAATACGCTTAATGTGTACAGGGTTTCACAGTCTATCTGGATCCTGCCAGGCGAGACCGGAGTTTCACGGTGTATCAGGATCCTGATAGGTGTGTACAGGGTTTCACAGCGTATCAGGATCTTGCCAGATGTGTACATGGTTTCAAATTGCATCAGGATCCTTCCAGTTGTGTACAGGGTTTCACAGTGCATCATGGTCTTGCCAGGTGTGTACGGGGTTTCACAGTTAATCAGGATACTGCCAGTTGTGTATATGGTATCACACTGCATCTGGATTCTGCCGTAGAGTACAGGGTTCCACAGTGCATCAGGGTCCTGCCCGATATGTACATGGTTTCACAGTGTATCAGGTTCCTGTCAGGGGTGTACGGGATTTCATAGTGTATCAAATACGTGCCAGCTGTATATGGGGTTTGACAGTGTATCAGGAATTGAACAGCTATGTACAGGGTTTCACAGGGTATCAGGAACCTGGCAGGTGTGTTTGGCATTTACAGTGTATCAGATTCCTGCTAGGTGTGTACAGGGTTACTCATTTAATCAGTTTGCTGCCAGGCATGTATGCAGTTTCACGTTGTATGAGGATCCTGCCACTTGTGTACAGGCTTTCACAATGTATCAGTTTCCTGCCAAGTGTGTACGGAGTTTCACAGTGTATGAAGATCCTGACAGTTGTCTACAGGGTTTTGCGGTGTATCAGTTTCCTACCAGCTGTTTAGGGGGTTTACAGCGTATCTGATTTCTGCCAGGTTTGTATGGGGTTTCACACTGCATCATCATCTTACAATGTGTGTACGGGGTTTCACAGTTTTTCAGGATCCTGCCAGGTTTGCACTGGGTTTCACCATGTATCAGGGTCCTGCCAGCTGTGCACGGGGTATCACAGCGTATCAGGATCTTGCCAGGCATGCTTTGGTTTTACAGTGTATCAGGGTCCTTCCAGGTTTGTATGGGGTTTTAGAGTGCATCAGGATCCTGCCAGGGGTGTACAGGTCTTCACAGTGCACCAGGGTCCTGCCAGGTGTGTACGGGTTTTCAGTGTGCCAGAACCATGCCAGGTGATTACAAGGTTTCATAGTGTAACAGGATCCTGCCAGGTGTGCACAGGGTTTCACAGTGTATCAGGATTCCGCTTGATATTTTCAGGGTTTCACAGTCTATCTGGATCCTGCCAGGCGTGCCCAGATTTCACAGTGTATCAGGATCCTGCCAGGTTTGTATCGGGCTTGACAGTGTATCTGGAATCGCAAGCTGTTTATAGGGTTTCACAGTGTATCAGGAAACTGCCAGGCATGTATTGGTTTAAAAGTGCATCAGTGTCCTGCCAGTTGTTTATGGGGATTCATCGTGTGTCAGGCTCCTGTCAGGAGTGTACAGGGTTTCACAGTGCATCAGGATGCTCCCAGGTGTGTACTGGGTTTCACAGTGCATCATGGTCTTGTGAAGTGTGTAGACGTTTTCAAAGTGGAACAGGATTCTGCCAGACGTGTGCACGGTTTCACAGTGTATCTGCATTTTGCCAGTTGTGTACGGGGTTTCACACTGCCTCAGGATCCTGCCAGTTGTCTACAGGATTTCACAGTGCATCAGGATCCTGCCATGTGTTTACAATTTTTCACACTGGATCAGGATTCTGCCAGACATGTACATGGTTTCACAGTGCATCAGGATCCTGCCAGGTGTGCACGTGGTTACACAATGTATCAGGAACCTGCCAGGTGTGTATCGCGTTTGACAGTGTATCAGGAATCGGACAGTTGCGTACAGGGTTTCACAGTGTATCAGGAACCTGCCATGTGTATTAGCCATTTGCAGTATAGCATGATTCCTGCCAGATGTGTCCAGGCTTTCTCATTTTACCAGTTGCCTGGCAGGAGTGTAAAGGGTTTCACATTGTATGAGGATCTTGCCACCTGTGTACAGGGTTTCACAGTGTATCAGTTTCTTGCCAGGGGCTTACTTGGTTTCTCAGTGTATGAGGATCGTGCCAGGTGTGTACGGGGTTTCACAGTGGATCATTATCGTACCCTGTGTGTACGGGGTTTCACAGTATATCAGGATCCTGCCAATATTGCACGGGGTTTTACAGTGTCTCAGGATCCTGCTTGGTGTGTACGGTGTTTCAGTGTGCCAGGACCATGCCAGGTGAGTACAAGGTTTCACAGTGTATCAGGATTCTGCTTGCCGTGTTCAGCGTTTCACAGTCTATCTGGATCCTGCCAGGCGTGACCGGACATTCACAGTGTATCATGATCCTGCCAGGTGTGTATCGGATTTGACAGTGTATCAGGAATCGTACAATTGTGTATAGGGTTTTACAGTGTATCAGGAACCTGCCAGGCATTTATTGGTTTAAAAGTGTATCAGGGTCCTGCCAGTGGTTTATGGGGTTTGATCGTGTGTCAGGCTCCTGCCTGGAGTGTACAGGGTTTCACAGTGCATCAGGATGCTGCCAGGTGTGTATAGGGTTTCACATTGCATCATGGTCTTGCGATGTGTGTACAGGTTTCCAAAGTGGAACAGGATTCTGTCAAGCGTGTATAGGGTTTCATAGTGTATCAGGAACCTGCCAGGTGGATATCGCGTTTGATAGTGAATCAGGAATCGGAAAGTTCTGTACAGGGTTTCACAGTGTATCAGGAACCTGCCAGGTGTGCTAGGTTTTTACAGTGTATCAGATTCCTGCAAGGTGTGTCCAGGCTTTCTCAGTTTATCAGTTTCCTGCCAGGTGTTTCCGGGGTTTCACAGTGTATGAGGAACCTACCAGGTGTGTACAGGGTTTCAAAATGGATGAGGATGCTGCCAGTTGTGTACAGGGTTTCACAGTGTATCAGTTTCCTACCAGCTGTTTAGGGGGTTTACATTGTATGAGTTTTCTGCCAGGTGTGTACGGGGTTTCACAGTGGCTCATTATCGTACCTTGTGTGTATGGGGTTTCACAGTGTATCAGGATCCGGCCAGGTTTCCACGGGATTCCACGCTGTCTCAGGATCCTGCCAGCTGTGTACGGGGTTTCATAGTGTATCAGGATCCTGCCAGACGTTTACGGGGTTTCACAGTGTATCAGGAAGCCGCCAGAGATTTAAAGGGTTTCACAGTGCACCAGGGTTCTGCCAGGTGTGTACGGGGTTTCAGTGTGCCTGGATCCAGCCATGTGTGCACAGGGTTTGACAGAGCATCAGGATCCTGCCAGGTATGTGCAGGGTTTGACAGTGCATCAGGGTCCTTCCAGGTGTGTAAATGGTTTTACAGTTATCAGGGTCCTGCCAGGTGTGTGCGGGATTTCACAATGTATCAGAATTCTGCCAGGTGTGCACAGGGTTTCACAGTGAGTCAAGCACCTGCAACGTATGTACAGGTTTTCAAAGTGTATCAGGTTCCTGCCAGGCGTGTACTGGGTTTCGCTGTGTATCAGGATCCTGCCAGGTGTGTACAGGGTTTCACAGTGCTACAGGATCCTGCCAGGCTTGGGCGGGGTTTTAACGTGTATCACGCTCCTTCCAGGTGTGCGTGGTGCTTCACAATTTAATCACAACCTGCCAGGAGTGTATGGGATTTCACAGTGGATCAGGATCCTGACAGGTTATTTTAAGTATTTGCTTGTGATAGTGATCAGCAGTCGATAAAGTGAAATAATTTGTTGCCTTTTTATTTAGATGGTGTGTTTAAAGTCCTATGAATTTTAACATGAATATACAAAAAATTATTGAGGATTGTTGTTCTATCCAAACAATTTACAATACTGTTTTCACAGCCTTTGGGGTTCTGACTATCTCTTAACGAGTAGTGAAAGTTAAGATTTCGGAATTTCTCATGTTTGAACAGACGAGCTTCCAATCCCAAATCCTTATCATTTAGAGTTTTACCTCCATAACATTGTCTGAGTACACCCTGCTTCTGCCTCATCTGCTCTTGTAACCCAATAATGTAATATTTACAGTGCAAAAGGAGGCCATTCGGTGATTGAGTCTGCACTGACTCTCTAAAAGACTAGCCCCACTCCTCCATCTTCTCCACGTAACCTTGTACATGCTTTTATTTCAAATAGCAATCGAATTTCCTTTTGAACACTTTTATCGAACTTGCCTCCACCACCCTCTCAGGAAGTTTGTTCCAGGCTCCACCCACACTCTGGATGGAAAAAAGAAATCCTATCACTTTTGTCCCTTTTGCCAATTATATTGAATCTGTGCCCTTGAGGTTTTGATGCTCTAGAATGCGATAGGTTTTTCACTACCTAACCTGTCCATACTTCTCAGGGTTTTGAATATTTCCATTAAGTCTGCCCGCAGCCTTCTTTTCCTCAAAGAAACAGTCCAAACCTCTCCAATCTACCCTCATAGGTACAGTTCTTTATCCATAGATTCTTGTGAATCTCCTCTGTACTCTCTCCAAAGCCTTTACATCCTTCCTCAAGTTTGGCACCCATAATTAGGCGCAGTACTCCAGATGGAGCCTAACTCGTGTCTATGCGAGTTCAACATGAGCTCCTTACTCTTGCACTCAATTCCCCTATTAATAATGCCTAAGATACTATATGCTTTATTAACTGCTCCCTCAATATGCCCTGCCATCTTTAAAGACTTATGTATCTACACACCGAGATCCCTCTGTCCCTCCACCTTCCTTACGGTATCTCCCTTTGTTTTACACTGTCTCTCCATATTCTTTTTGCGAAAATGAATCACTTCACATTTCTCTTCATTGAAATTAATCTGCCACTTGTCTGCCCAAACCACCAACATGTCTATTTCCTTTTGAAGTTCAAGACCATTCTGATCATAGTTCACAAAGATTCCAAACTTGGTATCTTTTTCCATCCTCTTATTCATGCCTTTGCTAACTCGAGACTTGAGCATAGTCTGACCTCCCGCCTTATACAGTCCACAAACATAAACTTATCCAAAACTTCGTTTTATGTGCATCAAGTTTGTTTACTCATCACCCAGACTGTGCTGATCTATATTGGTAAACACATGAGAAATGCTTTAATTTTATAATTCTCTTCCTGCCTTTCAAATCCCTCCATGGACTCACCAACGAGCACCCCCACCCCGCAACCCACCGCCCCACACCACCCCCCACCCTCCCCGCCGGCAAAACACCCACCCCAAGCCCCACCACCGAATTCTAAGATCCTCTGCCCACAATCCTCCAAGTTCTCTGCGCGTCATTTCTGGACGCTTTTGAAACCCCAATGATAATTAGTGCCTCATAGCGGCTGTGTTTTCTTCAGCAGTTGAAACACTAAATTCAAGAATTTCCTGCCTAAATTTCTGCCTCTCTATCGCTATTTTCGCTTTCAAGATGTTCCTTAAAGTTTATATCTTCAACGAACAAGGCTAAAATACTGCGTTCTCTGCCATGCATCCCGTTTTATTTGTTCATGTTCCTGTGAAGTACCTTGGGATTTTTACTTTGTTAAATATACCATATTAACGAAAATTGTTGTTTGAAATCTGCATCCCATCACTTGCCTTTCATGTGACTGAGATCGTCCGATAAACCTTGTGCGATATTCATGGAATCAATTGGGTCAGAACCTGTCTAAATAATTTTGATTTTGCAATGTTACAATTCCTGCAGTGTTTGCATCTGAAATTGAATCTGGTGAGTGATTTTATCATACCAAGAACCTGTATTTCTTTCAGTAGTTTATCCAGCTTAGGACACCATGGAACATTTTCAAAGGATTTCCACATCAGCCTTCAAGCCTGGGTGCCGATCTCCATCACCAGATTTAAGAGAAATTTGGAACTGTCTGCCCAGTTTTCATTCTCCACAAGCTCAGTAATTTTTCTACAAAGAATGATAATGAACATATTGAGGAGCGGAGTGAAGGATAAACAAGAAGGAAATTACCTGCTCAGTGATCGGAATTCACAGTTGTTTTGAGCACAGAAAACAGTCACTGGGGCAGGTATTGATCCCGAGTGAATGTGGGTGAATAATCTGTACGTATTGTGATTCAATCATTAAAGGGAAATAAATCCGATGACAATGAAATTAGAAATATATGTCAAGGAACGTGAGAAATCACTGCACTCTGTCGTATTTTAATGGGATTATCTTTTTTCTGTCCTTGTGTTTTCAAATTGACCTCAGGTTACTGATTGACAATATGATCCGCTTGTTTCTCACACTTATTTCCTGCTGTCATACTTAGAGATTTACTCAGAAATAAAACAACAGCAAACCAGATCTCAGCTGACAGAGAAGGGCAATTCTGGAAGTAAGAGAAGCAGTGAGAACATTCTGAGAAATTTGCACTAATTAATTGAAACAATCCCTGTTGATGTATTGGTCAGGAGAATCGAGCAATACGAACAGCTGTGGAAATCCATCTAATTATTGTTCTCCTAAGTATTTGAAATATGTGGAACGTTTTTACACATCAACGGCTGGTGTGAAGCCTCGGTAACCAGGAACATGTATCCAGCAGCCGGGCTTGTGTAGTCAGGACTTTCATCACCAGCTTAAAATAATAGAGCTTTTACTGTTATCACCAGGTGCAGTTATGGCATTACCAACTATTATAAAACTATTTTAAAGATTACATTTTTCTGAAATGGATTCTAAATCCACTTGGACTCTGAGAAGATCACTTATCTGGTCAAGCCAGACGTGGACTACGCTATGCTTACTTCAAGACTTCCAAAGGACATTAGGAATTCTGCAGCCCTTAAAAAGACAATGGCTAATATAAGCCCCAGAGACGGCTCACAACTTTCCTAATTTGGAAGCACCTTGGCTTGACTGCCAAAGCTCTTGAAAAAGGCAGTAAGCTTCTTAGAAAAACTCGTTGTCATCTTGAAACGGCATCACAGCAGCAGGGAGGAAACTGCTTGCATTAGGGAGAGAGAGAAGCCAAACAAGCCCAGTTTTCAGACTGCTGCAATTATGCAGACTACAAAGGGCCATCCCTGCATTGCCATAAATACAAAGGACCAGTCTCTCTCCTTACCCTGTTCTACCTACAATACTGGTATTACTGTTGGTATTATTATATACTCTGCTGGGGTGTGGGAACCAGAGGAGAATATTACAAGGTAATACCAGGCTGCACGGAATGCTGGGAAGGGCAGATAGCACTAAAATGGAGAATTGTATGTCAGTTGATGGATTCGGATTAAGGAAGCAAGTAATGAAGTATAAATCAGGGTTACATTGCAAGGAGGGGAATGTGTGGTGTATAGTTAATAAAATTGGGGAGTTACAGGCACAGATTGCCTTGTGGAATTATGATGTAGTGGCGAAAACATAGATCTGGCTTAAGGAAGGGTAGATCTGGGTATTAAATACTCCTGGTTACGAGGTTTTCAGAAGTTGTCGGGAGGGAAAACCGAAGGAGGTTTGGCTTTTTGGTTAAGGAGAGCATTGCAGTACTGGATAAAGTGAATGTGTCAGAAGATTCAAGGACACAATCGATTTGGATCTAGCTAAGGGATAAGAAAGGTGCAATTACATTGCTCAGTGTAATATAACGACCACCAGCTAGTGGGAAGGGTATAGAGGAACAAATCTGCAAGAACATTACATACAGGTGTAAACATCATAGAGTTGTTATAACGGGCGGGGAGATAGGGTTAACTACCTGTATTCAGGCTGGTTTAGTGATAAGATAAGGGGCAGTGAGGGACAATTATTCCTAGATTTTATTCAGGATAATTTCCTACAGCAGCATGTGTCTAGTCCAAGAAAAAATGAGGTACTGCCAGAACTGGAACTTGGAAATTAGGTGGGCCAAGTAGATTAGTGAAAGTGGGAAACATTAAGGGGAAAGTGATCATTGAATCATAAGGTTTAGGATGATGGTGGAACATAACATTGGTCAATCCAGAGTAAAAATAATCAATCAACAGAGAGTGGACTTCAATGGAGCAAGAACGGATCTGAGCCGTGTAGACTGGAATGAACGCTTGGAAGGAATAACAGTGGCTGAGCATTGGGCTACTTTCAAATAGAAGATGGCTTTGGCACAGTCAATGTATGTTCCCTCAAAAGGGAAGAGTAGGCCAAACAAATCCAGAGATCCCTCGATGACAGAATAGATAGATATTAAGTTAAAGAAGAGAAAGTGCGGTTATGACAAGTGTTGGGTAGCAAATGCAATTGAGAGCCAAACTGAATAGGGAAGGTTCAAAGGGATGTGAGAAAGCAAATACGAGAAACAGAGAGCGATTGTGAAAAAAAGACTGGCAGATAACAAAAAAGGAAATCCCAAAGTATTCTATAAGCGCATCGGTAGTAAAAGGGTGGTAAAAAGAGGACTAGGGCTTATTTGGGACCAAAACGCGGATTTAGTCATGGAGGCATGGCTGAGTTGTTAAATTCACCTGTCTTTACGTACGAGGCATATGCTAAGCAGGCCATGATGACAGGGTAGGAAACTCAGTCACTAGCGGGTTTTTTTAAAAAATGATAATAAGGGGGCATTGGAAAAGTGCTCACTACTTAAAGTTGATAAGGCACCAGGACAGAATGAGGTGCAACCAAGAATATTGAAGGAAGTGAGAATGGGAATTGCAGATGCACTGTTAATAATCTGTCAATGTTCCATGTATTCAGGGGAGGTGCTGGAGGACTGGAGAATTGGAAACATTTAGCGCTTGTTCAAAAAAGGTTGTAAAGAACTCCCCTGCTATTATAGGCCTGTAGTTTAACGTCTGGGGAAACTTCTAGGAACAGTTATTCGGGATAGAATTGATAGTCACATGGAAAAATGTGGACTGATTCGAAGAGTCAGCATCGATTTGTTAAAGGGAAATCGTGTCTAACTAACTTACTGGATTTTGTTGAAGGTGTAACAGAGATCGTTGATGAGGGCAATGCTTTTGATGTGGTTTATATGGGCTTCCAAAAGATGTTTGATACAGTACCACACAACAGATTTGTGAGGAATGTTATAGGTCATGGAATAAAAGGGACAATAGATACAAAATTTGTTGATGTATGGGAAGCAGAGAGTAAGGTTAATGGGTATTTATTTGGGCTCATGAGGGTTGGTATTGGGACGTTTACTTTTTCTGATCTATGTAAATGATCTAGATCTTTGTGTGCAGGGGACAATTTAAAAGTGTGTGGATGACACAAAATTTGGGGGGGTTGTAAACTGTGACGACGACAATGTAGAACTTCAAAAGGGCATTCACACATTTGTGGATTAGGCAGATGAGTGGCAGATGAAGTCCAATGTGGGGAAGTGTGAGGTGATACAATTTGGTACAAATAACATGGAGAGATAGTACGAAATATAATATACTATTCTTGGATCTTGGAGTGAAGAAGCAGAAAGACCTGGGTGCACATGGACATAAGTCATTAAAGGTGGCAGAGCCGGTAGAGAGAGCTGTCACTAAACCATGCAGTATTCGAGGCTTCATTAATAGAGGTATAGAGTACCATACCAGGGAGGTTATGATTAACTTATAAAACACACAGGTTAGGCATCAGCAGGAGTATTGCATACAATTCTCAGCACCACACTATAGAATGATGTGAAAGCATTGGAGAGATTGCAGAAGAAATTTACAAAAATGGTTCCAGGCATGAGACACTTCAGTTATGAAGAAAGATTGGGGAAGTTGGGACTGTTTTTTTTGGAAAGTAGAATGGTCAGAGCAGATTTGCTAGATGTTATGAAAATCATGAAGGGTCTGGGCAGAGAAGATAGGGAGAAATTGTTCCAGCTCGTAAACGGATGGAGAACCAAACGGCACAGTTTTAAAGTGTTTTGCAAAAGACCCATAGGTGAGGTGAGGAAAAATATCATTTTTCACACAGTGACCAATTACGGTATCTAATGCACTGTCTGGAAGCATAAAAGAGGGAATTGATGATTATTTAAAAATAACAATGATCAGGGTTACGGGGAAAAGGCAGGAGATTGGCACTAAGTTAAAATGCTCAGAGAGCCAGTGCAGATACAATGCCTCCTTCTACACCGTGACAATTCTGTGATTCTGTGAACTCGCCTGTGAAAGCAAACTCTAGATAGTCAAATGTGGAAGTCATTGCAGCTGTGGAGTCTATTCTACAACAGCGAAAACTTCCGACAGTGCAACATCTGATGTCAGATCTACCAGGACTGCACCGAATAACAGAATTAACTTATTCAACTTTGGTGTGTTTTTTTTTTAATCTTCATCTGTAACTAATCTTTGTGTGCGTATCTGTTAGTGAGTATCTTTTCATAGGCAACTTCCAGAGTAAAATTGCGAAATTAACTCACTTTGTTTTAAATGTAAAAAGGCTTCGCTGCTGGGTTATTTTACATGGTACGAGATGCTTCTCACTTGTGATCCAACACGATCACTCCATTGTGCATCTTATTTCACTTTTCCATTTCTATATGCTGGTGCCCAAACACTGCCAATTTAGTTCACATCCGCCCCAAACATATTATGCTACCTCAGCTAATGGGCATTCATCCCAATATTTTTGAGGTGCAACTCATTCCCTCTGAATACATTCCTCCTGCCCCTGGGGCAGGCGATAGCATAGTGGTATTATAGCTGGACCAGTAACCCGGGTTCAAATCCCGTCACTGCAGATTTCAAAAAAAATCTGGACTGAACAATCTATTGATGACCATGTCCTCCGGACTTGAAGCCACTGACAATTTCGTTGATTTTTGTAAAAACCCATCTGGTTCACAAATGCTCTTTCGGGAAGTAAATCTGCAGTCCTTATCTGGTCTGGCCTTCTTGTGACTCCAGACCCATAGCAACGCAGTTGACTATTAAATGCCACCCTGAAATGGCGTTGCAAGCCACTCAGCTGTACCAAATCGCAAAAAAAAAAAAAATCAGAAAAGGATTGAAGTGAGGGAGCACCCGGCATCGACCAAGGCACCGGAAACGACAATGGCAAACTCAGCCCTGTGGACCCTGCAAAGCCCACCTTAGTGACATCTGGGGTCTAGTGGAATAATCTCGGTGACAGTGAAGCAACAGCCTGACATAATCATGGTCACGGAATCATATCTGAGAGATAATGGCCCAGGCACCACCATCACCATCCCTGGTTATGTCCTGTCCCACCCGTGTGGTGGTGGTATATTGGTATACACACAGGGGAAGTTGCCCCTGAAGCCCTCAACATTGACTGCGGACCCCATGAAGCCTCATGGCATCAGGTCAATCATGGACAAGGAAACCTCCTGCTGATTACCACGCATCACCCTTTCTCAGCTGATGAATCAGTGCCCCTCCCTGTTAACTCACACAGAGTCACAGTGCAGAAGAGGCCCTTCGGCCCATCGAGTTTGCACCGACACGTGAGAAATTACTGACCTACCCATCTAATCCCTTTTTACCAGCCCTTGCCCCATAGCCTTGAATGTTATGACGTGTCAACTGCTCATCCAGGTACTTATTAAAGGATGTGAGGCACCACGCCAACACCACGCCCCCAGGCAGTGCATTCCAGACCGTCACCATCCTCTGGGTAAAAAAAGGTTTTCCTCACATCCCCGCTAAACCTCCTGCCCCTCACCTTGAACTTATGAATCGTTGTTACTGACCCTTCAACTAAGGGGAACAGCTGGTCCCTATGCATCCTGTCCATACCTCCAATAATCTTGTACACCTCGATCAATCGCCCCTCAGTCCTCTCTGCTCCAGCGAAAACAACCCAAGTCTAGCCAACCTCTCTTCATAACTTACATGTTTCATCCCAGGCAACATCCTGGCGAAACTCCTTTTCCCCCTCTCCAGTGCAATCACATCATTCCTATAATGTGGCGACGAGAACTGCACACAGTACTCCAGCTGTGGCCTCACCAAGGTTCTATGCAACTCCAACATGACCTCCCTACTTTTGTAATCAAAGCCTCGATTGATAAAGGCAAGCATCCCTTATGCCTTTTTCACCACGCCACTAACATACACCTCAGCCTTCAGAGATCTATGGACACACACGCCAAGGTCCGTTTGTTCCTCAGAACTTCCTAGTGTCATGCCGTTCATTGAATATTTCCTTGTCAAATTACTCTTTACAAAGTGTATCACGGCAAATTTTTCAAGGTTAATTTCCATCTGCCAATTATCTGCCCATTTGACCATCCCATCTATATATTCTTGGACCCCAAGACACTCAAACTCACTACTAACCACCCTGCCACTCTTTGTGGCATCCGCAAACTTACAAATCCTCCCCCCACATCGTCATCTATGTCGTTTATATAAATGACAAATAACAGCGGGCCGAGCACAGATGCCTGTGGTGCGCCACTGGGCAATGGCTTCCAGTCACTAAAGCATCCTTCTGTCATCACACTCTGCCTCCTACAACTAAGCCAATTTTGAATCCACCTTATCAAATTACGCTGTATCCCATGAGCCTTTGCCTTCTTTATAAGTCTCCCACGAGGGAGCTTGTCAAAGTCTTTGCTGAAATATACATGGACTACTTCAACTGCTCTACCCTCATCTACACACCTGGTCACCTCCTCAAAAAGTTCAATCAAATTTGTTTGGCATGACCTCCCTCTGACAAAGCCATGCTGATTGTCCCAGATCAAACCTTGCCTCTCCAAGTTGAGATTGATAATCTCCTTCAGGAATTTCTCCATTTGTTTCCCTACCACTGACGTGAGAATAACTGGCCTGTATCTCTACAACCCTTCTTAAATAGCAGAACCACATTAGCTACTATCCAGACCTCTGGCACCTCCCCCTTGGCCAGAGAGTAATTATAAACTTGGGTCAGAGCCCCTGCGATCTCTTCCCTTGTCTCCCTCAGCAGTCTGGTACACAAATCATCCGGACATGGTGATTTGTCCCCTTTTAAGCCTGCCAACACGTCCATACCTTGTCACTCCTTATATCAATTTGATTAAGAACCTCGCAGTCTCACTCCCCGAGATTGATAACTTCATCCTCATTGTCTTGGGTGAAGGTGGAAGTGAAGTATTCATTCAACACTGTAGCAATGTCCCCTGGCTCCACCCATAGATCGCCCCATTGGTCACATATTGGCCCTATTCTTTCCCTGGTTATCCTCTCCCCATTGATATACTTAGAGTATACCTTGGGATTTTCCCTACCTTTACTAGCCAGAGCCTTCTGACATCCCCTCTTTTCTCTCCTAATTGCTTTGTTAAGCTCCACCCTGCACTGTCTGTACTCAACTAATGCCTCTGCTCATTTGCTTCCTCTGTACCTGCCAGAAGCCTCTCTTTGCCTTCTCAACACAGCCTGAATATCTCTGGTCATCCATGGTTCTCTGGGCTTGTTACTCCTTCCTATCAACCTAGAGGGAACACGTTGAGCCTATACCTTCCACATTTCCTTCTTGAACACCCTCCATTGTTCCTCTGTAGATTTCCCCACAAAGAACTGTTCCCAATCTACCTTGGCCAGATCCTGCCCTATTTTACTAAAATCCGCTCTCCCCATTCCAAAATATTTTTTTTCCAACTTTTCGATTTATTTGTCCATAACAAACTTAATATGTACCATGTTGTGTTCGCTGTCACTAAAATGCTCGACCACCACCACCTCAGCCACCTTGTGGCCTCATTCCCCAGAATTAGGTCCAGCAATGCACCTTCCCTTCTAGGGCCGTCTACATATTGACCTAAAAAGTTCTCCTGTACACATTTCAATACATCCAGTCCATCTAAGCCATTAACACTATTTCTATCCCAATTAATGTTGGGGAAGTTGAAATCACCTACGATAATTGCCCTATTGTTATTATTTTTACACACTACTGCGAATTGTGCACGCATTTGCTCCTCAATTACCCGCTGACTATCTGGGGGTCTATAATAAACTCCTAACAATGTGGTTGCCCCTTTTTTTATTCCTCAGCTCTACCCCCAAAGCTTCATTCGATGCCCCCTCCAAGATATCATCTCTGCTTACCGCAGTAAAGGACTCGATAACTAATAATGCAATGCCTCCTCCAATTTTACCCCCTCCCCTGTCTCGACTGAAGCTTCTTAATCCCGGAATTTTGAGCTGCTAATCCTGCCCTTCCCTCAACCACGTCTCAATGATGGCTACTTTATCACAATTTCACATGTCAATCCTCACCCTTAACTCATCCGTTTTACCTGGAATGCACCTGGCATTAAAGTAGAGGCCATTCAGCGTTGTCTTACTTACTAGAAGCTCATTGCAGCTGTACTCCCTCTGACTTGAATGTTTTACCGTATTATGATGTGTCCCTATTCTACTTACATTCTGTGTACCCTCCCACTGCCGAATTAGTTTAAACTCCCAACAGCACGAGCAAACACGCCCGCAAGGGTGTTAGTCCCGCTCTGTTTCAGATGTGGACCGTCCTGCTTGTACAGGCCCCACCTTCCTCAGCAATGGTCCCAGTGATCCAGGAATCTAAACTCCCCCCCTTCTGCACCAACCCTTAAGCCACGTATTCATCTTCGCTATTCTCCTATTTCTGAGTTCGCTAGCACCTGGCACTAGGAGTAATCCAGAGAATTCAACCCGTGATGTCTTGCTTTTTAGACTACTGCCAAATTCCCTGAATTCTTGATTGAAGACTTCATCCCTCTTTCTACCTATGACATTGGTAGCAACATGTACCATGATATCTGCCTTATCACCCTACCCCTTCAGGAAGCCCTGAAGCCGTTCAGTGACATCCCGGAGCCTAGCACCAGGGAGGCAACACACCATCCTGGTGTCACGTTGACGGCCAGAGTAGCGCCTATCTGTTCCCCTAACTGTAGAATCCCCTATTACTATTGTTCTACCTCCCTTCCTCCCCTCCTGTACAGACAGGCTGCTTGTGGTGCCAGAAACTTCGTTCTGTCCACACTCCCTGGATGAACCAGGCCCCTCATCAGTCTCCAAACCGGAATACCAATTTGCGAGCGGGACCCCAGGGGACTCGTGAACTACCTGCCTGTTTCTCTTGGGCTGCCTGGTGGTCACCCATTCCCTTCCTTCCTAATGTTCCTTCATCTGCGGTGTGACCACCTCTATAAACGTATTATCCACGATACTCTCAGACTCGCGGATTATTCACAGTGTCCCCATCCGCCGTTCCAGCTCTGAAACCCGAGCTTCCAGGAGCTGCAGCTCTGCACACCTCCTGCACACATGCTGGTCCCGGGCACTGGAAATGTTCCCAGCTTCCCTCATGGAGCACGAGGAGCACACCACTGCTTTGAGTGCTCCTGCCATGACTTATCCCTTTAAATTTAACCTTTTAAATTAATTACTCTACCCTTCTTTCCTGATCATCGTTACTGCAGAGTATACAAACTGTAAGACACAAAAAAACCTTAAACTATAAGCGAGTAAAGTACTAAATACCTTACCCACTACGTACCAGTGATTGCTTTCCCTTGTAGCCTCTCGTGCGGCAGCACGCTCTGAAGATTTAAGAATTTGGATAGCAAGGATAAAATGCAAAGTGCACCTCGTCCCCTATGCACTGAATTCCCGCTTTGCACGAAATTCCGAATACCCACTCTGGCTGTGCCCCACTCAGGACGTGGTCTCTTTCCTGTTCGTATGCAAGCGCCCTATAGTGTGTTTCCAGATAGTCCCTTTCGAAAATAGAGCTGACTTGCCTCAGCACTAGGTAAGCTTCAAATAGTAATTAACCCCTATTAAAGACATATTAAGGCTTCAGGTGATTGACAGTTAACTGTTGCATAGTCAGCTGAGTCAGCAACCATACCAACCTTTTAACTAGAATACTGAACTTACAAAAACTAAAAAAGAATTAATGAGAAAGACTTACCACTTCAATTCCCGCTTTGCACCAAATTCCGAATACCCACTCTGGCTGTGCCCCACTCAGGATGTGCTCGCTCGCGTGTCCGGGTGCAAGCGCAGCAACATCACCTGGAGGAGGCACTTGGGGCGGCAATGGCACAAAGCCTGGGGGACTTCAATGATCATCACCAGGACTGATTCTATAGCACCAATACTGACCGATCTGGCCAAATGCTAAAGGACATACCTGCAAGACTGCGTCTGAAACAAGTGGTGAGGGAACAAAAACGAGGGAAAAATATACTTGACCTCATCCTCATCATCCTGCCTGCCACAGTATCATATGTCCTTGACAGTATGGGTAGAAGCGAAAGCCGTATAGTGCTTATGGAGATGATGTCCCACCTTCACATTGGGGATACCCTGCATCATGTTGTGTGTCACGACTACCATGCTAAATGGGGTAGATTTCGATTAGGTCTAGCAATTCAAGACTTACCATCCATGAGGCCCTGTATGCTATCTGTTTCAGTAAAATTGTACTCGAATACAATTTATAACTTCATTTCCCAACATAGCCCCCACTCTAAAATTACCATCAAGCCAGGGGGTCAACCCTGGTTGAATGAAGAGTCCAGAGGGCACCAGGTATACCTAAAAATTCGGTGGAAACCTCGTGAATCTATAATACAGGGATACTTGCATGTCAACAAATATAAGCATCAGGTGATAGATAGGTCTAAGCATTCCCACAAAAAACAGGTCAGATCTAAGCTCTGCAGTCCTGCCCCATCCAGTCATGAATGGCAGTGGACAATTAAACAACTCACTGGAGCAGGAGACTCCGCAAATATCCCCACCCACAATGATGGGGAGCCCAGCACATCAGTGCAATAGATAAGGGTGAAGCGTTTGCTGAGATGAAGTGTCAAGATACAGCTCGTTCACCTCTGGAGGTCCCCAGCATCACAGATAGCAGTCTTCAGCCAATTCAATTCTCTCCACGTGATATCAAGAACCAGCTGAAGGTGCTGTATACTGCAAAGGCTATAGGCCCCGACAATGCTCCGGCAATTGTACTGAATTGTGCTTTAGAATATTCTGGCCCCTAGCCAAGCTGATCCAGTACAGCTACAACACTAGGACTTACCTGGCAATGCGGAACATTGCCTACGTATGCCCTGGACACAAAAGGCAAGACAAATCCAACACTGCCAATTACCGCCCCATCACTCTACGCTCTCTATTCAGTAAAGTAATGGAAGGGTTCATCAACAGTGCTATCAAGCATCACTTGCCGAACGATAACCTGCTCACTGATGTCCAGCTTGGGTTCCACCAGGGTCACCCAGATCCTGACCTCATTACAGCCTTGATTCAAACATGAAACAAAGAGCTGAAATCCCAAGGTGAGGTAAGAGGGAGTGCCCTTGACATCAATGCTGCACTTGACGAAGTGTGGCATCCAGGAGCCCTTGCTAAACTGGAGTCAATAGGAATAAGTGGGAAATCTCTCCACTGGTTGGAGTCATACCTAGCACAAAGGAAGATGATTGTGGTTGTTGAAATTCAGTCATCTCAGCTCCAGGGCATCACTGCAGGAGTTCCTCAGGTGTTGAGCTTCTTGAGTTGTGTTGGAGCTGCATTCATCCAGGCAAGTGGGGATTATTCCATCACACTCCTGACTTGTGCATTGTAGATGACGGACAGGCTTTGGAAGTCAAGTAATAAGTTGCTCCCAACCGGATTCCTAATTTCTGACCTTCTCTTGCAGCCGCTGTATTTATTTGGCTAGCCCAGTTCAGTTTCTGGCCAGTGGTAAAACCCTATGGTTTTGGTAGTGGGGGGTTCAGTAATGGTAATGCCATTAAATGTCATGGGGCGATGATTAGATTCTATCTAATTGCAATGGTCATTGCCTGGAACTTATGAGGCACAAATGTTACTTGCCACTTGTCAGCGCAACCCTGGGTATTATCCATGTCTTGCTGTATTTGGACATGGACTGCTTCAGTATGTAAGGAGTCACGAATAGTGCTGAACATTGTGAAATCATCAGCGAACTTCCCCATTTCTAACCTTATGTTTGATGGCAGGTGATTGAAGAATCGACTGAAGATGGTTGGGCTTAGGCCACTCCCCTGAGGAACTCGTGCAGTGATGTCCTGGAACTGAGATAATTGAACTCCAACAACCACAACCATCTTAATTTGCACTCGGTTTGAGTCCAACCAGTGGAGAGTTATCCCACATACTCCTTCAGTTTTGCTAGGTCTCCATGAAGTCACACTCAGTGAAATGCTGGATTTGTTGTCAAGGGCAGTCCCTCTCACCTCACCACTTTAGTTCAACTCTTTTGTCCATATTTGGAACAAGGCTGTCATGAGTTCTGGGGCTGAGTGACCCTGCCATGGCCAATCAGATGGCTGGTAATGTTTCTGGGTAATACTAACCTCGGAATGTTGATGGTCAATGATTCAGCACTGACATCGCTAATGAACTTCAAGGGTTAACAGTTAGACCCTCTTATTGAAGATGGCTATTGTCTTGCACTTGGGTGGCATGAATGTTTATTTTTAGTTAGCAGCTCAAGCCTGAATATGCCCAAGCCTTCCCTCATGTAGCAAGGACTGTTTCATTAGGTTTCAGGAGTTGCAAAAGGAGTTTAACACCAAGTGATCATAAGAAATAGGAACATGAGTAGGCCATTCATCCCATCGACCCTGCTGCGCAATTTAATAAGCTCGTGGCTGAGTTAAACATGGCCTCAACTGTTACATCCAAATAATGTCTGCTGAGGAAGATTGTGTCTGAATCTAGGTTATACGTTGAACAGGTTCATTTCCAATAACTACAAAGCAACTCATTTCCTTCCCCGCTGACGAGCAACTCTTTCAAGTATAATCACAGTTCTTGGTTTCCGGGAGTGGGACATGTACCCACAACCCTCTGATTCAAAGGCGAGGGTGCTATGAACAGAGCCACAGCTGACACAGCAAAGTGAACTGGTTTCTATGAACAAACAATGATTCCTTTCCCAAAAGCTGGGCTTAATTACAAAATTAAAGCAGTCAATACATTGCTTCATTGCAACACAAATTCAACATTAACATCTAAACCACTTTCCTGTCTCTTCCCCAGGCCTTGCTATTTTCGGCCTGCTGACTTGCTCCTCGCCAGAGTTCAACGTGCAGTTTGGGTTGGTGGAAATCCCAAAAGAACTGAAGATAATGAGTTCCAAAACCCTCGTGGTTCTCTTCCTGGTGGCACTTGGGCTGGACCGAATGCTTCAGCTGTTGCTGGAGAGCAGCAGACTGTGTTTGCCTTCCTGATAACGGAGCTGGCAGACTGGCCAGTTCTTTCTCTGCACCGCGCCATTCCACAGCTGGGTCGTGCACTAGTGAGAGATTTTAGGTCGAGATGGTCTAGGGACCAAGCTACTCCGCACGGATGGACTGTTAATTTGACAACCCTTTCATAGATAGTTTTTCATATAAAAACAAGATTGACTGGTATTTCCATACCCCCAAAAAATCTTTTTATGGGAAAAAATAATAAATCCATGTACAGTTAAAAACAAAACCCTCGACTCCATTGTCAATGGAAAATCTGTTTAATTCAGCCTTGAATGATCCAGCCTCCACGGCTCTCTGGAAAAGAGAATTCAAAGAGTATTGACTATCTGAGAGAGAAAAAAAAATCCTCCTCATTTCAGCCTTAAATGGGAGACCCGTTATTTTTAAAGGGTGCCTCCTGGTTCTGTATTCCTCCCTGAGGGGAAACATCCTCTCAGCATCTACCCTATCCTGCCCCCACAGGATCTTCTATGTTGCAATCAGATCACCTCTCACTCATCTAAACTCCAATGAGTATGAGCCCAACCTGCTCAACATTTTCTCAGGAATCATCCCAGGAATAAGCCTAGTGAACCTTCTCTGAACTGCTTCCAAAACAAGTATATCCCTCCTTAAATAAGGAGACCTAAGCTATACACAGTACTCCAGGTCTGGTCTCATGAGTGACCTGGACAGTTGTAGCAGGAGTTTCCAACTTTTATTTTCCTTTCCTCTTGCAATAAAGGCCAACATTCAATTTGCCTTCCTAATTATTTGCTGTACCCGCACGATAAATTTTGTGATTCATGTGCAAGGACACCCACATTCCTTTCAATTGCAGCATTCTGCAGTCTTCCTCTATTTATATGACACTCTGCTTTTCTGTTCTTCCTGTCAAAGTGGACAACCACACAATTTCCTACAGTATACTCACTCAGCCAATTTGTTTGTCCTCTCGCTTAACCTATCTATAGCCTTTTGCAAACACTTTGAAAGCTCCTCATACCTGCTTTCCCACCTGTCATCGTGTCGTCAGCAAGTTTGTATACAATACAGTAGGTCTGTCTATTCACCAAAGTTATTAGTGTCAATCGGAAATAGTTGATTCACCAACACTGACCCCTGTGACACTCCACTCGTTACAGTTTGCAAACCAGTACTGAACTATTTATCCTAACTCTGTTTCCTGTAGGTTAATTAATCCTCTAATGAGCGAATATATCACCCCCATTACATGGGCTCCTACATTCTGCCTTTTCTGTGGCATCTTATTGAATGTCCTTTGGATATCCAAATTTACTACATCCACTGGTCTCCCTTTATCCGTCCTGGTCATCACATTCTCAAAGAAGTCGAATAAATTTGTCAAACAGGATTTCCCTTTCACAAATGTATTATGGTTTTCTATATGTCCTGCTACTCCCACTTTCATAATGGATTTTAGCATTTTCCCAATGACAGATATTGGACTGTCCGGTCTATATTTCTGCTTTCTATCTCTCTCCTTTCTTAAATAATGATATTACGTTTACTATTTTCAACTCCAATGGGACCTTTCCTAACTCTTGGGAATTTAGTAAAATTACAACCGATACATTCACTATCTCTGCAGCTACTTCTTACCATAGGGTTCAGGATATCACGTCCAGAGGAGTTTTCAGCCTTAGTTCCATTAGTATTCCCATTAATCTTTCTCTGATGACCAGGGCCCAGAGCTTCAGAGCAGCGGCAATGATTGTCACATTGCCACTGCGTCCGTAGATTCTCTTGCTTCTGATTGCTACTACGCATTTGTTGCTCTTCTGTGTCTGGTTTTGACAGAAATGCACAGCCAGCGCCCAAGCGAAAAAAAAAAATCACTAGATCACAGTAGAGTTGCAAGAGTATAGGATATGTCCCATTTTAGTGGCACGAGTTGCATATCATAAGTTTAAATGTCCAGTTAAAATGGTAGTAAATTGGTGGGTAAATGGGTAGGTGGGTAAGTGTGGAAGGCAGAGGTGTGGAATGCAGAGGGGTGGGGAGGTGCAGGTGGATAAGTTGGGTAGGAGGGTAAGTGCGTGTACGTGGTGTTTCCCATATTATTTGCCCAGTCTCAACCTCTAAGTGACTAATGTTCACTTTAGCTACTCTTCTTTTTTTCTATATTTGTAGAGGCGTTTTCTGTCTGTTTTTATTTCTTCCCAGTTTTCCCTCATTCTTCAATTTCTCCCTCTTTATTATATTTTTAGTCATTCTTCGTGAGTTTCTGGAATTTTGCTGACCTTCTGGCCCACCACTGATATTTGCAGAATTGTATGCATTTTCTTGCAGTTTAATAGCATTCTTAACTTCCTTAGTTATCCATGGATGATGCATCTTTCTTATTGATTCTTTCTTTCTCAATGGAATATTTTTTTGTTGATAGTTACGAATATCTCCTTCAATGCCTGCCACGGATTCTGTACTGTCTTACCTTTAAAACATCGGAGAAGAACATTTCCTGACGTCTTGGAACAAGATGAGGCCATTCACCCCTTTGCTTTTGTTACATAAACAAAGTAAGACGCTATTCACACCTCCATCCCGTTACACAGGACCAGGAGGAGGCCATTCAACCTCTCAATCCTGTTGTACAGACATAAAAGTGGCCACTCCGTCAATTGAGCATGTTAGAAAGGAATATTAGGCTGTTATGCATTCCCACAAGTCAGTTAGACAGGGACATGAGATGACCATTCATTTCCTTATGCCTATTATAACATTCGATTACACTCTGGCTGATCTGTACCCCAAACTCAACTGCCCACCTTGACTCCATGTCCGTTTTTACATTATCCAAAACAAAGCTAATATTTATTACCTACTATCTTGTAACAGAATCAGAATTTAACGCCATTCAGTCCGTAGAAATCAGGATGCAGACAATCTGAATGAGTTGGTAAACTATGGCAATTGGAGTTTAATGTGGGCAAGTGTGAGGCCACCAACTTTGGTTCCGAGAAAGATCGATCATCCTATGTTCTCAGCGGTAAATTATGAGGAACTGTGGATGACCAGAGTGATTTGGGTGTCCATGTAAAGGGAAATATAAAGGTAGAGAAGCAGAGGTTTCTGGTGGGAATTCCAGAGCTTAGCACCTCGGAAGCTGAAGGCACAGCTGCTAAAGCTGGGGTTGAAAAGTGTGCAGATGCACAGGGGGCCAAATCTGGAGGAATGTAGAGTTCTCGGAGGAATGAAGGGCTGCAAAACGTTACAGAGATAGGGAGGGGGGACCATGGAATTATGCGAACAGGATGAGAGTTGTAGGGCTGGAAGAAGTTAAAGAGATAGGGAGAAAAGAGGCCTTGGAGATATCTGAACAGGAGGATGTGAGCGTTGGCCTATTATGATCGGCAGAGTAAACTGAGCCTATTCACTGATTTTAGAGGAATGAAATGTGGTCTCACTGAATCACATCTGAGTCTGAAGTGACTTGACAGTGTAGATACTGAGAGACTGTTTCCCCTGTTTTGTGGATCTAGAATACGGGGGCACAGTCTCAGGATAAGGGGTGGATCATTTCGGACTGAGATGAGGAGGAATCTCTTCACTCGGGTAATTGTAAATGTTTAGAATTCTCTACACTAGAGATGGTGGATGCTCCATCATTGTATACGTTCAAGGCTGAGATTGATATTTTTGATCTCTCATGGAATCAAGGGATATGGGGATAGGGAAGTGGAGCTGAAACAGAAGAGCAGCCATGATCATATTAAATGGTACAGCATAATCAAGGCGCAATTCGCTCCAAAGCCACTCCTATTTCTTATGTTCTAATGTTAAAATCCAATGCAGTGACACACTTCGCTGCCTGGAAGACAGGAAGAGAAGACATTGATGTCCATGAAGGAGCTGTCAGGGTCACAGCAGCAGTCGAGCTTGCAGACTTCAACAATCAGGTCATAGACGCAAGTCGAAAGAGATGTAACAAGAAACAGAGAGAGAGAAATTTCGGAACAGAGCATGGACAGCCTCAAAAAACACCTTCCTCCTTGCCTAAATCAACAATCACCACATTCTCCATATCCCAAAATCAAGCAACCACCTCATCCTCTCACCACTTTCTACTTCTTCAATTACAGCTTCCAGGTACAATTTTAAAGATGGTGGAGGAACAGAAACGTGGGGTATAGACAACAAGCTGGACAATTCTTTAGAAACTAGGGATCTTCAGCTTTATAGAAAAAGGTTTAGTTTACAAACACCAGGAAGTTATCTTGAACATATATCGTTCACCAGTTCAGCCTCAACTTAAGCAATGCATCCACTTCCAGGCCCCGCTCTTAAAAGAAATTGAAACGATACAGAGGTTTACCAGAATGGTCCCAGGGACCACGAACTTTACAAGATGGACTGCAGCAGTACAATAAGATGGCAAAAAATCACCTTCTCAAGCGCAATTAGGAATTGGCAATAGATGCTGGTCTTGCAGCGATACCCACAACCTATGAAATAATTTTAAAATAAAATTCAGTTATGTTAAGGCTCTGAGAAACTGGCAATGTTCTCCTCAGAGCAGGAAAGACAACAGGGAGATTGAATAGAGGATTGCAAAATGAAGAATGTTTTCATAGTGAGGGGGAACGTTTTTCTACAGGCCGAAGAGTTGGAAGCAGATGAGGATAGACTCATGGTGTCCTGTAATTGGTAAAGGAACCAGAAGGGACATTAGTTTTTGTTTTAAAACGTGAGATTTTTTGATCTGGAAAGCACTATCTGAAATGGTGAGGGCACAAGTAACTCCCAATCCTGAACCACCCAAATAACTACCTATTCTGAGTGAGGATTTTGAAAGGGATTGCTCAGGAGACAGAAACGTTACACACTGTTGGGGGGGCCCAGGATAAGGGGACAATTATCTTAATATCAGAGTCAGGATATTCACGAGAGAAAGTTAGTAAACGATTCCTCACTCAGAGGGTGGTGAACGTAGGGAACTCTCTCCACATAAAGCAACAAGCATTAGCTCAGTGAATAATTTTCAGCCCGAGATGGGGATATATTTGCTACCCGAGGCTGCGGATATGAGGCCAAGGCGGCTGGATGGAGGTTGCCTCCCGGATCAGTTATGATCTGTGTGAAAGGGCGGCTCAGGATGGAGGAGGTTGAATGGCTCCTCCTGTTCTTGCTGCCAGAGCTCAGAGCTCGCTTTACCTCCCGGGCGGGCCCGGCCGGCGGGCGGGGGTGACATTGCCGGGTCCTGGTGCTGGGGGTGGCCATTCGGCCGCTTTGATCCGGGACAGCCCACATTTCAGATACATTATCCCTTGTCTGATATTGGTTCCTTTTACGTCTGTTATTTTTATATTAGAGTCACAAACAGTGCGCAGGTTCACAGAGACTCAGCTCCGGACTGTGTTGGTGGTACCCCCACCCACACGAACCCACCCCCCTCCCCCCCACCACCACCCCGTCGAGCGTGGACACTTTCAGTAACTAGCTCCAGGCTACCTCGACACTGAAACCAAGGATAAAAGCAAAAAACTGCGGATGCTTGAAATCCAAAGCAAAAACAGAAACAGAAATACGTGGAAAAACTCAGCAGGTCTGGCAGCATCGGCGGAGGAGAGCTCATTTCGAGCAGTCATGACCCTCCAACAGAACTAAGTAAAAATAGGAAAGGGGTGAAATATAAGCTGGTTTAAGGTGGTGAGGTGGGGGGGAGGGGGTATGGGGCTGTTAGGACAAGCAGCGAGTAACGGGTGGAGATAACCAAAATACGTCACAGACAAAAGGAAAAATATGTGTTGAAGGTGGTGATATTATCAAAAGGGATATGCTAATTAAGAATGGAAACCAATACAGATAAGGTACAGATAGGTCCATTGGGAGTGGAGGAATACTAAAAGTGCTAAAAGGTAGAGATAAACAATGGGTGCAAATACAATTAAAAATAATGGAAATAAGTGGGAAAAGAAAAATCTATGTACATTATTGGATAAAAACAAAAAGGAGGGGGAAAAACTGAATGGGGGTGGGAATGGAGGAGAGTGTTGAAGATCTAAAATTGTTGAACTCAATATTCAGTCCGGAAGGCTGTAAGGTGCCTAGTCGGAAGATGAGGTGCCGTTCTTCCAGTTTACGCTGAGCTTCACTGGAGCAACGCAGCAAGCCAAGGACATAAATGTGGGCATGAGTTCAGGGTGGAGTGTTAAAATGTTAAGCGACAGGGAGGTCTGGGTAATGCTTGCGGTCAGACCGAAGGTGCTCTGCAAAGTGGTCACCCAGTCTGCGTTTTGTCTCTCCAATGCAGAGGAAACCGCATTGGTAGGAACAAATGCAGTAGACTAGGTTGAGGGAAGTGCAAGTGAAATGCTGCGTCACTTGAAAGGAGTGTTTGGGCGCTTGGAAAGTGAGGCGAGGGGAAGTGAAGGGACAGGTATTGCATCTTCTGCGGCCGCATGGGAACGTGCCGTGGGAGGGGGTTGAGGAGTAGGGAATGATGCAGGAGTGGACCAAGGTGTCATGGAGGGAACGATCCCTACGGAATGCCACCAGGGGGGCTGAAGGGAAGAAGTGTTTGGTGGTGGCATCATGCTGGAGTTGGCGGAATTGGCGGAGATTGATACTTTGAATGCAGAGGCTGGTGGGGTGATAAGTGAGGACAAGGTGGAATCTATCATGTTTCAGGGAGGGAGGAGAAAGCGTGAGGGTGGATCCCCGGGAGATGGGCCGGACACGGTTGAGGACCCTGTCAACCACCGTGGGTGTAAAACCTCGATTAAGGAAGAAGGAAGACATGTCAGAGGAAATGTTGTTGAAAGTGGCATCATCAGAACAGATGCGACGGGGGTGAAGGAACTGAGGGAATGGGATGGAGTCCTTATAGGGAGCGGGGTGTGAGGAGCTGTAGTCGAGGTAGCTGTGAGAGTCGGTAGGCTTGTAATGGATACTGGTGGACAGTCTTTCACCAGAATTTGAGACAGAGAGGTCAAGGAAGGGAAGGGGAGTGTCAGAGATGGACCATGTGAAAATGAGGGAGCGGTGGAGATTGGAAGCAAAGTTAATACATTTTTCCAGGTCCCGATGAGAGCATGAAGCAGCAGCGAAGTAATCATCGATGTACCATAGAAAGAGTTGTGGGAGGGGGCCGGAGTTGGACTTGAACAAGGAATGTTCCACATACCTCATAAAGAGACGGGCATAGCTGGGGACCATGCGGGTACCCATAGCCACACCTTTTATTTGGAGGAAGTGAGAGGAGTTAAAGGAGAAATTGTTCAGTGTGAGACCAAGTTCAGCCAGACGGAGGAGAGTAGTGGTGGATGTGGATCGTTCGGGCCTCTGCTCGAGGAAGAAGCGAAGAGCCGTTAGACCTTGCCAGTGGGGTATGAAGGTGCAGAGAGATTGGAAATCCATGGTGTAGAGGTGGCAGTTGGGGCCAGAGAACTGGAAATTGTTGATGTGACGTTAGGTGTCAGAGGAATCATGGATGTAGGTTGGAAGGGACTGGACAAGGAGAGAGAGAAGGGAGGCAAGATAGCGAGGAATGATTTATGTGTGGCAGGTACAGGCTGACACGATTGGTCTGCCGTGACAGTCCTGTTTTTGAATTTTGGGTAGGAGGTAGATGCGGGCCATCCGAGGTTGGGTGACTATCAGTTTGGAAGCTGTGGAAGGAAGATCTCCAGAGGAGATGAGGTCAGTGACAGTCCTGGAAACAATGGCTTGATGTTCATTGGTTGGGGTCATCGTCCAGGGAGAGGTAAGAGGAATTGTCTGCGAGTTGACACTCAGCCGTTGCGAGGCAGAGGTCAGTGCGCCAGACAACAACAGCACCACGCTTGTCAGCGGGGTTGATGACAATGTTCGGGTTGGACCTGAGAGAACGGAGTGCAGTAAGTTCATAGAGAGACAGGTAGAATGGGTGAGAGGAGCAGATAAGTTGAGACGACTAATGTCACGCCGACAGTTCTCAATGAAAAGATCAAGAGAAGGTAAGAATCCTGAGGGAGGGGTTCAACTGGAGGAAGAATATTTCAGGTGGGTAAAAGGATCCGTTGAACGGGGAGAGGACTCCTGACCAAAGAAGCGAGCACGGAGACGAAAGCGGCGGAAGAAGAGTTCAGCATCGTGCCGAGCCCGGAATTTATTGAGATGAAGGCGTAATGGTATGAAACTCAGTCCTTTGCTGAGCGTTCAGCGTCGGAGAGGGGAAGGTCAGGGCGTATAGTGAATACACGGCCGTGGCTGGGATTGGAAGACGGGATGGGGACAGAGGGACAGTCAGGTTGGAGGGTCCTGGATGGGTGTTGGTGTCGATGAGTTGTTGGAGCTTGCGTTCCTTAGCACTTGAGAGAAAGAGAAAAAAGTTCCTTGTTGAGGATTCGGATGAGACAAAGAATTAAATGAAACTGGGGTCACGCGGAGCTTTGAAAAAGGGTGCGGCGGAGCTGCTGGAGGGAGAGGTCGACTGTGTTCATATGGCGGCGCATGGCACTGAGTGTGGATCTCAGTTTGCGACGGGAACAGCAGTCCGAGGAACGTTGTATGTCCCGGAGAAACCAGTAATCCTGGGTGGGTTCGAAACATGAGGGATGGAATTTCAGTTGAAATGCACGTGGGGTAAGTCGGAGACGGTGACAGTCACTGAGAAAGGAAATATGGCTGTGAAAGCGGGTTTTAGTAAACAGCTTGTCAAACACCAGGAGAGAAATGCAAAGCAATGAAGGTGAACACGGCAAAAGAGAGGTACGGAAATCCTGATGGAGTGTAGTACAAAATTTCTTCAAGGTTTGAATTTCTTGAAGAGAAGTGCCAGTCAATTAAACACAGAGATAAAAGCAAAAAAACTGCGGATACTGGAAATCCAATAGAAAAACAGAAACAGAATTACCTGGAAAAACTCAGCAGATCTGGCAGCATCGGCTGAGAAGAACAAAGTTTATGTTTCGAGTCCTCATGACTCTTCAACAGAACTGAAACATAGAGCTATGCCTGTCTCTTTATGGGATATGTGTAACATTCCTTGTTCCAGTCCTAATCCGGCCCCCACCCACAAGTCTTTCTCCGCTATATTGATGATTAATTTGGTGCTGCATCATGCTGTCGTCGGGACCTGTGAAATCTTCTTAACTTTGCTTCCAATCTCCACCCCTCCATCATTTTCACATGGTCCATCTCTGACACGTCCCTTCCCTTCCTTAACCTCTCTGTCTCAATTCCTGGTGATGGACTGTCCACCAATATCCAATACAAGACTACCGACTCCCACAGCCACCTCGACTATAGCTCCTCACACCCCGCTTCCTTTCAGGAATCCATCACATTCTCTCAGTTCGTTCGCCTCGGTCGCATCTGTTCTGATGATGCCACTTTCAAAAAAAGTTCCTCTGACATGTTCTCCCTCATCCTTAACCGACGTTTTCCACCCCAAGTGTATGGCAGGGTCCTCAACCGTGTATGGCCCATACCCGCGCATCCGCCATCACATCTTCTCCTCTCTCCGCGAAACATGTTAGGGTCCCCCTTGACCTCACTTATCAGCCCACCAGCCTCCGCTTTCAAATGATCATCTTCTGCCATTTCCACCAACTCCAGCATGATGCCACCACCAAACAGATCTTTCCTTCAGCCCCCCTGGCGGCATTCCGTAGCGATCGTTCCCTCCGTGACACCCTGGTCCACTCCTCCATCACCCCCTACACCTCAACCCCCTCCCACGGCCCCTTCCCATGCGACCGCAGAAGATGCAACACGTGCCCCTTCATCCCCTCTCTCCTCACCATCCAAGGGCCCAAACACTCCTTTCAAGTGAAGCAGCATTTCACTTGCACTTCCCTCAACCTAGTGTCCTGCATTCGTTGCTCCCAATGGGGTTTCGTCTACATTGGAGATACCAAACGCAGACAGGGTGACGGCTTTGCAGAACACATTCGGTCTGTCCGCAAGCATTACCCAGACCTCCCTGTCGCTTGCCATTTCAACACTCCACCCTGCTCTCATGCCCACATGTCTGTCCCTGGCCTGCTACATTGCTCCAGTGAAGCTCCACGTAAACTGGAGGAAGAGCACCTCATCTTCCGACTGGGCACTTTACAGCCTTCCGGACTGAATATTGAGTTCAACAATTTTAGATCTTGAAATCACTCCTCCATACCCACACCCTTTCCGTTTCTTCCCCCTCCTTTTTGTTTGTTTTTTCAATAATTGATATAGATTTTTATTTTCCAACTTATTTCCATTATTTTAAAATGTACTTCCACCCATTGTTGATCTCTACCTTTTAACACTTTTAGTACTCCCCCACCCCGACTAGAGCTATCTGCACCTTATGTGCCCTGCTTTCCAGTCTTAATTAACACATTCCTACTGATAATATCACCACGTTCAACACCTGTTTGGCCTTTTCTCTGTGACTTTTTTTGGTTATCTCCACCTATTACTGGCTGCTTGTTACAACAACCTCCCACTCCCCCAGCCCCCTAAACCAGCTTATATTTCAACCGTTTCCTATTTTTACTTAGTTATTTTGAAATGTCATGAGGACTCGAAACGTCAACTGAAAACACGTGACTCATCAGCCGGGACCGGCCCGTTGCTAAGGGAACGCTGCTCAGTGGCGGCAGGGCGCAGGCGCGTCGTTTGAGCTCGGAAAGGGGGTGTGACGCTGCGGCGGGTCACGTGGGTGAGAGAGAGGTAGAGTGAGAGAGCTATCAATCAAAGGAGCTGCCGTGGGTACCCAGTGAGCTTTCAACACATAATCTGCAACTCTGAAATCAAATGAGAAATTTACAAAAATAAAGGGGGAAAATACAAATATGTCTGTGCAGAGGAAGTTCAGGTGAAACTTTCAGCTCCAAGGAAGCTGAAAGCTGCTGTTCTGATAGACTTTCCACCAATATTAATTCCAAGCACAATGACTCCCACAGCTACATCGACGACAGCTCTTCACACCCTGCTTCCTGTAAGGACTGCATCCCATTCTCTCGGTTCCTTGACCTCCGTCACACCAGCTCTGGTGTTTCCACATTCCAAAATCGGGCTCCTGACATGTCTCCCTTCTAGCTTAACTGAGGCTAACCCCTCACTGTGTTGACAGGGCCCTCAACCTTGTCCGGCCCACCTCCCGCGCCTCTGCCTTCACACCTTCCCCTCTCTCCCAGAATCATGACAGGGCCCCCCTTGTCTTCTCGTTTCTCCCCACCAGCCTCCGCATTCAAATGATCATCCTCCACCATTTCCGCCAATTGCAGCATGATGCAAATACCAAAATCATCTTCCCCTCACCCACCCTGTCAGCATTCTGTAGGGACCACTCCCTCCATAAGACCCTGGTTCAATATTCCAGCACCCCTATCAATTCATCCCCTTCCCACAACACCTTCCCATGCAATTGCAGAAGGTGCAACAATTGCCCATTTATCTCATTCTTCCTCACCGTCCAAGGGCCTAAATACTCATTTCAGGTGATGCAATGCTTCACTTGCACATTCTTCAATTTGGTCTATTGTTTGTGCTGCCCCCAATGCAGTCTACTCTACGCTGGGGTAACCAAACGCAGACTGAGCGACTGCTTTGTGGAACACCATTGGTCTGTCCACAAGCACGACCCTGACGTTCCTGCCACTTGCCATTTCAGCATGCCATCCTGCTCTCAAGCCCACATGTCCATACTTGTTCCAGTGAAGCCCAACGCAAACTGGAAGAACAGCATCTGATCTTCCGTTCAGGCACTTTACAGCCTCAGGACTTAATATTGACTCCAACAACTTCAGATCATAAACTCTCTCCTCTGTCTTCAACACTTTTTATGTCCCTTTATTTTAAACAAAATCTTTCATTTACTTATTTTCATTTTCATTCATTGTTTTAATCTTTTTTAAACCCCTTAATTTAAATCCCGCCCCCCGCCCCCCCACCCCCCCCGCCTCCACCACGACCCTCGCCACCTCAGTTCCTCCACGTACATGCCCCCACACTTCGGAACAATGAAGTTGACAGGTTAGATTGCTGGAAATGGTGTGATTTTGGATTTCGGCACTCTTAGTGAAAGATTAACAATTCTGATTTGCTGACTGCTGGTTTATTGAGTTTTGAACAGCATCTGGTACCTGGAAAGTAACATCTATATACTCCATATCAATAACTGTTAATTTTGAAGTCCCAGACATTGTGCAGAGATGTGGCTATTCACAATTCATTTAGGATGCTTTTTTTCTTCTGCTTAGTCTCTCTGTACAGCTTCAAAAAAACAAGCAACCTGCAAACTGTGACTAAAGAACTGATCCAACAAGGACACGACATACAATAATTGTTCACAGTTAATAGGAGAGGGAAAAATTGGGAATTAAGGGGATGGAGACGTGATCTAAGTGCATTTGGTTAGATCAAACAGTTGTAATATTATTTAAACTTTTCTATCTACTTTACATTATTTTCCTCTTATCTTTCACCAGTTTTGTTCAAAAAAAACTGACTGTCTAAGACATTAGTATGTCAATGCTCATGGAATGACGTTTGTAGAGATTGTCTAGTATATGGTACATGACTCCGATTTAGTGTGAATTGTCAATCTCTGCACTATGTCCAAGTGGGAATTTGATTCTGCGGCTTCTGAGTCATGCGGACTCGAAACGTTAACTGTTTCTCTCTCGACAGATGCTGCCAGACCTGATGAGTCCTTCAGTACTTTCTGTTTCGATTTCACATTTCCAGCACCCGTAATATTTTCCTTTTAGTTTATTGAATCTTTCGGTGTCTGCTACTACCTGTGAGCTGGAACATTTCAATGTCTCTCCAGCTCTGTTAGTGTCAGACCTTCTAATGTGTGTCAATGTAGGATTCACTCTGTCCTTCTCTTTGCTGTTTTTGTGACCGTGATATTCAATATGCAGCTGGGGGAGGAGCAACAGAATCTCCTGCGCATGCCCGGCGCTAATCATATGTGAATATTCACCGGAGGGGGGCGGTGCCGATACATCGATGCACATGCCTCCTGTTTCAGTCACCCGCGCATTCGCGCTGCTGTTGCCTGCCATGAATTCGGGGATTTCCAGTGAGTGGTTGGTTTATAATAAAATAAAAAGCAAAATACTGCAGCTGCTGGAAATCTGAAACAAAAACAAAAATACCTGGAAAAACTCAGCAGGGCTGACAGCATCTGCGGAGAGGAACACAGTTAACTTTTCAAGTCCGAATGACTCTTCATCAGAACTGGGTGAATATAGAAATGAGGTGAAATATAAGCTGGTTAAAGCGGGTTTGGGGGGTGGTGGTGGTGGCGGGGGGGGGGGGGGGAGGGGTACGACGTAGAGCTGGATAGAGGGCCAGTGATAAGTGGAGTTTGCCAAAAGATGTCATCGACAAAAGTGAAAGAGGTGTTGACGGTGGTGATGTTATCTAAGATATGTGCTAATAGATGGCATTAGGGGTAGAAAGCAGGACGAGCAAGGTACAGATAGCCCTAGTGGGGGTGGGCTAGGGAGAAGGGATCGAAATAGGCTAACAGGTGGAGATGAAACAATGGTTGGAAATACATATGAAAATAATGGAAGTAAGTGGGGAAAGAAAAATATATTTAAACAATTGGACAAAGGGGGATCGGAAAGGGAGTGGGGATGGAAGAGAGAGTTCATGATCTGAAGTTGTTGAACTCAATGTTTAGTTCGGAAGGCTGCAAAGTGTCCAGTTGGAAGATGAGGTGCTGTTCCTCAGGTTGGTGTTGTGCTTCACTGGAACGTTGCAGCGGGCCAAAGACGAATATGTGGGCATGAGAATAGGGTGAAGTGTTGAAATGGCAAGCGACAGGAAGGTCTGGCTCATGCTTGCGGACAGACCGATGGTATTCTGCAAAGCAGTCACCCGGACTGCGCTGGTCTCTCCAATGTAGAGACGACCTTATTGGGAGCAGCGAATGCAGTAGACTAAATTGAGGGAAGTGCTACTTCACTTGAAAGGAGTGTTCCGGCCCTTGGACAGTTAGGAGGGGTGAAGTAAAGGGGCAGGTGTTGCACCTTCTGTGATTGCATGGGAAGGTGCCGTGAGAGGGGGTTGAGGTGAAGAGGGTGATGGACGAGTGGACCACGGTTTCCTGGATGGTACGATCCTTGCGGAATGCCGCCGGGGGTGAAGATATGTTTGGTGGTGGCTTCATTCTGAAGTTGGAAGAAGTGGCAGAGGATGATCCTTTGATTGCGTAGGCTGGTAGGTTGATAAGTGAAGGCAAGAGGGATCCAATCATTGTTCTGGGAGGGAGTGGAAAGCGTTAAGGCAGGTGCGCAGGAAATGGGCAGGACACGGTTCAGGGCCCTGTCAACCACAGTAGATGGAAAACCTTGGTTACGGAAGAAGGAAGACATTACAGAGGAACTGTTTTTGAAAGTGGCATCATCAGAACACATGCGACGGAGGCGAAGGGACTGAGTGATGTGATGGAGTCCTTACATGAATTATGGTGTGAGGAGCTGTAGTCGAGTTAGCTGTCAGAGTCGGAAGGTTTTTAAAACTGAGATAAGGAGACTCAAATGTACTGAATCCTTGGAATTCTCTACCCAAGTGGTGGTGTACGCTCCATTGTTGAGCATATTCAAGACTGAGATTGAGATGTTTGATCTCTCATGAAATCAAGCGAAATGAGGATCGGGCAGGAAAGTGGAGCTGAGACAATGGAACAGCCCTGATCATATTGAATGGCAGACTCAAGAGGCCATATAGTCGACTCCTGCTCCTATTGTTTACATTCTTAAGTAAAAAAAAAAACAGGCATCTCCTGATACAGAGCCAATATCGTAACGCTCTAATAGACACTTACAATTCAATGCCTGGCAAACAGAAAAGGAAGACATTGAGATCTGTGGAGGAGCAGTCAGTGTCACAGCAGTAATTGAGTTCGCACACTGGGAATACAGGTACAAATGGGAAGACCTGGAAGAAGACACACACAGAGAGAAAGATCTTATAATGGAGCACGAACAGTCTCAAAGACCACCTCCCACCCTTGTCTGAATTTTCAATCACCATCTTCCCCATTTACCAAAATCAATCTGCACACTTATCCTGCCACTGCTTTCTGCTTAATCAATTAGATATTCCAGATATGCAACTGAACTCGTCAAATTAAAAATAAGGTTAATTTGTCGTACAATGTTAATGGTATTGCAGGAACAGCAACACCTGGGTGATAACCAACACAGATGTTGAAAGATAAGAGGACAAGTTGAGACAATTGTTTTAAAAGCTAAGAATCTTCAGCCTCATAAACAAATCTATAAATTTCAAAACCGAGGAAGTTATGTTAAAACTTATGTTATCAGTCATCGGTTCTGCCTCAGCTGCGTCCAATTCTGGGTCCCTGGACCGGATTGCCACAACAGTACCAGGAATCAGGAACCTGACCAAATGAACTGCAGCGGTTCAAGAAGCTGGCTCAGCGCCAACTTCTCAAGGGAAATTAGAGATGGGCAACAAATACTGATCTTGCCAGTCACATTTCATAAAAGAGAAAAAAAACTTCAGTTATGCGAAGACCCTGGATAAACCAGAGTTGTTCACCTTAAAGTATAGAAGGGAGATTGAACAGAGAAGTTTACAATGAATAATGTTTTGATAATGAGCGAGAAAGGATTTCCACTGACATAAGTGTTTTGAATGACAGAGGTCTGGGAGGCAGAGGACGTCAGATTTATGGTATTCTGTAACTGTGGTAAAAAAAGCAGAGGGAGGTGAGTTTTCATTTTAAGCATTGAGTTATGATGATCTGGAAGGAATTATCTGAAGGAGTGAGGGCACAAGTAACTCCCCATCCTGTCCCCTCTCCAACTGTCTGCTCTGACAGAGGATTTTAGTGTGTTTAAAGGGATTGAGCAGAAGACAGAAACTTTACTCACTGGTGGGGGAGCCGAGGACAAGGGGACAAATATCTTAATATCAGAGTCAGGATATTGAGGAGAGGAAGTTAATAAACGTTTCCTCACACTAAGGTTCGTGGAAGCGGGAAATTCACTCCAAAATAAAGCAGCAGACATTAGCTCAGTGAATAAATTTCACGCTGAGATTGGAATATCCTTGCTGCTTGAGGCTGTGGATATGAAGCCCAGGCGGCTGGATGGAGTTTGTCTCCAAGGTTACTCATTATCTGAGTGAATGGGCGGTACAGGCTGGAGGGGCTGAAAGGCTCCTCCTGTTCCTGCTGCCAAAGCTCAGAGCTCGCTTTACCTCCCGGCTGGCCGGGCCGGGCCGGCGGGCGGGGGTGACATTGCCAGGTCCTAGAGCTGGGGGTGGCCACTCGGCCGCTTTGATCAGGGACAGCCCACCTTTCAGGTACGTTATCCCTTGTCTGATATCGGTTGCCTTTATGTCTGTGATTTTCATTTTAGGGTCACGAACAATGCCCAGGTTCACAGAGACTCAGCCCCGAACCGTGTTGCAGGTCCCGCAGCCCGGCTCCCCCTCTCCCACTCAACCGCGGACACTTTCAGTAACGGGCTCCCGGCTCCCCCGACACTGAAAACAATTCCGCTCATCAGCCGGGTCCGGCCCGTTGCAAGGGAACGTGGCTCAGTGGCGGGAGGGCGCAGGCGCGTCGTCTCTGCTCAGAAAAGGGGTGTGACGATGCTGCGGGTCACGTGGGGGAGAGAAAGGGAGGGCTGGAGAGAGACAGGGAGAGACATGTCAATCAAAGGAGCTGCCGTGGGTACCCAGTGAGCTTTCAACACAAAATCTGCAACTCTAAAATCAAATGAGAAATTTTAAAATTAAAGGTGGAAAATGCAACTATGTCAGTGGAGAGGAAGTCCAGATGAAACTTTCAGCTCCGAGGAACCTGAAAGCTGCTGTGGTGAAAGACTGTCCACCAATATTCATTCAAAGCCCACTGACCCCCACAGCTACATCGACTACAGCTCCTCACACCCCGCTTCCTGTAAGGACTCCATCCCACTCTCTCAGTTCCTTGACCTCTGTCACCCCTGTTCTAATGATGCCACTTTCCAAAATGGGGCTTCTGACATGTCTCCATTCTTGCTTAACTGAGGTTTACCTCTCACTGTGTTGACAAGGCCCGCAACCATGTCCGAACCATCTCCTGTGCGTCTGCCTTCACACCTTCCCCTCTCTCCCAGAACCATGATAGCCCCCTACCCCCCCCACCCCCACCCCTTTTCCTCGCTTTTCTCCCCACCAGCCTCTGTATTTAAATGATCATCCTCCACCATTTCCGCCAACTGCAGCATGATCCGAACAGCAAAAATATCTTCCCCTCGCCCATCCTGCCAGCATTCTGTAGGGACCATTCCCTCCATGAGACCCTGGTCCACTCCTCCATCACCCCTAACACCTCATCCCCTTCCCACAACATCTTCCCTTTCAATCGCAGAAGGTGCAACCCCTCCCCTTTACCTCCACCTTCCACACCGTCCAACGGCGTAAATACTCCTTTCAGGGGAAGCAATGCTTCTCTTGCACCTTCTTCAATTTGGTCTACTGTATTTGCTGCTCCCAATGCAGTCTCCTCTACTCTTGGGAAATCAAACGCAGAGTCGGTGACTGCTTTGCAGAACACATTCGGTCTGTCCGCAAATGTGATACTGACTTTCCTGTCACTTGTCTATTCAACATGCCATTCTGCTCTCATGCCCACATGTCCATCCTTGGCCTGCTGCAATGTTCCTGTGAAGGCCAACACAAACTGGAAGAACAGCTTCTGATCATCCGATCAAGCACTTTACAGCCTCAGGACTTAATACTGACTTGCAGAACTTCAGACCATGAACTCTTTCCTCAATTTTTAACCATTTTTAAATCTCTTATAAAAATATTTTAATTATTTTTTTTTTTCATTTTCATTCATTCATTGTTTTAACTTTTTTTATCCCAATTTTTAAAAATCCTTTTCCGCCTACCCTCGCACCTCATTTCCTGCCAGTACGTGTCCACACACTTCGGAACAATGCAGTTTACTGGTTATATTTCTGGGAATTGTGTGATTTTGGATATCGGCACTCTTAGTGAAAGATTAACAATTCTGATTTGAAGACTGCTGGTTTATTGAGTGTTAAAAAGCAGCTGGTAGTTGGAAAGTAACATCTATATACTCCATATCAATAACTGTTAATTTTGATGTCCCAAACATTGTGCAGAGACGTGGCTATTCACAATTCATTTAGCATGTTTTCTTTCTGCTTAGTGTCTCTGTAAAGATTCAAAAGAAAAAACAAACAAAAAAAAACATACCTACAAACTGTGACTGAAGAACTGATCCAACAAGGACATAACATACAATAATTGTTCACATTTACTAGGACTGGGGGAAATTGGGAGTTATGGGGATGGAGACGAGATCTAAGTGCATTTTGTCACATCAAACAGTTGTAATTTTAATTTAACTTTTCTATCTACTGTACAGTATTTTCCTCTCATATTTTACCAGTTTTGCCCAACAAAAACTCACTGTCTCAGACATTACTATTTCAATGGTCGTGGAATGATGTTTGTAGAGATTGTCTCGTATATGCTGCATGACTCCGATTTAGTGTGAATTGTCGATCTCTGCACTGTGACAAAGTGTGAAATTCATTCTGTATCTTCTGAGTCATACGGACTCTAAACGTTAACTATTTCTCTCTCCACAGATGCTGCCAGAACTGCTGAGTCTTTCAGCATTTTCTGTTTCAATGTCACATTTCCAGCACCCTTAGTACTTTGCTTTTATATGATTGAATCTTTCAGGGTCTGGTACTGCCTGTGAGCTGGAACATTTCAATGTCTGTCCATCTCTCTTACTGTCAGACTCTCTAATCTGTGTCAATGTTGCATTCACTCTGTTTCTATCACTGCTGCTTTGGTGACTGTGATATTCAACATGCAGCTGAAGAAGGAGGAACAGAACCGACTGCGCATCCCCGGCGCTGATAGCCAATCAATATTCACTGGAAATGGGGCGGGGCCGAAACATCGATGCGCGTGCGCGGGTGTATCTGTTTCCCGCCCATGCGCGTTTCTGCTTCCTGCCATGAATTGGGGGATTTCCAGTGAGCGGTTTGTTTACAATAAACATAGAAACTCCTGGAAAAAAGCAAAGCTCGTCCAGCTGTGTCTTGGAGGGATCCCATTACTGGAAACACAACCTCATGATCAAATTAAAAAAAATCCTGTCTGAATGTTCAGGGTTAAACTTCCTCTTAATGAGCTCTGCACTCGTGATTGTGGTTTTGTTATTTCCATTTTCAGTTATTTTTGCTGAGCCATTTCCTCTATTTCCAGAGCAACAACCTGACACATTCAGTACAAGAGGCAGATGCTGGGGAGATCGACTGGTGGAGGGAAAACCTGAGGGAAGAGGACAGGCAGACTTCTGGAGACTGACAGAGGCAGACTAATGTGGGAGGCAGAAAGTGACAGGTCAGGGGCAAACTGATGCGGTGAAGCAGAAAAGAGGAAATAAATGGAGGGAGAGAGGGAATGGGGGAGTCAGTCAAGGGGATAGAGAAAGAAGCCAAATTTGGGAGGCATCCGGGGTGGGGCTTGGTGTGCAAGAGATGGGAGGCAGGCATATTGGATGCATCAGACAGGTGGGAAAGAGAGAGATAAATGTGAATACAAACTGGTTAGACACACATAGGAAACAGCCAGAGGGATAGAAAGAGAGACCTGTGGATTCAGATAGTGGGGGGATAGATGGGGGAGAAAAAGAGAGAAGCAGACTTGGAGTCAACTGGGGAAAGACAGACTTGTAGCGAAAGCAGATGGACGAGCTGGATGGGGGGACATGGAGAGAGAAATGTGAGAATAACTGGGAGTGTGGGGGCAGAGTGAGTGAGAGGGGTATGAGGAGTCAAAGAGAGAGAGAGAAACCATGAGTGGACAGATAGGTATTTGGAGGGCCTATGATGTGGAGACAGACAGAGGATATACAGAGCCAGGGAAGATGGTTGAAAGATGGAGAGACAGACAAGGAAACGATACAGAGATGTTCTTGGGAGTGAAATAGGGACATACGGATGAGCAAAGGACAGAGCGAGCTGCACAACTACAGGGAGAGAGAGAGAGAGATAGGGAGGCAGATGCGGGGATGGTAAGGCATAGACATGGGATATAGACAGAGATGAGGCAGTGATAGAACCACATGGGGGAGATAGACATGGCTGTGGTAAGACAGACATGGATATGGGAGACAGTAAGAGAGACAGATGAGGTAACCAGACAGGGAGGCGAACTGGGGCGACAGGGAAACAAGGGGCAGGTTTAGGGAGACAGAGCGAGATGGTGCACCAGGTGGAAGAAAGACAGTAATAGAATAAAAGGGGAGATGGAGTTGAGAGATACAGATGTGAGGAGAGAGCTGAGGGAACTGAGGAAAAGTGACAGGCAGGGGAGACAGAAGGAGAGAGAGAGAGAGGCAGACGTGGGCAAATGGATTAAGTAGTTAATGGCGCAAATTGATAGAGTGGGAAAAATGGGACAAAGGGAGATAGTAAATCAGATCGTGGACACAAAGGTGTAAACAGATTGTGTGATATAGTGTATGAGCTGCAAGTGGGGATAGCATGGGCCGAGATACAGGTAGAGAGAGAGAGATTCAGACAGTGAGGGAGGCTGACGAGGAGGCAGGACCACATGCACATGTGGGAGAGAGAGAGTAACACAGATAACCACACACCTATACCACATGGACTGCAGTGATTCAGGATAGCAGCTCACCAACACATCCTCAAAGGCAATTAGGGATGGGCAATAAATGCTAGCCTAGCCAGCAGTGCCCACATCCCGTGACAGAATAAAAAAACATCAGCGGTTGACGGATGTGAGGAGATGGTGGGAGGCCAGTGGCAGGCGAGTAATCAAAACATTTTCGCCCAAATTCTAGCTAGTTGAGGAAACCCAGGGGGACAGGCCAGTGGTCTGTGGAAAGTGACATTCTCCTTCACATTGTCAATTGTCATCACAATTTATGTCCTGTAATAATTACATCTCCCAATAATGATGAAGTGAAGGGCACAGCTGGAAGTAAACAGTGATTGTAGACTGTGGAGCAACAGGTGAACCAGCACCGGATTCAAAGTGAACCAACGAGAGAGAACCTTTCCAATTCAATGAGTTGTCACAGACTGACTTTGGGAGAATGGTGAGAGCAAGCCCTTTTTATCCTGATAGAAATTGGTCCTGTAGGCAGTACACAAAGATTACAAGGTAAGGCAGGAATTGGCGAGAATGAGACAGAGAGAGTCTGGCCAATCAGCACAATTATCCAGCATGAGCCGGTACAATAGAACCTGAACTGAGATCATTTTCTGTCACAAAACATAGTCACAAGTGTATTTTAGACACTGCAATGACCCAGGCCCACAACCCAGTCACCCAGCCGACACCTGTGCCCCACTGACCTGACCACTTGAAATTTCTCTGAAATCTGCTTCCATTACTCCTTTGTGTTGTGTATCCAGATTTTAACAACCCACTGATTTTTTTTTTTCACTTCCCCTCCCTTTCTTTTGCCAATTATTTTAAATTGTTGCCTATACTTGAAATTTGCTTGTTTCTTCTACATCTACCATGAAAACCCCTCCAATTTGAAACCATCTCCCACGACTGCTCTTCACCTTCCCTGTTCTAAAGAGAACAACCCAAGTTTCTCCAATCTCTCCATGTAAAATATGCTCCTCATTCCTCGCATCATCCTGGTAAATTTCCTCTGAATCCAATCCAAGGCCTTGATATTGTTCCTGAAATGTGGTTCTCAGAATTGTTGTGTCCCTGAGAGGATGGGATTTAATTTAAACAGCCCTGCTTTCTCCTCTCACCACCGGTCTATAAACAGAAAGCTGTTTTGATTTTGATTTGCTCCTTTGTAAGCAGTGGTGTATGTCCCAACCCCTCAGCTTTGGTGTGATCCAGTTTCTATTAGTAACCCCAGAGGAAGGGTGAACTCAGAGCACTTGGTTAGTTGCACACACTCAAACTGCGGGAGGGGATGTCGTTATTTAGCTCCCTATGCATTCATACAATAAATGAGGGATAGAGAAAGATTGATTTACAGGGCAAAGACGACAGAGCAAAGTATTGGTGTTTCACGTGAGTCCAGAATCAAAAGCTCAGTAGTGAATTCCTTCCCAGAGGTCGGTCGACTGAGCTGATGCTGAATAATTCATGTTTCCAGGAGAGTTGACTGCTACAATGAGACAGGCTTTCAGAGATGAATTAGCCTTGTCGGCGATGGTATTGAAGTTCGGAAGTTCCAGTAGAAACAGTGTCGATGGGGGCAGGCAATCAAACCTGGACAGATGAAAGGAAAATAAAAGATGTAAAAAAATTAAATGGGGACAAAAAATAAGAAATATGTAAGAACATAAGTGCCGGTTAGTGTGTAGAATTCACAGAGTATAAAGCACAAATTCAATTAGTTGCTGTTTCTTGTTTAAATTAGAGGGTATGGCACGCTACCCATTATGGAGACACGGCCGCAAGAAGGTCAGGACTGGGAATTAAAAATATACCCAGTTTTAAGGTCTACAGGAAAGATAGAGTAAATGAAAGGTAAACAGGAGATGCCACACCTGCCCTTTTATTTCCTCATTTCTCACTGTCCAGGATCCTAAGCACTCCTCCCAGGTGATAAAGCGATGTACTTGTACTTCTTTCAGTTTAGCAACTATATTTTCTGCTTTCAGCACTGACTCCTTTACATTGGGGAAAATAAAATGCAGATTGGATGCCCACTTTGCAAACTTCTCCAGTTTAAACGTTGGGCATGACCCTGAGCTCTAAGTTTCCTGTCATTTTAATTATTGTCTCCACTCCAACTGTGTCCTGGGCCTCCTGTGCTGACCCACTGAAGCTCAGCGTAACATCGGGGGGAAGCAGACCATCTTTCAATGGGGGAGGTGGTGGCCTAGTGGTATTGTCAGAGGACTAGTATTCCAGTAAGGCCCAGGATAATTCTCTGAGGGACCCAGGTTCAAATCCCACCACAGCAAATAGTGAAATTTAAATTGAATAAAAATCTGGAATTAAAAGTCTGATGATGACCACAAAGCCACTGCCAATTGTTGTATAAATCCATCCGGTTCACATATGTGCTATGTTCCATCCTATAGGGAGAGGAACCAGCTGCCCTTAACTCGTTTGGCCTTCATTTGACTCCAGACCCACAGCAATGTGGTTAAATCTTAAATGCCCTCTGAACAGTGCAATAAATGCTGACCTATTGATCAATACCTGTTTTACCATGACTACATGCTCCTTTCAGTTTTTGGCACATGCTCGGAACCCTCCAGACAATATCCCCAGCATCTTTAGGTAGTCTTCACCTGCTGGTGAATAGGACAAAAGAAGGGTTAGTTCAATTCCCAAAGAACATGATCTCACACTTGCCATGAATTACTTGTCTGCCAAGTCCAGCTCGAATTGGTTGCTGATGCTCATCAGTCCGTGACAGCAGACATACGAACATACAATATAGGAGCAGGACAAAGCCACTCGGCCCTTGACACTGCTCCACTATTCAATAAGATCATAGCTGATCTGAACGTAACCTCAACCCCATATTCCTGCCTACACGCGATAATCTTTCACCCCCTGTTAATCAAGAATCTATCTTACTCTGTCTTAAAAATATTCAAAGACCCTGCTTCCACCGCCTTTTGCGGAAGAGGATTCCAAAGACTCACAACCCTCAGAGAAAAAAATCTCCTCGTCTGTCTTAAATATGTGACCCCTTATTTTTAAACCATGACCTTTAGTTCCAGGTTCTCCCACAAGAGGAAACATCCTCTCCACATCCACCCTGTCAAGTCCCCTCAGAAACTTAAAGGTCTCAATTAAGTGGCCTCTTACTCTGAATGTCAGGGTATACAAGCCTAACCTGTACAGCTTTTCTTCATAAGACATCCCCCCCAAACCTGAGGTTAGTCCAGTAAACTTTATCTGAACAGCTTCTAACGCATTTACATCTTTCTTTAAATAAGGGGACCAGTACTGTACATAATATTACTGATGTGGTCTCACCAATGCCCTGTACAAATGAAGCATAACCATCTGACTTTTTAAATCAATTCCCCTCATAATAAATGATATCATTCTATTAGCTTTACTAATTACCTGCTGTACCTGCATACTAACGTTTTTTTAATTCATGCATTAGAGAACCCAGATCCCTCTGAATCTCAGAGTTCTGAAATCTCTCACCATTTAGATAATAAGCTACTTTATTATTCTTCCTTCCAAAATGTACAATTTCAAATTTGTCCACATTATACACCATTTGCCAGATCTTTGCTCACTCACCTAAATTTGTAGCTTCCTTTCATCCTCTTTACAATTTACTTTCCTACCTATCTTTATGTCATCAGCAAATATAGCCACCATTCCTTCATTCCCTTCATTGAAGGCATTATATAAATTGTAAAATGTTGAGGCCCCAGCACTGATCCCTGTGGCACACCACTCATCACATCCTGCTGACCAGAAAATGTCCCATTTATACCAACTCTCCTCTTTCTGTTAGCTAACCAATCTTCTATCTATGCCAATATGTTACCCCCTACACAATGTGCTTTTATTTTCAGCAATACCCTTTGGCACTTTGTTAAATGTCTTCTGGAAATCTAAGTACAGGGCATCAACCTGTTCCCTTTATCCACAGCATATGTGACTCCTTGAAAAAAACTCCAATAAGTTGGTTAAACATGAATTGCATTTTGCTAAACCATGCTGACTCTGTCTGAATGCCTTGACTTTTTCCAAAGTGCCCTGCTATAACATATTTAATAATAGCATCTAACATTTTCCCTATAACAGATGTGTTGCTGACTGGCTTATAGCTTCCTGCTTTCAGTCTCTCTCTCTCTCTTTTTGAAGAAAGGAGATATTTTCGCTATTTTCCAATCTAATGGAACCTGCCCCGAACCTAGGAAACTTTGGAAAATTAAAACTAGTGCATCAACTATCTCACTAGCCACTCCTTTCAAGTCCTCAGGGTGAAGTCCATTTGGAGCTGGGGATTTGCAGCCCCAACAATTTGTTCAATGCCACTTCCATTGTAATTATAATTTTCCCGAGTTCCTCCCTCCCTTTCACTTCCTGATTTACAGCTATTTCCAGGATGTTACTTGTGTCCTTTACATTGAAGACTGAAGCAAAATACCCCTGTTTAATTCGTCTGCAATCTCCCTCCTTTCCACTATCAATTCCCCAGACGCACTTTGTATAGGCCCAGTGCTCAAGGTGTTAACTATTTTCCAATTTAAATATCCCTAGAAACTCTTACCATCCGTCCTTATATTACTAGATAGCTTTCTCTCATACTCTACTATTTCTCTACTTGTTAACCTTTTTGTCATTATTTGCTGTTCTTCATATTCTTTCCAATCTTCTGACCTACCGACCATCTTTTCATAACTATATGTTTTTTCTTTAAGTTTGTAACTGTCTTTAACTTTTTTTAGTTAACTGCAGATGGTGGACCCTCCCCTTGGAATTGTCCTTTCCCATTGGAATGTATACATTTTGAAATACCCTTTTAAATGTCTGCCACTAAACTTCAATTTACCTACTCCTTAACCTCTTTTTCCAGTTTACTTTAGCAAGCTCTGCTTTTGTGCCCTCATAGTTGCCCTTATTCAGTTTTTTTTCAAATACTAGGCTTGGATGCACTCATTTCTCCCTTAAAATGAATGTAATATACAAACAAACTATGATCGCTGCTAGCTAGGGGTGTCTTCACTAGGTGGTTATCAATAAATCCTATCTCATTGCTCAATAACAGGTCTAGTATACCCTGCTCTCTGGTTGGCACCAGAATGTGCTGTTCTAAGAAACTATCCTGAAAACATTATACGAACTCCTCATCTATCATCTTGGCCAATCTGATCTTTCCAATGCATATGTAGGTTAAAATCCCCCATGATAATTGTTGTACCTTTTGGGCAAACTCCTAATATCTCTTTTTTTAATACTCTGTCCTAGGGTGTAGTTACAAATATGGGGCCTATTCAACACTAGCACAACTGAGTCATTGCCTTTATCATTCTTCATCTCAACCCAAACCATTTCTACACCCTGGGCACCTGAACGTAGGTCGTCCCTCTCTAATGTGCTAATACCATCATTAATTAAGAGAACCACTCCTCAACCTTTACCTAATGTTCTGTCCTTCCTCTATGTCACCTACACTTCAATATTCAGGTCCCAATCTTTGTCATCCTGTAGCCATGTCTCTGTAATTTCTATCAGATGATACTTATTTATTCCTATTTGCTCTGTCACTTCATCTGTTTTGTTTAGAATGCTACGCGTGTTTAGATAAGGAGCCTTTAGTTTTGAATATTTTTGCAGCATCTAGCCTTTTCTGCCGATTTACTCTTGAGATTTTCACTCTGTGTCCCTCCTGTTTCAGCCTGTTTATTATTTCCCATACTAATAGCTGTCTCTCTTGCCTTGTCTCGACTCTCTACCACAACTTGCCAAATTTGATCCCTTGCCTCTACTGTTCAGTTTAAAATTATCTCGACTTCCTTAGTTAGGCAGCTCGCAAGGACACCTGCCCCAGCACTGTTCAGGTGTAGACCATCCCAACGGTACTCTTCCTACTTTCCCAAATTCTGGTGCCAGTACCCCACAAACCCCACTTCTCCCACACCAGTCTTTGAACCACACATTAGTTTCATTAATCTTATTTGTCCTATGCCAGTTTTAGAGAACAGGCCACAATAGACTGGGTATTGTGTAATGAGAAAGGACTAATTTGCAATCAAGTTGTGCGAGGCCCCTTGGGGACGATCGACCATAATATGACAGAATTCTTCATCAAGATAGAGAGTGACCTGGTTGATTCTGAGACTAGGGTCCTGAATCTTAGTAAAGGAAACTACGATGGTATGAGATGCGAGTAGGCTATGATGGATTGGGAAACTTTACTTAAAGGAATGATGGTGGATACGCAATGGCAAACGTTCAAAGAGCGCATATGTGAAATGCAACAATTGTTTTTTTCTTGTCTGGCGCAAACGTCAAATAGGAAAAGTGGCCAATCCATGGCTTACAAGGGAAATTAGAGATAGTATTGGATCCAAGGAAGAGGCATACAAATTGGCCAGAAAAAAACAACAAACCTGAGGTTTGGGAGCAGTTTAGAATTCAGCAAAGGAGGAACAAAGGATTGATTAAGAAGAGCAAAAGAGAGTACGCAAATAAGCTTGTAGGGAACATAAAAACTGACTGTAAAACTTTCTATAGGTATGTGAAAAAAAAATATTGTTGAGGACAAATGTAGGTCCCCGACAGTAAAAAACAGTGGAAATTAGAAATGGGAACAAAGAAATGGCTGCCCAACTAAATACATACTTTGGCTCTGTCTTCACAAAGGAAGACACAAATAACATACCAGAAATGTTGGCGAACACAGGGTTTAGTGAGAGTGAGGGATTGAAAGAAAACAGTATTAGTAGGGAAATGGTGTTGGGAGAAATTGATGGGATTGAAGGCCGATACATCCCTAGGGCCTAGTAATTTACATCCCAGAGTACTTAAGGAATTGGTGCGAGAAATAGTGGATGCATTGGTCGTCATCCTCCGAGATTCTATAAACTCTGGAATAGTTCCTACAGATAGGAGGTTAGCTAATGTAACCCCACTAGTTAAAAAGGGAGGTAGAGAGAAAATATGGAATTATAGGCTAGTCAGCCTCACGTCGGTAGTGGGGAAAATTCTACAGTCCATTTTAAAAGATTTAATATCTGAGCACTTGGAAAACATTGGCAGAATCGAACAGAGTCAGCATCGATTTACGAAAGGGAAATCATGCTTGACAAATCGACTGGAATTTTTTGAGAATGTAACCTGTAAAGTTGATGAGAGGGAGCCAGTGGATGTGGCTTATTTGGACTTCTAGAAGCCTTTGGACAAAGTCCCACATAAGAGATTAGCGTGTAAAATTAAAGCGAATGGGATTGTGGGTAGTGTTTTGAGATGGATAGAAAACTGGTTGGCAGAGAGGAAATGAAGAGTAGGAATAAACGGGTCCTTTTTCTGAATGGCAGACAGTGACTAATGGGGTACCACAGGGATCGGTGCTGGGACCCCAGCTATTGACAATATATATATTAATGATTTAGATGAGGGAGCGAAATGTAATTTCTCCACATTTGCAGATGACACAAAGCTGTGTGGGAGGGTGAGCTGTGAGGAGGATGCACAGCTGCTTCAGTGTGATTTGGGCAAGTTGAGTGAGTAGGCAAATGCATGGCAGATGCAATATAATGTGGTGAGTTTATCCACCTTGTTAGAAAAAACTGGAAGGCAGATTATTAACTGAATGGCTATAAATTGAGAGCAGGGAATGTGCAATGAGACCTGGGTGTCCTCATACACCAGAAACAGAATGTAAGCATCCAGGTGCAGCAGGCGGTAAAGAAGTTATGTTGGCCTTCATAACAAGAGGATTGGAGTACAGGAGCAGGGATGTCTTGATGCAATTATACAAGGATCACACCTGGGATATTTTGTGCAGTTTTGGACTCCTTATATGAGGAAGCCTGTTCTTGCTATAGTGGAAGTGCAGCGAAGGTTTACCAGACTTATTCCTGGGATGGCGGGGCTCACATATGAGGAGAGATTGGGTTGTTTAGGATTATATTCACTGGCGTTCCGAAGAATGAGGGTGGATCTAATAGAAACATATAAAATTCAAAAAGGACTAGACAGTGTAGATGCAGGAAGGATGTTCCCGATGGTGGGGGGAGTCTAGAACTCGGGGTCACAGCTTGGGGATACGGGGCAGACCATTTAGGACTGAGATGAGGAGAACTATCTTCATCCAGAGTGTCGTGTGGAATTCACTACCACATAAAGTAGTTGAGGCCGAAACATTGCATGATTTCAATAAGAAGTTAAATATAGCTCTTGGGGCGAAAGGGATCAAAGTATATGGGGGGAAAGCAGGGGAAGGCTATTGAGTTGGATGATCAGCCATGATCATAATGAATAGCGGAGTAGGCTCGAAGGGCCGAATGGCCTACTCCTGCTCCTAGTTTCTATGTTTCAATGAAATCACCCCTCACTCTTATAAAATCCAGTTCAAGCCCAGTCTGAGCAAGCTTTCCTCAAGAGACAGTCCATGCTTTCCAGGTATCAATCTAGTAAACCCCCCTGAACTTCCTCCAACCCATTTATGTCCAACCTTAAATAAGGAGACCAAAAAGTGCACACAGTATCCGTGGTGCAGTCACACCAATGTCCTGTATAAGAGAAGCATAACGTCGATAAATTGTCTGTTATATTCTGCTCATAATAAAGAATATCACTCCAGTAGCCTACTTAATTAGTTGCTGTGCCTGCATAATAACTTATTGTGACTCATGTACTAGAACACCCAGATCCCTCTGCATCTAAGAGTGATGCAGCCGCCCCCTGTCCTCCACCCTAGACGACCTTCGGCCACCTCCGACCACCAGACACTCTGAATCCCAAGCCCCCGACCTCCAGACATAACAAAACCCCACATCGCTGAACTTATGATACCCCAAACCGTACACCCCCATGTCCCCACAACCTCCCAAACCTCCACACACCCCTAACCACCATCGCCTCCCGACAATCCCAACCACAACCTGCCCCTGGGCTGCCCTACCCCCACAATCCTCACTCCCTGGACAACCGCCTCACCCCACCCCCCACCTAACTCCTGATCTCTGGACACCATAACCACCCCCAGACACCCACAATTCCCTCCTGCCCACCCGCCCCCCCACGACCTCCGCACACCCACCAGACCCTCATTCCTCCGGCTTCTGAACAGCCTCATCCCCTGTCCATGCTCACACCGATCGACCTCCAGGAATCCACAGCCGCCAACCCCATCCCGGACCTCCGGACACACTGAACGCCTCCCTGAGCTCTGGAGACGCCAGGCACAAACTCCCACGCGATCTCCCGACACCCTCAAACCCTCCCATGAGTTCCTCTCAACCTAAACCCCCACCCCAAACCCTTCCCACCCCCAACCCCTACCCAGCCGGACAGCCGGAATTCCCACCCCAAACTGTGCAGCCCCAAACCCTCTAGCACACCCCAACCACCCCTCTTCTCCGGAGCACCCATCGAACTCCGGACACACCCTAACCCCCCGAACTCCAAACACTGCCAACCCCCACCCACGCCGGGCAAGAGCAACCCCCACCGAACTGGGCAAACCATTCTACATCCAGCTGGATAACCACAATCCCAAGTTACTCAGACATCCCAACCCAGACTTTCCCAGACACTTCCAAGCAACAACACCCAGACACACCCAAACCAACCATCCCAGAAACACGCAATCCTCAGCCCCACCCATGACCTATGGACTGCCACCGATCTCTGGAACTCAGCTCCCCTTCCTGACATCCAGACCACCCGACCTCCATACTCACCCCCACTTCCCCAGGCCCCTTTGGACCTCTGGATATTCTCGAGACCCGGGCCTCCCACTGACCTCCTGATCCCGCTTCGCCTGGATCCCGCTTCCCCCGTACAGCCCTCACTACCTCCACACACTCCACACAACAACCGATATCCACCTCCGGACACTCCTGGCCACTAATCCAAATTGACCCCAAGCTCCAGACAACCACTAACACACCGACCTCCAGAGGTCCCCACCCACCACGACCTCCAGACACCCCCACCCACCCCTACCTCCATAAACCCCCACCCACCCCGACCTCCAAAGACCCAGGACCGCACCCAACATCCAAACAATCTGACCCACCCCAAACTCCAGACATGCGCACCGACCCCGACCTCCAGACACCCCCACCAACCCCGACCTCCAGACACCCAGAACCGTCCCCGACCTCCAGACACCCCCACCGACTCCGCCCTCCTGGCAACCGCACCCAACGCTACCTCCAGACACGCCTACACACCCTGACCTCCAGGCACCCCCACTCATCCCTACATCCAGACACGCCCACACACCCCAACATCCAGACACCCCCACCCACCCCTACCTCGAGACACCCCCACCCACTCCATCCTCCAGACACCCCCACCGACCACGACCTCCAGATACTCCCACCCAGCCCGACTTCCATGCACACCCACCCACCCCGACCTCCAGAGATCCAGAACCATCTCCGACCTTCAGATACACAAAGGCCTCCACCACCTCCGGCCCCTCCCTAATACTCCAGACCTCCCCCACTGCCACCGCCAGCCCCTCTACCTCTGGATACCATGAACCCCAAAATCCACACCCAACCATCACCCCACCGGACACCCTAAATCCCCATACCTGGCACACCGATGCCTCACCCCACAAACCTCCGGACACCTGCAACTGTCACTTTCCAACCTCTAGACCCTTCAACCCCGAAATCCCAGTGACACCCCCACCCCTCCAGGCAATCCAACCACCGTCACACCACCCATGCACCAAAAATCCCCAACCCCCACGTCCACCCGACACCTCCAAATCCCACAACCCAGACACCCCCAACTTCCACACCGTGGACACCCCCTAATCGCACGCTTCACGGACACCCCCAAACCTCATCCAAACTCCGGATACCCTCAACCTACCCCACATATTCCAGACACACACAAACCTCAGCCCCGTACTCTGGACATTCCCGGACTTTCCCAATCCCTGCCTAACTCCAGTCTAACGGACGCACCAGCCCCTCATCCCCGACCTCGAACACTCCCAACTCCCACCTCCCAACCCCGATTCCCAACCTCAAAACCCCGGACGCACCCCCACTTCCATCGGGACACCTGCAACCAGCATCTGGAGACCCCCTGAAAGCCGCCGGACACCCGTACCCCCACCCCCACCCGGACACGAACAGCCCCCACCACACCAGACTCCACACGCAGACACCCCTAACCTCACCCTTCTCAGAACTCCCCCTTAGCCCACCCTTCCCGGACACGCCCTAACACAGCCCTTCCTAGACACATCCTAACCCCACCCTTTCCGGACTGCCCCTAACCCTGCACTTCCTGGGCACCCACTAATCCCACCCTTCCCGGACACCACCTAACCTCACCCTTCCCAGAAACCCCCTAATCACACCCTTCCCGGACACCACCTAACCTGTCATTCCCCGGACACCCCCTAAACCTGCCCTTCCCTGGAAACCCACTAATCCCACCCTTCTCGGACACCCATAAACCCACCCTTCCCCGTAGAGACTATAACCCTCCCATTCCTGGAGATCACTTAACACCCCCCTTCCCGGACACCCCCTATCTCCGCACATCCCATAAACCCCGTAACACCGCCCTTCCCGGACATCCTCTAAACCCCACCCTTCTCAGGCACTCCCTAACCTTGCCCTTCCCAGACACCCGCTAATCCCGTCCTTCCCCGGACACGCCCTAACCCCGCCCTTCCCTATATAAACGAGAACCCCACCCTTCCCGGACCACTCTAAACCCACCCTTCCCGGACACCCACTTACCCCGCCCTTCCCGGACACCCACTAACTCCGCCCTTTCCCGGAATCCCCTATCCCCGCCATTCCCCGGATACAAGAGAACCCCACCCTTCCCAGACACCCCATAATCCCACCCTTCACTGGACAACGACTAACCCCACCCTTTCCCGAACACCACCTAATCCTGCCCTTCCCATACACCCACTAAACCCATCTTCACTGACACCCCCTAATCCCACCCTTCCCCGGGCACCCGTAACCCCGCCCTTAGCAGGCAACCCATAATCCCACCCTTCCCCGGACACCACCATCTCCGGACAGCCCCAACCCTCGTCCGAACTCCGGATATAATCACACTTCAGCCCCAACCTGTGTTCATACAAACTACGTCCCAACATCCTTACATTCCTAACTCCCACCTCCACTAGACACCCCCAAATTCTCACTCCCCATCGACCTCCGGACAACCCCCACACATAGCCACCCCGGACACGTCATCCTCCACCCAGCCAGGCACCTCCAACCTCCAACTCCACCCGGAAACTTCCAACCTCCACCATTAAGACAACCCAACCACCAACAGGACACACCAACACCTAACCAACCCGGACACCCCAACCCCTACACGGACACGCCCACACCTACCCACCCCGGACACCTCAACCTCCACCCAGCCAGGCACCCCCAGGCACCAACTCCTTTCAGACACTCCAAACCTCCACCAATCGGACACCACAACCCCCACCCAGACACACAAGCACCCACCCAGCCCGGACACCCCAACAGCTACCCGGACACCCCAACTCCACCCAACGAGACACACCCAAGCTCCAACTCCAACCGGACACTCCCAACCTACACCAATCGGTCAACCAATCCCACCCGTACACCAACACCTACCAAACACGGACACTCCAAACCCCCACCCGGATACCCCAACACCAGCCACCCTGGACACACCAAGCCCCCACCTGGACTCCCCAACAGCTACCCACCGCGGACACCCCAAACCCCAACATGACACCCCGACACCTACCCACCCTAGACACCCCAAGCCCTACAAAGAAACCACAAAACCACCCACCCTGAACCCCCCAACCCCCACCTGGAAAGCCCAACATCTACCCACCCCAACCCGCATCCAAAAGTCCCAACACCTACACACCCAGGACTCCCCAGCCTCCTCCGGACACTAAACAGCTTCCCACCCCAGACACCGCAACCCCCACCCGGACATCGCAACACCTACCCACCCCGGAAACCATTGCCCACATCCGGACACCACAACACCTCCCCAGCCTGGACAGCCCAACGCCAAATAGGATATTCCAACACATACCCACCCCGGACACCCCAACACCTACCCGGACACCCCAACTCGTACCCACCCCAATCACCGCAATCCCCAACACGGACACCCCAACCCCCACCAGGACACCCTAGCACCCAAGCCGGCACCCCAACAACCAGCAGGACTCCCCAACTCCAAGCCCAGCACCCTAACACCCACCCGGACACCTACAAGCCACAACCCGCCCCCCGACACTCCCACCCTCGTACACACATCCTGCACTCCCTCACCTGTGTACAACACACCCTCATACACTCCCCTCTCCACAAACACCTCCAATCCTTCAGACACCCCTAAAACCTCCCACCGCTGACCTCCGGCCCGACAACCGGCAGGAATTCATCACCCCGTCCTTACCTCCAGACCAGCCCTGGGACCTCTGGACCCCCCAATGTCCCCGGACCCACCTCAACATCAGGACCCCCCTGGCGCCCCGGACCCACCTTGACCTCAGGAACCCCAACCGCCCCGGACCCACTTCGACGTCAGGAGTCAGCTCGACCTCAGGAAACCCCCACACCACCGCCCCGGACCCACCTCGACCTCAGTACACTCCCCCACAGCCCCGTACCCACCTCAATCTCAGGACCACGCCCTACCACCCGAGTTCACCCTCGGATCTTGGGACAACCCCGAATGTCGAACCTCACCCCCCGATCTCCGGATGCCCCACACGTCAGCCCCCGCCCCCTTATCTGCAGACAACCCCACACATCCCGACCTATGGAACACCCACTCCCCTCCCCATTCCCACTCTCCATTTCTTCCTCCCCCTCCCCAACCATCCCCCTCCCTCTCCTCCCCCTCCCCCTCCCCAACCCACTTCCCCTCCGCCTGCCACTCCCCCCTCCATATCACAACACCTACCTTCCCACCCCCGGAATCCCTTCCAACCTCCGAAACACCCCAGACCTCCTAACAACCGGAACCAGCCTGCAGATGCCCTACAGCCTCCAGGACTCTAGGCCCTCTCCCATGCACAGACCCCTCAGGCATCCAGAACCCCCCCAGCCATGCCCCCCGCGACATCGGGCACCCAGAACCCCAAAGCTCCCCAACCCACCAACACTAGTCACCTCCAGCCACCGCACTCCCCCCACTCCCACCCCCACTCGCAGCATCCTAAAGACTCAACACCACTCCCCGAAGTATGGGTACCCCCATCCCCACTCCCCGGACAATCCAAAAACCTACTACAATCGGGCACTTCCAACCTGCACCCGCCTCAGACACCCTCAAACCCCCCTCGGACAGAAACAAAACCCACACCAGGCACCACCATGACTCACTCCCCATCCGACCTCCGGACAACCCCAACCCCAACGACCCCCAGATACCCTGAACGCCCAACCCCAGACACTGCCGAACCACACTCACTGAATCCAGACACCCCTCACAGCACCAAGCCTCCCACGGAGACCTCAGAACCCCAACCTCACATCGGACACAGTCAACTCTGACCTCTCAACCTCCATACACCCCAATTCCCCAAATCCCCACAGGCAACACCCACCCACCCAGACACCCCCAATTCCCTAAATCTCCACAGTCAACCCCCGCCCACCCAGACACACCCAATCTCCCAAATCCAGGCAGGCACCCCCCACCCACAAAGACAACCCCAATCTCCCAAATCCCCGCAGGAATCCCCCACCCACCTATTCACACCCAATCCCCCATTTTCGTTCAGGCACCCCGACCCACACAGACACACCCAATACCCCCATCCCCCAGACACCCCCAAAAGCCCCCAGACACCACCACAGACACACGAATACCCAAAAGACACCCTGAATACCCCCATCCCGCGACACCCACAATACCCTCCAGACACAGTCAGTACTCCGCAATCCCTCAGACACCCCCAATACCACCATCCCCCAGACACCACCATACCCCACATTACCCAGAAACCCTCAATAACCCGCAGACACCCCCAATCCACCAGATATCCCCAATACCCCCCATCCCCCAGGCACCGCCAATACCCCACAGAAAAAAAAACAAATCCCCCATCCCCCAGACAACCCCAATACCCACCATCCCCCAGAAACTCGCAATACGACCCAGTACTCACCAGACACCCCCAATAGACACCACGCACCGCTAATACCCCCCAACCCCCCCGCCGAAGACACCCCCAAAGCCCCCTGGACATCTTCAACTCCAACACCCAGCTGGACACCCACAAACTCCTCCAACCGGACACCACAAACCCAGACAACGGTCACCACATGGAATCAGCAACCCCCGGGACACAAACCTCATCCCTCGAGACACCTTCAAACCCAACCCCCTCCGCTGGCCAGACACCCCCATCACCGGCCCACCCACAGGCCCCCAACAGCCGCCCAAACTGGTCAAACCCAACACCTCCACCCCCTCCAGGTACCCCCGAATCCAACGCAAAGATCCCCAACCCCAACACTCATCTAGATGACCCCAACATCCCCTATATCCCGAAACGCTCAACCCCTGACCGCTGGACACAGCCAAACCCCACCAGCAGCCAACCACCAAAACTAAACCCCACAACGTCTGTATCTCACAACCTCCTCCTGATCTCCAGAACCACACCCACTGAAAATTCCCTCAATATCTCCGGATAGCCCCAACCGACAGCCGCGCCCGCCTCTCTCCAGACATTGCTGGCAGCAAAGCCCAACCCCTGATCTCCAGCTACCCCAACCGGTATCCACATTTCCCGAATTTTGAAACCAACATCCCCCGCCCCCACCCTCCGGACTCTCACACACCCTTAACCACCCGGAATCTCCAATGCCCCCTACATCTCGGACTCTCCCGCACACCCATCCCCCCTGGAATCTCACACACGCCCACAACCCTGGAAAATCCCGCACCCCTACCACACCGGATTCTGCCCCAACCCCACCACTCCGGCACTCCCGCACCCCCACCAACCCGTACTCTCCCGCACCCCCATCCCAACGGACATATCCGCACCCACACCCCCCGGATTCTCCCCCACCCAATGGATTCCCACGCACCCCCACCCCCCGGCCACTCCCCCACACCCGGACTCTAACACACCCCCAATCCCCGGACTCTCCCACACTCTCTGGACACCTGAAAACCCCAGCGGGGCCCCCAAACACACAGACACTTGAAAAAGCTTCCACTAAACCCCCACTGGACGTTCCGAAATGCCTGCACCATGGACGTTCCCCCTCCTCACCCCTGGACAGCACCCCCCACCCAAACGCCAGGCATGAGCATCCCCCACACAACTAAACTCCAGGCACGAGCATTCCCTCCCCCCCAAACTCCATACATGTGCATCGTCCCCCAAACTCCAGACATGTGCATCCACCCCACCCCCAAATTCCAGACATCAGCATCCTCCCCCCAAACTCCAGGCATGAACACCCCTCCAAAACTCCAGACATGAGCCTCCCGCCCAAACACAAATTCCAGACATGAGAATCCCCCCCACCCCCAAATTCCAGACATGAGCATCCTCCCCCCAAACTCCAGGCATGAGCACCCCTCCAAAACTGCAGACATGAGCCTCCCGCCCAAACCCAAACTGCAGACATGAGCGTCCCGCCCAAACCCAAAATCCAGACATGAGCATTCCCCACACCATCAAACTCCAGACATGAGATTCCTCCTCCATTCTAAACACATGACCACCCGCCCCCGAAGTCAAGACATATGGTTCCTGCCCATCACCAAACTCCAGACGTGAGCATTCGGCCACACCCAAGTTCCAGACATGAGCATCGCCCCAACACTCAAACGCCAGACATGGGATTCCTCCCCCAAACTACACTCATGACCATCCCCCACCCCCCCACCCCCGCCCCCGAAATCCAGACATATGGATCCCGCCCACGACCAATCTCCAGACGTGAACATTCCCACCACCCCCAAATTGCAGACATGAGCATCGCCCCAACACCCAAACTCCGGACATGGGATTCCTCCCCCAATCTACACACATGACCATCCCCACCCCGCCCCCGAAGTCTAGACATGAGCATCCACCACACCACCAACCTCCAGACATGAGCATCCTCCCCCCAAACTCCTGACATGAGTTTACCCCCCACCGCCAACCTCCAGACATGAACATCCCCTTCAAACTCAAGCTCCAGCTATGATCATCCAGACATGATAATCCTTGCACCCTCAAAATCCAGACATGAGAAACCCCACACCCCCAAACTCCAGCATGCCAATCGCCCCACCCCCAAACTACAGACATGAGTATTCCTCCCCCAAAACTTCAGACACGACACCCCCCAAACTCCACACATGTGCATCCACCACACCCACAAACTCCAGTCATTAGTTTGTTCCACACCCTCAAAGAGCAGACATGAGCACCCCCGGAAAGTACAGACATGAGCAACACCCCAAACTCCAGTCATGAGTATCCCCCCACCACCAAACTCCAGACACGAGCATCCCCCACTCCCCCAAAACTCCAGGCATGAGTAGCCCCACACCATCAAATTCCAGACATGAGCAACACCCCAAACACTGGACATGAGCCTCGCCCCACCCCCAAAATCCTGACATGATAATCCATCCACCCCCAATCTTCAGACGTGTGAAACCCCACACTTCCAAACTCCAGACATGATAATCACCCCACACCCAAACTCCAAACATGAGAATCGCCTCCCACCCCCAAACTCCAGACTCTTGCATCCCAACCCCCCACACTCCAGACATGAGGGTCTCCCCACCCCCACACTCCAGACATGAGCATCCCCCACACCCCCAACCTCTGGACATGAGCAGCCCCCCCAAACTCCAGACATGAGCATCCCCCATCCTCCAGGTATGAGCATCCCCCACACCACCGAACTCCAGACATGAGCATCCCCACACCCCCAAACATCAGGCATTAGCATCCCCCAAGCTCCAGACATGAGCATCCAGCACACCCCCAAACTCCAGACATGAGCATCCCTCTCCCAAAACTACAGACATGACCCCTCCCCAAACTCCAGACATGTGAATCCCCACCAAACTCCAGACATGTGCATGCACCACACCCGCCAACTCCTGTCATGAGCATCCCCCAAAGTACAGACATGAGCAGCCCCACCAAACTCCAGACATGAGAATCCCCCCAAAACCCTAACTCCAGACATGAACACACCTCCCTCCCCCCACCACGAAACTCCACACACGAGCATCCGTTACTCCCCCAAACTCCAGACATGAGTACCCACCAAACTCCAGATATGATCATCCCCACAACCCCTAAACTCCAGACATGTGCATCGCCCCACCCCAAACTCCAGACATGATAATACCCGCACCCCCAAACTCCAGACATGAGAAACCCCACAACCACACACTCCAGGCATGATAATCACCCCATGCCGAAACTCCAGACATGAGAATCGTCTCCCACCCCCAAACTCCAGACATGTGCATCTTCCCCCAAACTCCAGACATGAGAAGCACCCACACCCCCAAATTCCAGACATGAGCATCCTCCCCCCAAACTCAAGGCATGAGCACCCCTCCAAGCTCCAGACATGTGTATTCCCCCAAACTCCAGACATTAGCATCTTCCCATCAAACTCCAGACATGAGCATTCCCCCCAACCCTAAACTCCAGACATGTGCATCGCCCCACCCCAAACTCCAGACATGATAATCCCCCCACCCCCAAACTCCAGACATGAGAAACCCCACACCAACACACTCCAGGCTTAATAATCACCTCATGCCCAAGCTCCAGACATGAGAATCGCCTCCCACCCTGAAACTCCAGACATGAGCATCATCCGCCCCCCCAAACTCCAGATATGAGCATCCCCCACCTCCAAACTCCAGACAGGAGCATTCCCCCAACACCCTAACTCCAGACGTGTGCACCCCCACCTCCCCCCGCCCCCCCCACCACAAAGCTCCAGAAATGAGCATCCCCCATTCTGTCAAAACTCCAGACATGATTAACCCCCAAACTCCAGATATAAGCATGCCCCACACCTCCAAACTCCAGACATGAGCATCGCCCCACCCCCAAACTCCAGACATGATAATCCTCCCACCCCAAAACTCCAGACATGAGTAACCCCACCCCCCCCCAAACTCCAGACACGAGCATTCCCCCACCCCCAAACTCCAGACATGAGCATCCTCCCAAAAACTCCAGACATGAGCCTCCACCCCACCCCACCAAAACTCCAGACATGAGCATCCGACCCCCCCCCCCCCCAACAAGCTCCAGACATGAGCATCCCCCCCAAAAATCTCCAGAGGTGAAATTCCCCACCAAACACCAGACATGAGCATTCCCCTGCAAACTCCAGACATAATCATCCCCTCCACCCAAACTCCAGACATGAATATCAACCACACCGCCAAAGTCCAGACATGAGCTCCCCCCCTCCCACTCCGGCAAATCCAGATATTAGCGTCCCCCACCCAAAGTCTAGACATGAGCATCACCCACAAACTCCAGACTTGAGCATCCCCCCACCCCCCACAAAACTCCAGACATGGGAACTACCCCCCCCCCCCCCCACCAAATTCCAGACATTTCGCATCAACTCCCATACTCCTGACAAGCAGGTGGTTAGCCACCTTCTTGAACTACTGCAGTCCTGTAAAGTTTCACATCCTTTCTACGATTCTGGTAATTCTGCTCCAGCTCTTTAATTGTGTGACCCGGAATCTCTCGATCAGGCCCAACCTGTGATTGATAAAAATTGAACAAAAACTTCCTCATTTTTATAATCTATAACACAATTTATAATGTAGAACAAAATGCCTCAAAATCATTGCGTGTTTTCTTTGAAGTTTCTTCGGTTCTGCATCACGATTAGAATTGGACCACAAATTCACCTTATTATTTTTAAATCAAAGGGTTGAGAGCATATCTGGCATC
>NC_135897.1:2098653-2233653 GCF_964194155.1 Cetorhinus maximus
GAGAAAGAAAAGTGAGAGAGAGAGAGAAGGAGAGAGACACAGAGTTAGACAGAGTGATTGACACAGAGTGAGAGGGACAGTGAGAAACTAAGAGAGAGATAGAGGCTGGGGGAGATAGACAGAGAGTCAGAGAGAGAGAGTCCAACAGAGAGAGAGTGAGAGAAAGAGAGAGGGAGAGAGAGGCAGAGAGAGAGAGAGAGAGAGTGAAACAGAGAAAGAGTGAGAGACAAAGAGATTGAGACAACGAGAGATACTGTGGGGGATAGAGTCTGAGAGACAGAGGGAGAGAGCGATTGAAAGACAGAGATAGAGAGACAGGTAGAGAGAGTGACGGACAGAGAGAGAGACAGAGAGAGAGAGATAGAGGATCAGAGAGAGAGAGAGACAGTGAGAGGCAGACAGAGAGAGAAAGAGAGAGAGAGAGAGGGAGAAACAGAGAGAGATATAGAGAGACAGAGAGAAATAAAGAGAGACAGCGAGACAAGTGAGAGAGAGATAAATGTTCAGAGACAGACAGAGAGAGAGATTGATAGGTAGATAGAGAAGAGAGATAGAGAGAGAGAGTGTGTGAGAGAGAGGCACAGAGAGAGTGAGAAGACACACACACAGAGAGAAATAGACAGACAGAGAGACAGAGAGACGAACAGAGAGAGAGACAGAGATGGAGATGGAGAGACAGAGAGAGGAAGACAGAGATAGAGAGCCAGGGAGATGGACAGAGAGCGAAACAGAGAGAGAGGGACAGAAAGTGAGAGACAGGGAGAGGGACAGAGACAAAGAATGTATTAGAGATAGCGAGAGAGAAAGGTAGATAGAGACTGAAACATATAGTGAGAGAGAGTTGGAGAGAGAGAGAGACAGTGAGAGAGAAACAGATGTAGAGAGTGACAGACATAGAGAAGAGAGAGACAGATAGAGGCAGAGAGAGAAAGATAGAGGAAATGAGAGAGATCAACAGAGTGACAGAGAGAGAGGGAGGCAAAGAGAGAGAGAGAGAGGCAGAGAGTGAGAGAGAGGGAGGAAGAGGAAAATAGAGATAAAGAGGCAGGGAAAGAGAGACAGAGAATGAGACAAAGAGAAAGAGAGCGAGAGGGAGAGATTGGCAGAGGACAGATAGATAGAGATAGTGAGAGAGACTTAGAGAGAGAGGGGGGCAGAGAGACACAGAGGGAGAGAGAGAAAGAGATAATTAAATAGAGAGACAGAGAGACAGAGAGACAGAGGCAGAGAGAGAGAGAGAAAGAGGCAGAGAGAGAGACAGTGAGCGAGAGAGACAGAGACTCAGTGAGTGACAGGCTGAAAGAGAGATGGACAAAGATAGAGAGAAAAAGAGAGTGAGAGAGATAGAGAGAGAGAGAGAGACAGAGATGGATTGCCAGTGAGTGACAGAGAGAGGCAGACAGAGGGAGAGAGACTGACAGAGAGAGACCAAAACAGAGCGAGGAGAGAGAGAGAGAGAGAGAGAGAAAGAGAGAGAAACAAAGAGAGTGAGAGAGGCAGAGAGATAGAGAGAGACATATTGATAGTGCCAGTGAGTGACAGAGAGTGAGGCAGAAAGAGAAAGACAGACTGATAGTGGGAGACAAACCCAGAGCAAGAGAGAGAGAGCGAGAGACAGAGCGGGAGAGAGACGGATGGACCGAGCGGGAGTGGGATATATAGAGAGAGACTGAGAGAGACAGAGAGAGAGACAGACAGTCTCAGTGAGTGAGACGGAGAGAGAGAGAGGTGGAGTGACTCAGAGAGAGGGTGATAGACAGAGAGAGGTAGAGAGACTGAGTGAGGGGGAGAATGAGAGAGACAGAAAGATGGAGAGAGGGAGAGAGAGAGTGCTAGGCAGAGTGGGAGAGAGGGAGAGAGGAGAGAGACATAGAGGCCGAGGCACTGAGAAAGAGAGGCCGGGGGAGATACACATTGAGTGAGAGAGAAATAGAGACAGTGTGAGAGCTATAATGTGAGAGGGAGACAGAGACTGAGGTAGAGCGAGAGAGTGAGAGAAAGACAGAAAGAGAGACAAAGATAGAGAGAGACGTACAGAGAGATTGAGAGACAGATACAGCGAGTGACAGACAAATGGAGACATCGTGAGTGCAAGAACCTGAGACAGAGACTGAGGCAGAGTGAGAGAGAGAGTGAGGGAAAGAGAGAGAGAGCGGGCGACTGAGACAGAGAAACAAATAGAAAATGAGAAGAAATAGATGGTGAGAGGATCAGAGAGGGAGAGACTGGTATACAGCGTGAGAACCAGAGTTAGAGAGAGACGAAGTGAGATGGACAGAGAGGCAGACCGAGAGAGAGAGAGACAGAGACCGAGAGACTCAGATTCAGTGAAAGAGACATAGAGGGAGAGTGAGAGTGAGAGACAGAGACATAGAGGGAGAGAGACGGAGGTACAAAGAGTGAGATAGACATAGCGAGAGTGACAGACACAGAGACAGAGAGAGACTCTGAGTGGCACAGAGAGAGACATAGAGGAAGACAGAGAGACAGAGAGAAACAGAATGAGAGAGAGAGAGGTGGATAGAGACAGAGAGACATACAGACAAAGAGAGAGAGAGAGAGGTAGAGAGTGACAGAGAGAGAGTCAGAGAGAGACATAGAGACAGAGAATGATCGACAGAGTGACAAAGAGAGAGAGAGGGCGGCAGAGAGAGAGAGGCAGAGAGAGGGAGAGAGAGAGAGAGAGAGAGAGATACACAGAGAGAGACATAGATAGAGAGTGAGACAGAGAGAGGCTCAGAGGCAGATAAAGTAACAGAGTGAGTAACAGAGAGTGAGACAGGGAGAGAGGCAGAGAGAGAGAGAGAGAGAGAGAGAGAGAGAGAGAGAAAGAGAGGGAGACAGAGACAGGCAGAGAGAGAGTGAGAGTAAGAGACAGAGACGTAGACGGAGAGAGACGGAGGTACAGAGAGGGGGATAGACATAGCGAGATTGACGGACACAGAGAGAGATTCTGAGTGGCACACAGAGACACAGAGGCAGACAGAGAGAGACAGACAGAAACAGAATGAGAAAGAGAGAGAGGTGGATAGAGACAGAGAGAGAGAGAGCGACAGACAGAGTCAGAGAGAGCGAGAGAGAGAGAGAGAGAGAGAGGTAGAGAGTGACAGAGAGAGAGTCAGAGAGAGACAGATAGAGAGACAGAGAGGAATCGACAGTGACACAGAGAGAGAGGGAGAGAGAGAGAGAGAGAGAGAGTCACAGAAAGATAGACCTAGAGAGATACAGAGAGTGAGACCAAGAGAGAGGCAGAGAAAGAGAGGGAGTGAGATACAGAGGGACAGAGGGAGACAGAGAGTGAGAGATAATTAAAGAGAGAGACATAGAAACAGAGAGGCAATAAGAGGGAGAGAGAGAAAGAGACAGAGAGAGAAACAGAGTCTCAGTGATTGACAGGCAGACAGAGAGAAAGAGACAACGAGAGAGCGACAGACAGAGAGAATGAGAGACAGAGAGAGATAGAGAGAGAGAGAGAGAAACAGAGAGTGTGGCAGTGAGTGACAGAGAGAGAGGCAGACAGAGAGAGAAAGAGGGAGAGAGAGAGAATGAGAGACAGAGAGTAAAGGACAGAGAGAGAGACAAACAGAGAGAGAGCGAGAGAGAGAGTGTGTGACAAAGAGAGAGAGAGAGAGAGACAGTTAGGCAGAGTGAGGGAGGCAGTGAGTGGCAGAGAGAGACAAATCTAGAGATAGACAGAGAAAGATGAAGACAGACAGAAATGGACAGAGACAACGAGAAGGACAGAGAGAGAGGCAGAAAAAGAAAGAGAGACATAGAGAGAGAGGGACAGAGAGAGAGACAGAGGTAGACAGAGAGATAATTAAAGAGAGAGACAGAGAAACAGAGAGGCAGAGAGAGACATAGACTCAGTGAGTGACAGGCAGACAGAGAGAGAGACAGAGAGAGGTGGATAGACAGATAGAGGGAAGAGTGGCAGAGAGTGACAGAGAGAGAGACTGACAGAGAGAAAGACTGACAGAGAGAGGCAGAGAGAGAGTGAGAGAGAGAGAGAGAGTCAGAGAGGGGGTGATGGAGAGACCGAGAAGGAGAGAGACATGGAGAGAGAGAGAGACAGAGACACCAAGAGAGACAGAGAGTGAGACAGAGAGACTCAGTGAGTGACAGAGGGAGGTAAACAGAGAGTGACAGAGATACAGAGTGGCAAAGTTAGCGACAGATAGAGAGACAGTGTGAGGTAGAAAGAGGGAGACAGAGAGTGATAGGGAGATAGAGTGAGAGAGAGGGGGAGAGAGAAACAGAGTATGTCTGAGCATAAGAAGGAGTGTGAGAGACCGAGTCCGTCTATGTCAGCGGGAAAGCCCGCCGACATATTTCACAACGGCACCTATGCAAAATTTACTTTCTGCCTTTACTTTCAGGAACTGGGATAAAGTGAGCAGCAGCATTCTCCACAGATCGCCTGCTGTTTACAAGCCTCAGTGGCGCTGTGGGCGGGAGCAATTGTTGCAAGACCTCGGAGGCGACTGCTGAGGGTGGTGGGTGTTGACCTGCGGTAACTGCTGCCAAGCTTCAGAGGCGACCATTGTGCTCCCTTGAAGCTGCATCCGCCCAAACTTAAAATCGAGGTGGGGGGCAGGGTTAGGGAGCGATGTGGCCATGCATTAGGGTCACCTGTTAAAACTGATCAAGCTTCAGCAACTGAAAGAGATCAGGCGGAGCTACAGTGATAGGATTGTTGATGAGCTCAGAGCCCACTTTACAGACAACTTCCCACACCCCAACTTTGCAAACCAACTTCCACACCCCAACTTACAGTCGACTTTCCCGAACCGCCTTGCAGACCACCATGACAACACTCCTTTACAGACAACCTTCTAAACCCCGTTTGCAGACCACATTCCACAACTCACCTTAATGACAACCTTCCACACAGTCACTTTACAGAACATGTCCCACACCACAACTTTTCAGACCAATTCCACACACCCACTTTACAGACCAATTCCAGGCCCCAACTTTACAGACCAAGTCCACACCCCCAACTTACAGATCAATTCCACACCCCCAAGTTACAGACTATTTTCCATACACCCAATTTACAGGCCAGCTTCCACAGCCCAACGATCGTCCACACCATTCTTTTCTGATCACCTTCCCCACCTACGCCTTACAGGCATCGTTGCAAGCACCACCCCCACCCCCCAGCACCCCACAACCCCCCCCTCCCCCCCCCGCCCTCAGCCCATATCCCACAACTCACTTTACAGAACACCTCCCGCACTTACCTTTCCTGACCATATTCCACAACCCCACTTTACAGGCCAGGTTCCACACCCACAATTTACTGGCAGCTTTACACACCGTCCTTTAAATACCACTTTCACACATCGACTTTACAGACCGTCTTCTAAATCCCCTTGGTTAGGCCACCTTGCACAAGCACACATTATAGACTACCATCCTCTCACCCACATTATAGACTTCTATCCTCACCCCCACATTACAGACCACCTTCCACACCCCCAATTTAAATACCAACTTCCACACCCCCACTTTACAGGCCAACTTCTACACGCCCCATTTAAGACCAAGTTCCGCAACCCAATTTACAGAACACCCCCCTCAAACCACTTAACAGTCCACCTTCCACAACCCCACTTTAAGGGCCTCCTTTCGCATGATTCATTAAGAGAACACTTTCCACATACGCACTTTCAGTGCCACCTTTCGCATCATTCCTTAACAGACCAACTTCCACGCCCAAATTTTATGGTCCTAAATTCGCAACATTTCTTTACAGTCCATCCAGCTTCCACACCCCCACTTTAAGGGCCATCTTTCGCATAATTCCTTAACAGACCACTTGCCACGCCCCACATTACAGACCACCTTGCACAGCCACATATTATAGACCACCTTCCAGACAAACACATTACACACCAACTACCAGGTTCTCATTTAAAAAAACACTTTCCACACTGCACTTTACAGATCACATTCCCCACAATCACCTTCCACACGTCAAATTTAATCACCAACTTCCAACCCCCCACTTTACAAAGCACCTTCCCCACAGCCATTTTACAGGCCAACTACCTCACCCCGTTTAAAGCCCACCTTCCTCATCCCCCACTTTGCAGTTGATCTTCCATTACGCCAATTTACAGACTACCTTCCACACCCCTCTTTACAGTTCACCTTCCAAACATGCTGCTTACAGACCATCTTCCACAAACCATCTTGACTAACGATCTTCAAAACCCTACTTTACAGACCACCATTGCGCTCCCATTTAAGAGACAATCTTCCTTAGCCACTTTACAGGGCACCTTTAAAACCCCAACTTTACAGTCCATCTCCAACACCCACCATTACAAAGCACCTTCCAAACCCCCACTTTATTACAGTCCATCTCCTACACCCACCTTTACAAAGCACGTTCTAAACCCCCACTTTACTGACAACTTTCCACGCCCCTGCTTTTCGAACCGCCATCCACATCCGCACTTTACAGACCAGCTTCCACATCCACACTTTACATATCACCTTGCACAACCACATTTTACTGAGCACCTCCCACACTTCCGTTTTCAGTCCCCATTCCACACTCACGCTTTAAGAGCACCTTCAACTTCCCCACTTTACAGAGCACATTCCACACATCCACTTTACAGCTCATTTTCCTTACAGACCACCTTCCACACGCCAAATTTACATAAGACCTTCCGCACTCAAACTTTACAGATAACCTTCCATACCCACTTTACAGAAAACCTTGTACACCCACATTAAAGATCACATTCCACACCCTCACATTGTAGACCATGTTTCACACACCACTTTTCAGAGCATCATCCAGCCACCTCCTATATAGACCAGCTTCCACACACCAAATTTACAGAGCAACCCCAAAAAGCCAGCTTTACAGACCACTTTCCACATCCGCTTTACAGACAACCTTCTACACCATCACTTAACAGACCATCTTGCAAGCCCACTTTGCAGATGAATTGCACACCCCCACATTATAGATCAAATTCCATACCCTCACGTTAAAGACGGTCTTTCACACCCACCATTACAGACCACTTTCCACACGGAACTTAATAAAAACGATTTTGCACGCTCCCACTTTATAGATCAACTTCCACACACCCTTTACAAACCACCTTCCACACCCACTTTACAGTCAACCTTCCATAGCCCATTTTACAGGCTACCGAGCTCACTCCCACATTACAGGACACTTTTCACAGCCCCACTTTACAGACCACTTTCCTCAGAGAAACGTTACAGACCACTTCCCACTCCTCCAATTTACAGAAAATGTTCCACATCACCAATTGAAAGACCACCATCCTCACTCCCACCTTACTGAGTACCTTCCACACGCACAATTTACAGACCACATTCCACAATCCAATTTACAGACCACATTCCAAAACCAACTTTACAGAACACATTCCACAACCAACTTTACAGAACACATTACACAACCAACTTTACAGAACACATTCCACAACCAACTTTACAGAAGACATTCCACAACCAACTTTACAGAACACATGCCACACCCTTCGTTCACAGATCAACTTCCACAGCCCGAATTTACACATCACCTTCCGCATGCCCTATTTACAGACCAACTTCCACACCACCACTTTACAGACCACATTCCACACAGCCACTTTAAAGACCAGATTCCACAAACCCAATTTACATGACACTTTCCGCATCTCCAATTTACAGACCACCTTCCACGGAATTATTTTACACACCACATACAACGCCCGACCTCTTGCAGAGAACTTAACAGGCCCCACTTTAGGGGACACCTACCAAACAGATTTTCAAACCATCGACCGCTCTCCCCTTGAAAGGCCAGATTCCACACAACCTGCTCAAAGCAGCATTCACACCTAATCTTTAGAGACCACTTTTAACATTCCCTCAACTGACCAACACCCACACCCCACTTAACAGGCCACCTTCCGCATCCTCCCTTTAAATACAAACATCCACACCCCCTCTTTACTAACCACCTTCCAAAAACCAATCCTTTAAGACAACATTACACACCGTTCCTTTAAATACTTTAAATGGTAGGGAAATTGTGGGAGAAGCTTCTTCGTTTCAGGATTTACTACGATTTGCAAGCAATGGGCGTATTAGTGAGAGGCAGCATGGTTTTGTGAAGGGGAGATCGTGTCTCACTAACTTGATCGAGTTTTTCGAGGAAATGACAAAGATGGTCGACGACGGAAGGGCAATCGATGTTATATACATGGATTTCAGTAAGGCCTTTTTCAAGGACCCTCATGGCAAACGGGTACAGAAGGTAAAGTCGCACAGGATGAGTGGTGAGATGGAAAGATAGGTACACAATTGGCTTGGTCATAGAAGACAGAGGGTAGCAGTGGACGGGTGCTTTGCTGAAAGGAGAGCTGTGACTAGTGGAGTTCCGCAGGGATCAGTGCTGGGACTTTTGCTGTTTGTAGTATACATAAATGATTAGCAGCAAAATCTAACTGGGCTAATTCGTAAGTTTACAGACGACATTAAGGTTGGAGGAGTTGCAGACAGTGAAGGGGATTGTCAAAGCATACAACGGGATATAGGTCGGTTGGAGACTTAGGCGGAGAAATCGCAGACAGAGTTTAATCCGGACAAATGCGAGGAAGTGCATTTTGGAAGGTCTAATTCAGGCAGGAATTATACAATGAATGGCAGAACCCTTTAGTGCATCGACGGGCAGAGGGATATGGATGTACAGGTCCACAGGTCACTGAAAGTGGCAACGCAGGTGGTTAAGGTAGTCATGAAGGCATAAGGCATGCTTGCTTTCATTGGCAGGGGTATTGAGTATAAAAGCTGGGAAGTCATGCTGCAGCTGTATAGAAACTTGGTTAGGCCACACTTGGAATATTGTTTGCAATTCTGGTCACCACATTACCAGAAGGAATTGGAAGCGCTGGAGGGTGTGCAGAGGAGGTTTACCAGTATGCTGCCTGGTCTGGAGTTTGTTAGATATGAGGAGAGGTTGGAGAAACTTGGATTGTTCTCACTAGAGTGATGGAGATTGTGGGGCGACTTGATAGAAGTTTACAAAATGATGAGTGGCATGGACAGATTTGATAGTCAGAAGCTTTTTCCCAGGGAGGAAGAGTCAATTACTAGGGAACATAGATTTAACGTGAGAGGAGAAAACTATAGAGGAGATGTGCGGAGCAAGTTTTTTTTTTTATGCAGACGGTAGTGATTGTCTGGAATTCGCTGCCAGAGGAGGTGGTGGAATGAAGTAAGAAAGTCGTGTATAAGAGGCAGCTTGACAAATACATGAATCGGATGGGAATAGAGGGTTACGGGCCCCTGAAGTTCAACATGGTTTAGTTGACGGGAAATATGATCGGCGCAGGCTTGGAGGGCCGAAGAGCCTATTGCTGTGCTGTACTTTTCTGTATACTTTGTTCTGGTCACCAACTTAGACACGTCCGCTTTTCTAACCACCTTCCAAAACCCTTTTACAGACCAAAGTCCAAACTCCTCCATCCATTAAACACACTCCTCCAAATGAAAATTCTACAGGCCACTTTCCAGACTGCAACTTAGAAACCCACCTAAAACAATCATTTTACAGAACAACCCACAAACACCGCTTGACAGTTAACCTTCCACACACCCACGTAAAATACAACTTTCCACACACTCACTTTACAAACCAAATTCCACACACCCACTTTAACGGCCACATTCTACAACCACTTTACAGATAAAATTCCACACACCCCCTTTACAGACCACCATCCACACCCACGTTTTACAGAACAACTTCCACAACACCACCTTACAGACCACCTTCCACATCCCCAATTAAATGACGAAGTTCCACACCCCCACTTTCGAGACAACATTCCACACCCCAACTTTACAGACCAACTTCGACAGCACGTTTTACAGATCGCCATACACAGCCCCGTTTTACAGGCCAACCTCCAACCTCCCACTTTACAGACCACCTTTGACACTCACTTTTACAGACCGACTTCCGTCCCCCTAGTTTACAGACCACCATCCACACCCCCACTTTACAGGCCACCTTGCGTACTCACCTTTACAGACCATCTTCCACACCCACAGTTTACAGACCACCCTCCACACTCACCTTTACAGACCACCTTCCACACCCTCACTTTATATACGACCTTCCACACCTCCAATCTACAGGCCACCTTCCACAGTCCCTTTACAGACGACCGTAAAAAACTCCGCTTGACAGACCACCTTCCAAACACAACCGCGTTCAGACTACAATCCACACCAAAATTTAGGGACCTCACTCCACAACCCATTTACGGACTACCATCCACACTCTCCTTTACAGACCACCATCCACACCACCTGCACCAACCAGCATTCACACCGTCCCCCTAAACAGGCCACATTGAACACCCCATCAACAGACCATTCACAAACTCCTTTAGAGACGACCTTCCACCACCCACTTTAAAAACTAACATTCACACGCCCCTTTACAGGCCACCTTCCACATCAAATTTACAGAACACCTTCAACACCGTTCCATTAAATACCTGCTTCTGCACACTGGCTTTAGTAACCATGTAACACAGCCCAATGACAGAGCATATTCCACACCCCTCCCACCTTTAAAATGCACCTTCCAAATCAAACCTTTACAGTTCACCCTCAGCAACCCAATTTACAAGCAAACATCCGGACTCCCCTTTACAGACCACCTTCCACTCCAACTTCCAGACATGCATTCACACCACCATTTACAGATCAGTTTACACAACCTCACTTTACCGACTACCTTACACACCCGACTTTAAGAATACATTCCATACTCCCCTTTACCGACATCTTTCAAGTCACTTTTACAGAACAGGTTCCACACCCCCATTGCTGTCGACCTTCCACGCCAAATTCACAGCCCACCTTCAACAACCCCCTTTTCATACCAACTTCCACACCCCACTTTACAGACCACATTCCACACGTCAGCACATGCAGATCACCTAACCAAAACCACTTCCACAACTCAATTACAGATCATCATCTACACAGCCACTTACATACCACCTTCCACATACCCTTCAAAGAATACACGCTACAGCCCAATTTACAAACCAACATCCACACCCTTCATTAAAAAACACCTTCCACACACACATATTTAATAGGCCACCATCTGCATCCACAGCTTACAAGCCACCGTCCACGCCCCCACTTTACAGACCACCTAACATAGCCCACTCTGCAGAGCACCCTCTGCAACCCCACTTAACAGAGCACGTTTCACACCATAACTTTCCAGGTCAGCTTTCACGACCCCTTTACAGGCAAATGTCCACTCCCCTCTTTACAGACAACCTTCTGCACCCCCTTTGCAGACCACCAACCAAACAATTACAGAGCACCTACACTACCCCCCTTTACAGATTACCTTCCACACTGCTCTTTACATATAACCACCCACGCCACCTTCAAAGAGCAGCTTCCACACCCCTCTTTATATATCACCATCTTAAAAAAAAACTTTACAGACAAACTTTTCCCCCTCTTTACTGAACATCTTCGACATCACTACCTTACAGACCACCATCCACACCCCCATCTTACAGATCAACTTCCACTACTACTTTGCAGATCACCTTGCACACCCCCGCATTACAGACCACTATCGTCACAAGCACTTTATGGACCAGCTTGCACAATTCCATTTTACAGACCATCATCCACCACCCTGTACCCCCCCCCCCCCCCCCCCCCCCCCAAATCTTTACACTCCACATTCCACACCCCCACTTTACAGACCACATTCACGCTCCCTTTGCAGACCACGGTACAAGCTCCCCTTGAAAGACCACCTTCCACACAACACCACTTGCAGACTACCATCCACACCCCAATTTAGGGACATTATTCCATACCCCTTTTATGGACTAGAACCCACACTCTTCTTTACAGACCACATTCTTCACCGCCTGCACAAAGCACCATTCATTCCAACCACCCTAACAGAGCACATTCCACACGCCAGCAACAGACCAACATTCACAGCCTTCTTTACAGGCCACCTTCCACGCCCAATTTCCAGACTACCTTCAACACCATTCCATTAAATACCACCTTCCACACACCGACTTTACTAACCACCTACCAGATCATCATTACAGAGCCAATTCCACACCCCGCCCTCCGTTAAATCCCAACTTCCAAATCAAACTGTTACAGACAACCTTCAGAACACAATTTACAAACTCCCGGACTCCCGGTAACTGACGACCTTCCACACCCATGCATTACAGAAAACAATCCACATCTCCATTTAAAAGTCAGTTTCAACACCCTCACTTTACAGACTACTGAACACACCAGACTTTAGATAGCGCATTCAACAATCCCCTTTACCGACATCTTTCAAACCAAGTTTACAGACGTGCATTCACACCCCACTTGACTGACCACCTTCCACATGCAACAGCTTGCAGACCACCTTACACAATCCACTTCCAAAATTCAATTACAGATCATCATCCACGCATACAATTACAGCCCACATTAACAGAACACCTGCCACACCCCAATTAGCAGAACAACATCAACACCCTTCTTTAAAGACCACCTTCCACAAGCATATTTCACATAACAACATCTGCATCCCCAATTTAGAAACCACAATCCGCCGTCCCACTTTACAGACCACCTACCACAGCCCCCTTTGCAGACCACCCTCCGCACACCCACTTAACAAACCACGTTTCACACCATCACTTTAAAGATCAACTTGCACACCCACTTTACAGACCACCTTCCACATACCCCTTTACAGACCACCTTCCACAACCGCTCGTTACAGACAACCATCAACGCCCCCTTCAGAGATCACCTTCCAAAACCCTCTTTACAGACAAACATATTAACCAACCTTTATAGGCAAACTTCTGCACCCCTCTTTCGAGAAAACATTTCACACCCTCTGAACAGATCATCATCCACAACTCTCTTTACAGACAACTACTGACACCCTGCGCCCCCCTGACAGACAGACATCCTTCCACACCCCACCACATACACGCCACTTTTCACACCCAGCTTTACAGGCTTTCCACCAACCCTGCCACCCCACACGTTAAGAGTACCTTCCACACCCGCCTTTACTGAACACCTTCCAAACAGCCCTTTGTAGAACAAACGCCATAATCTCTTTTCACGCCCAGTTCCAAATCACTGCCCCTTTACAAACCACCTTCTACATCCTCCTTTACAGACTACCATTGCTCTCCTGCCCTTGGCTCTGCCTCTTGCACATCACCCCCATTCCCATGTTAGACTTCGTGATTCTCACCACAAACTAACCCACAGTTCTGACCTCCTTCCAATTCCTCTGTTGCCTTTACAACGCCCACCCCCCCCCCCCCCCCCCCACCCCGGCCCCACCCCAAAAATTCCTTCGTGCCTTTCTCCCGTCCCTCGCCTCCACGCCATCAGCTGGGCCTGAGATCCTGGCACCCAGGAGATTGATCTGAATGGGGAGGGCAGCCTGCAGTGTCAGCCAAGTCAGACAGAGTTCACCCTCCCTTGTTGCACACCAGGTTTGCCTGGCAGTGAATCTGAATGAATGTGGGGGTGGGAGGTGAGGGCGGGGGGTGGCTGGTTGGGTGGGGGTGGGGGGGGGGGTGAGCTTTGTCCGGCCATTAGCGTCCGATCTGATGCCCCGTTAATGAGAATTCATTAGATGCAACTTGGTTCCCAACTTTCATCGTGGGAAAGGGGAATTTCCCTCATTCAGCCATGAATGTGATTTAGGAAGCTTCCAAACAGGCCTCCCAACATCAGGAAAACGGTTTTTATCTTCCCTCCACACATTGCACCCTCGACCACAATAATTCCTGCTGCTGTAGGGTGGGGTCGATACCGCGCAGGATGTTTGTATACAAGTGGTATCTCCTGTAATTGGACGGGTCAACACAGTTAAATTTCGGGTAGTCATGTGTCTGTATTGGCTGTTTACTGTGATGTCACTGAAATGCATTTTACTGGATGTTGACCTCTACATTTTCCCTAAGATAAATTAGATCATTCCTGCACTGACTGTAATTAATGTCAGTCTCCATGGGAACTGATTGTCTCTCTTTTTCATTAGTTCCATTGTAATGAACATAGAAAGTTCACACAAAATTCTTACCGATGTTTATTAACATGGGATATGTTTCATTTATTTAACATATTGTATTTACTCACGTTAATTAACAGTTGATTTGATTTGATAATCCAACACTCCACACAAATATCAGAGATGTCCATCCCACTCCGTGAAGTTTTGTTTTGCGAATTTCCTGAAATAAGTACAACGTCAGAAACAGAAATGTTTAATTAAAATGAGAATTTGCTTGGGGAGTTTCTGAAAATATATTCTGTGTCCTTTAACCACGTTAATTAGAGAATTGAGTAAAGCTGCTACCTTCAATGTTTTTAACAGAGGCAAAAATAACAATGATGCTTTATGCTCTAAGCTTAATAATAATAAGTCCAGTCAATCTTCAACAGCAATAAGTCTTTAGATTCTAAACACTTGGAGGCCGAGTGAATGACCATCCAATGGACCCCAGCACCACTGATGCCAGTCTTCAGCCAATTCGAAAAATTAAAAGTGATATCAGGAAGCTGCTAAAGGTGCTGGATACTGGAAATGCTATGAGCTTGACAATATTCCAGCAATAGTGCTGAAGACTTGCGCTCCAGGTCTTGCCGTGCCCCTAGCTAAGCTGTTCAAGTACAGCAGCAACATTGGCATCTACTCGGGTAATTGGAAAATTATCCAGGTATTTCCGCTACACAAGCAGGTCAAAGCTACCATGCCAGTGGCCGGCTCTCAGTCCAGTCTCGATCCTCAGTAAAGTGATGGAAAGTATCATGGGCTCGATCATTTTTTTTACTCCAGAATAATATGTTCGCCGATGCTCAGTTTGGTCTCTGCCAGGGTCACTCCGCTCCTGGGTTATTTACAGTATTTTATCCAAAAATGGACAACACAGCTGAACTCCAGATGTGAGGGTGAGAGTGACTGATTGTGATATCAAGGTAGCACTTGACGAAACTTAGCATCAGCGAACTCTAGCAAAAGTAAGGTTAATTGGAATCAGACAAAAAAAAACTCTCCTCTTTTTGGAGTTACTCTGATCACAAATGAACATGTCTGAATTTGTTGTCGGTCAATCATTCCAGTTATAGGACTTCACTGCAGGTGCTCCTCAGGGTAGTTTACTTGGCTCAACTGTCTTCAGCCACTTCATCACTGGCCTTCCATTCATCAGAATGTCAGAGGTGTGGGTGTTCACTGATGATTGCAAAGTGCTCAGCACCATTTGTGTCTCCTTAGATACTGAAGCACACTGTCCCCAAATGCAGTAAGACCTGGGCAACAATCAGCTGTAGGCTGATACGAGACATGTAGAATTCGTGTCACACAAGTGCCAGGCAGTGACAATCTTCAGAAATAAAGGGAAAGCACCTCGCATTCAACTGCATTGGCAATACCATCGCTGAGTCCCCCAAGCTAAACATACTATGGGTTACCACTGAACAGAAACTAAACTGGAGTAGCCATGTAAATACTGTGGGTACAAGAGCAGGCCAGACGCTATGGGTCCTGAGGCGAAATACTCACACCCTGAATCCCCAAGCATGTCCACAATCTATAAGGCACAAACCAAATGTTTGATGCAATGTTCTCCAATGCCTGGGTGAGTGCATCCCCGAAAACACTCAAGAATCTCGAAACCACCCAGGGCAAAGCATCTCGATTGATTGGCACCCCAACCACCACCTTCATCAGCTACCACCTTTACCACCAGATCACAGTGGCATCAGTGTGTACCATCTGCAAGATACACTGCAGAAACGCACCATGGCTACTTCTCCTGCACCTTCCAGGTCCACGACCACTAACATCTAGCAGAACAAGGGCAGCATACACATGAGGACGCCACGATCTGGAAGTTCCCCTCCAAGCCACTCAACAACCTGAATTGAAACTATGTCACCGTTCCTTCAGTGTTTCTGGTAAGTAAACTGAGTGTCAAACTGGGGAGTGAAGGCTCATGCCCGTTTCTGTCGGTAAACAAAGGACATAGATGCAACAAGTAGAAAATGAATGGAAGATTGACGTCAGGAAGTTCTGTACACAAATAGTGATGACTGTATGGAACAGACTTCCAGATATGAGAGTGATGGTGGGATTGGGGCAGAAAGCTTGAGATTGTTCAAGAAACACATGGGAGATGTGGGAGTGAGAGATACAAGGAGCTTGTATATGTCAGATGGATTTCCTCAGAATACCAATAATCTATAAGGCTGGTCTGTGAGAAGTTTGGAGATCGGTTACAAAGCAAACAGATAACTTGTGTGTAGTGCCTCCCATGGACAGACTAATACCAGGAAAAATCTTATTTCTCCATGGACCGCTCTCCTGGAATTAGATGTGTTTTACATTTAGGGAAGTTTCCATGTGCACTATTAGTAAAATATTCTTTTGTTCACACAGATCGTGTTGAGAATCCAGTTGGAACTGCTTTTCATTCAGCAGCTCTGGATGTAATTCAATTATTTTGTATATATATTGATGGAATGTGTGCATCTTCTGATGGACCAGATTGTATTGCCCATCCTAAATTGCTCTTGAGAAGGTGGTGGTGAACTGCCTTCATGAACTACGGCAGCCCATGTGGCGTAGACATACTCAGCGTTGTTACAGAGGTAGTACCAGGATTCTGAACTAGCGACAATGAGGAAACGGCAAATTATTTCCATGGCACGATGTGTGTGAATGTGGGGGTGGGGGTGGGGGTGGAGGGGAGGGGGGTTGGTGCGGTGGGGGAGGGGGGTAGGGGGCGTTGGGTACGTGTCAGGTAACATCCTGATGGTGGTTTTACCATGTGTCCGCTGCCCTTGTCATTTTGATGTTAGTGGTCGATGATATGAACGGTGTTGTGTGAAGAGCCTTGGTAAGTTCCTGCAGACCATCTTGTGGACCGTACACACAGCTGTCACTGTGTGACGGTGGTGGAGGGAATGAATGGTTGTGGATGTGGTGCCAATGACGGGGGCTGTTTTGTCCTGGATCAAGCTCAGTGAGTGGTGTTAGAGCTGCACTCATTCATGGAAGCGGGGAATGTTCCTTCTCACTCCTGAACAGTGCAGTGTAAACCGTTGACAGACTCTGAGGAGTCAGGAGGTGAGCTACAGGCCATATGTTTCTGAACCTCTGACCTGCTCTTGTAGACACATTGTTTATATGGCTGGTCCTGTTCATTCTCTGGTCAATGGTAAATCCCAGAATGATATTGGTCAGGATTCAGTGATGAAAATGCCATTGAACGTTAAGGAGTGAATGTTATAATCTCTCTTGCTGCAGATGGTCACTGCCTGAAACTTGTGTTTCGTTAATGTTACTTGCCACTTGTCAGCCCAAGCCTGTGTTCTTTCCAGGTCTTGCTGCATTTGCACATGGATTGCTTGAGTATCTGATGAGCCACGAATGTTAATGAACAGTGTGTAATCATCAGAAAATAGCCCTATTTCTGACCATAATGATGTAAGGAAGTTCATTGATGAAACAACTGAACCTGGGCGGGCTGAGGGCGCTACCATGAGGAGCTTCTGACCTGATGTCCTGAAGCTGAATTGACTTACATCCAGCAACCCCAACTACCCTCCTTTGTGTTTGATATGATTACAACCATGGAGATATTGCCCCCTGATTCACATAGGCAGGAGTTTTGCTGGGACTTCTCGAAACCAGGCTGGTTCAAATGCTGCCTTGATACCAAGGACAGTCACTCTCACCACATTGAACAGGCTTGTGGTTTGCAAGTGATGCTTGAAAGCTCTGTTGCTAAGCCCTTCTATTTCTTTCCAAATTATCGAGAGTAGACTGATTGACAGTTATTAGCCCTGACCGATTAGTGATGCTTTGTTTACCAGGGGGTACCTCGGCAATTTTCCACATTGCTGTGTAGTTGCCAGTCTTCTAGTTGTAATGGAGTAGCTTGGCTAGTGGTGGAAAGTTCTGGAAGACAAGCCTTCATTGCTGTTTCCAGAATATTGTCAGGACTCATTGTCTATGCAGTATCCTCTGCCTTCAGACGTTTCTTGATATCACGCAGAGTGAATCGAATGGGCTGGGATCTGAGATGCTGGGGACCTCCCGTGAAGGCCGAGTTGCATCATTTGCTCAGCAATTCTGGCTGAAGATTGTTGCAAATGTTGAAGCCTTTTCTTGCAATTTATCCAGAGAATAAACACCCATCATCATTGGTGTAGAGAATTACGCTGATTCAAAACCATTTGAGAGAAGTCATTTCAATTAATCTAATTCCAAAATGGCTGCCCTGTAATACCGAAAAGGTGATCCATAGTTCGAGACTCGTAACCAGAGACACACACCCCCATCATCTACAATATCAATCTTCTTAATGATTTGTGGAGTTATATGTGATCACCTCTTTTTCTTCTATACTAATTGGAATATAAATGTAGTTCACTTAATCACTCTTCCTAACACAGTCCCCATCACTGGAATCTGCCAAGTGAACATTCATTTCCATCAATCTCGGACAAGTGTACCCTTCCTCAGAGAACGAGACCCAACTGGTGCAAATCTCTGTTAATACGAATTAGAGAGTTATCACAACGAGCATTAATGGAAGTCACATTTCATCAATGAATACTATACTGATACAGGGGGTCAGTTCAGTGGATGCCTGATTCGCAGAGAAAGGAAACGTGCAATAAAGTATGCATCATCCTGCTAGTTCCACATCATTGTACACAACCCGGAAAGATTCTCGGAGAATACCACTCGTTACAATACAGCTTGAAACGGAAGCATTCAGGGCAATCAAATGATACAATCCTGCTGATTCCGATAAATAAACTGTCAACTTCCACACTCCTGAGACAAATACAATCTTGTAAGATAGGTAAACGCGTCTAACTGCGGAGACTGGCTCATCACTGCATGAGACTTTTGATGCCATATAGCATGTTATCTTTCCTTTCAAAGCCCATACATTTATACAGCAATACATTTAAAAAGAATCATAGATAAATAATATCATCCAGCAACTTATATCGTCACAGCACAATGAATTTGATAAAAAGATATCAAGACGGTTACCATGGGGAGTTACAAAGAAAATGACTGCGAGTCACAATAATGAAGTTATTGGGGATGAGGCGAACAGCTTGGAGAAGCAAGGAAATGTTAATGAGTGCCTGGAAGGCGGAAAGAGAGATAGAGATAAAGAGGAACCTCCGACTCTAGGGCCAAGCTGGCTGGAGTTAGGGTAACTGCTGATGGAGAGATTAGGAATAACTAACAGCTCTAGACCTCAATCATTGTGGGCATCTGGGAGAGGTCTGGGACTGCAGGATATTGAACGGACAGGGTGGGATGGGGCCACGGAGGGATTTGATATCAGAGAGGGGTGTGGGATTTCAGAGCATTGCAGAGAGTGGGTGGGGCAGGGACTTAGAGGGAATTGATAACTGGGAGAGGTGTGGGACTGCAGAGAATTATAGAGAGTGGGGGGGAGGGAGGGAGGGGGGAGGGGGGAGGTGTTGCAGAGCCATGGAACGGTTTAATCTGAGGGAAGGGTTTGGGACAGCAGGTTATTGCAGATGGAGTGTGGCACTGGGCCATGGAAGAAGTAGATATCGGGGACTGTTTCGGGATTGCAGAGAATTACCGTCAGAGGGTGGAGCAAAGCTATGAAGCGATTGGAAAACAAGGAAGATATTTCGAAACCGCGTTTACAATGGGGGTCAGAGAGCGCTGGAGGTGATGTGTAAGCAGGAGCTTTTGAGTGTAAGGACACAGGCAACAGGCTTGTAGATGACCATTAGAATGACCAGCTAGTATTTTGTTGGAATAGTCACACTGGTAGGGAACCAATGATGGAAGGGAATTTCCAGAAGCAGAAGGATCGAGGTTTGGGCAACTCAGTGCAAAATGAACAAGTCACATTCATGTAGAATGCCCGAAAAACTGACCCATCACCCAGAAACTGACTGCACATCTGTCATTCAACCCAACGTTGGGCAATGGAAGCATCATCCAGAAACTGTGCATTTAAATATTGACTGAAACACAGAACGAGAAGCAAATTGTTGCCCGATGAATAAGCCACTGGTCTACCTGAGTCAGAATCGTTAAATATCAATTGAATGTATTCCTGATGTCGGAGAATATTCTCGTCCGAATAAAATGATTTCATGGAAGCAATAGTCAAAGGAGAAAACTGAACAGCTCGGAACAAAGGGACTGAATCCTCACCAGACTGCAAAGCAAAGCAACTATTCCCGAGATGTAAATGAACAGCGTTAGGACAATTGATAAACACTTACCGAACAAATAAGTTGAGAGTTCTGGTAGAAATCTTTCTCAGGTGGAAAAATACTCTCTTTTCAGCCACTTTTCCCAGAGAAACGATTCTTTGTTCGTCCTGAGAGAAGCAGGTGTTCGGTTTTCTGGAAGCCTGATTTGCAGACAAAGAAAAACCTGTGCTCAGCCTCTCAGGTACATAATCCGATTAGTGTCAGTCTGTAGCACAGAAACAATGAGACTCACATACAGGTGACAGGTTCTAGTTAAACAGGAATATTTGGTGGAAGCACAAAGGGTAATGGAAAAATACAATCTGCTTGCTTCAATAAGCAAAATGCTCGTTTGGACAACGAAACAGAAATCCAACCCACTGTGGCGGGTAACCTGGCCCATTGAAGAGCGGGGTCAATCTAACTAATGAACATTAATTCCCTGCAGTAAAGAATAAGGAGTTGCTGCTGGAAAAATACTGCCTTTAAAATAAAACAAACATCTCCTGGAGTGGAAATTTATTGCAAACACAGCAAACACAGGAACGTGCATTAGAATATCAGCATAATGCTCCAGAGATGGTTCAATGCGATATTCTGGCATATTCATATATCTAAATAAAGATGACACCAAGACGAATATGCACGTTTTAGAGGTTTGACGTCAATCTGGATTAAAGTGGTTGGTGTGAAGGAGAGTCGAAAAGGAGGAAAGTGAGTTAGAGAGGCAGAGAGTGTAGTGGAGGGTTATCCACAGTTTAATGCCCGAGGCGAATGAAGGCCCGTCCAGCAATGCTGGTGTGATTAAAATCAACAATCTTCAGGTTGACAAAATTAAATAAGGCTTGGTATCTCATAGGGGAGCAGGGCATGGCGAGAATTACCGAGATAGACTGGAACAAGGCCATGGAGGGATTGGAAAGCTACAATGAGAATTTGCAAACCTAACAACTGTCTTAAAGGGAGGTAGCGTAGGTCCGTGAGCAGAGGCGGTGATGTGCGAACGGGGACTTGGTGTGAGTGAGGCCACGGGTAGTGTGATTTTCAATAGGAGGAATTGGAGGCCAGTGAGCAGAGGGGGTGATGTCTGAACCGGGACTTGTTGTGAGTGAGGGCACGGGCATTGGGTTTTTAATGGGAGATAATGGAGGTCAGTGAGCAGAGGCGGTGATCTGTGAATGATACTCGGTTTGAGTGAGGGCCTGGGCAGTGAGGTTTTCAATGAAAAATAGTGTAGGTCAGTAAGCAGAAGGAATGATGTGTGAACGGGGACTTGGTGTGAGTGAGGACACGGACAGTGTGATTTTCAGTAGGAGGAAATGGAGGCCAGTGAGCAGAGGGGGTGATGTGTGAACGGGAACTTGTTGTGAGTGAGGACACGGGCATTGGGTTTTTAATGGGAGATACTGGGGGTCAGTGAGCAGAGGCGGTGATCTGTGAATGAGACTCGGTTTGAGTGAGGGCCCGGGCAGTGGTGTTTTCAATGAAAGATAGTATAGGTCAGTAAGCAGAAGGAATGATGTGTGAACGGGGACTTGGAGTGAATGAGGACACGGATAATGGAGTTTTTAGTGGGAGATAACGGAGGTCAGTGAGCAGAGGGGGTGATGTGTGATGGGGACCCCGTGAGAATGAGGACTCGGACAGTTGAGGTGTCAATGCCATATTACCGCAGGATGTACAGGAGTGCTGTGTTTGGATGCAGTAGAGAGGTCAGTTGGCGATTGATGACTGAGCGAGTTTTAGTGTTAGATTCAGACTTAAATTCTCCCTAAAGACTGGTCGTTCTTTAATTTAGCAATTAACTAAAAGTTGCTGTTATATTTGGAAGAAGGTGAGTTTTACTCTGGAGAGAAGATGCCAGCTTGTTTGTTATAATTGGTCGCGATAAACAAAGGCGGAGACAGGTGAGGAAGCGCCTGACCTCAGGATCTTCAGGCGGTGGAGTTCAACGTGACTTCACTATTCAATAAGTGACGTGACACAGGGGAGGCAGCTGATTGGTCAGTAGGGTCAGATGAGAAGTTCTATTACTTCTTTCTACGAATTAAACTGCAGCAGTCCATTAGGTGAAACTAAATATTTAGAAGAATTTGGCCGATTGTGGGAGTGTTTGGAGTCGTCAGTAATCTTTAAATGGAGTAACTGACGAGCATAATCTAAAGGGAAGTCATGGCGGCAGGGTTCACACCCGTGAAATGCATCTCCTGCGCTATTTGGGAAGTCATAGACTTCTGTGCAGTAAATGTGTCCGGCTGCAGCTACTGACTAAACACTTTTGGGAGCTGGTGCTCCGATTGGAATCACTGTGGAGCACCCGTGATGCTGAGATTATTGTGCACAGCATGTTCAGTGAGGTGGTCACACTGCAGTTCAAGACTGTAGAGGAATAAAGGGGATGGGTCACCACGAGGCAGAGCAGGGCAAGGCATGTAGTGTAACATTGCCATCTGTCTGTCCCCCTCTCTAACGGATGTACCGTTTTGGATGCTCTTGGGGGAGACGGTTTTGCAGGGGAATGCAGCAGGAGCCAAGACCACGGAACAACGGGTGGCTCTGTCACACAAGAGGGGGGGAAGAAGATTGGCAGGTCTATAGTGATAAGGGATTCGCTGAGAAGGGGGGCAGGAATTTCTGTGGCTGCAAAAGAGACCCCTGAATGGCATATTGCCTCGCTGGTGCAAGTGTCAAGGATGCCTCGGAGGGGCTACAGGTCATTCTGAAGTACGAGCGTTAACAGGCAGTGGTCGTGCTACATATTGGCACCAACAACATATGTAAAAAAAACAAAGACTGTGTACTACAATATGCATATTGGGAGTTAGGATGCCAATTTAAATTTAGGACTTCTAAGTTTGTAACCTCAGGATTACTACTAGTGCCACGTGCTAGCGTGAGTAGATAAAACAGAATGTATCAGATGAATACATTGCTGAAGAAATGGTGTGGGGGGGAGAGATTCAGATTTCTGGGACATTTTAGGCGGGTATGGGGAATGTGAGACCTGTACAAACAGGACGGCCTGCAGGACTTCGACCAATGCCCTCGGGGGCATTTACTAGTGCGGTTGGTAGTGTTTAAATTAGGATGGCAGGGGGACGGGAACTTGAGCAGGGAGAAAGAGGAGGGGGAAATAAAGATAGAAATTAAAGTCGTAAAATAAGAAGCAAAGGCGGGAGGCAGCAAAATGAACGAGGAAGGAACAAATGGGTGTCATGGTACAAAATGAAGCTAAGAAGGCTAACGAGTTTTTTTTTTAAAGTCTAAAGGTATTGCATTAATGCACAGAGTATTCTCAATAAGGTAGATGCATTAACAGCGCAAATATGTGTAAATGGTAATGATACAGCTAAAATTAAGGAGAAATGGCTGCAAGGTGACTAAGGATGGGAACTGAACATCCAGGACTATTGCATATTTAGGAAGGACTGACACATAGAGAAGGTGGTGCGGTAGCACTTTTATGAAAAAAGGAAATCAATGCAATGGTGTGAAAAATATTGGTTTCGAAAATGATGATCCAGAAACTATTTGGATGTGGATAAGATACACCAAGGGGCAGAAAGAGTTGGTGTGGGTTGAATCTCAGCCCTTAAACAGTTACAGAGATGTAAGGGAAGGCATTAAACATATATCGATGCTTGCAAACTGATAGAATGGTAATCATGGGTGACTTTAATCTATGTATCATTTGTACAATGCAAACTAGCAATGATATTTTGGAGGAGGATTTCCTGGGGTGTATATTTGAATTTGTTTTCGAATATTACGTTGAGGGACCAACAAGGGAGCAGCTTATCCTGGACTGGATATTGTACAATAAGAAATGATACAATAACAATCTTCATTGGAGAACAGTCACTATGCAATGAGAGAATTGCCCATTAAGACGGAGAGGGAAGATGTTGAATCCGAAACAAGGCCCTGAATCTAAATAAAGGGACCTACGAGGGTCTGAGGCGCGAGTTGTCAATGATGCATTGGGGAAACCTACTGAAAGGGTAGACTGTGAATAGGCAATGTCTAATATTTAAAGAACGTATGCATGAATTACAATTATTCATTCCTGTCTGGAGCAAAAAATAAAACAGGAAATGTGGCTTAACCATGGATTAGAAAATAACTAACAGATAGCATTAGATAAAAAGAGAAGACATAAAACATCGCCAGAAAAAGCTGCAAGCCTGAGGATTGGGAGCAGTTTAGGATTCAGCAAAAAGAGGACGAAAAGGTTGATCAAGAAGGTGAAAATGCCATATAAAAGTAAACTTTTGGGAACATTAAAAAGGATACTGTCTGTAAAAGTGTCAATAAATATGCGAAGAGGACAAGATTTACAAAGACCCTACTTTTAGTCTGAAACGGGGGGAATTATAATGGAGAACAAAGAAATGGTAGAAGAATTGAACACATATTTTTGTTCAGTCTTCACAAAAAAGGACACCAATATATCCCAGGAAATATCAGTTATAAATACAGACACACTCATTGGAGGTCCCCTAAAAATGCGGACATACTCATTGGAGACCCCTTATAAATACTGACACACTCATTGCAGATCCCCTATAAATACTGACAAACTCATTTGAGACCCCCTATAAATACAGACGCATTCTCCGGAGACCCCTTATAAATACTGACACACTCATTGGAGGTCCCCGATTAATACATACACATTCATTGGAGACCCCCTATAAATACAGACGCACTCAGTGGAGACCGCTTATAAATACTGACACTCTCATTGGAGACCCCCCTATAAAAACAGATATACTCATTGGAGACCCCCTATAAATACAGACAGAGACATTGGAGACCCCCTGAAATTACTGACAGACTCATTGGAGACCCCTTACAGATACTGACAAACTCATTGGAGACCCCCGATAAATACATACACACTCATTGGAGACACCTATAAATACAGACACAATCCTCCCGAGACCCAGTATATGTACAGACACACTCCCCGGGGATGCACAATAAATACTGACACATTCCACCGAGAAACACCATAAATATAAGCACACTGCTCTTAGGCCGCTACAAATAATGGCAAACGCCCCAGAGACCTCCTACAAATACTGAAAACCTCCCCAGAAAAACACAAACAACAAATAGACTATCCCCAGAGGCGTCTTATAAATGCTGACACAGTCACTGTGATCTCGTGTAAACACTGACACACCAATCGTAGATCCTTTATAAATATGGATACATTCAATGGAGAGCCTCTATAAATGCTGATACAATCCTCGGAAGTCCCCTATAAATACTGACACACTCCTCGGAGAATTCTAAAATGCATACAGATTCCGCGGAGACCCTGCTTAAGTACTAACATAATTTTCAGTGTCCTCCAAAAAATACTGACACACTCCCCCAAGAACACCAGTAGTGCTGACACGCTCACCGGAAACCCCAATAAATGCGGACAAAAAAAGCGGAGATCCCGGATAAATACTTACACTGCCTCCGGAGACCCCCTATAAATACAGGCACACTCACCGCAGATGCACCATACATACTGACACGTTCCCCCGAGACACACTATTAATATAATCACACTACCCCGAGGCCACTATAAATACTGATACAATACCCGGACACACCCTAAAAATATTGAAACGCTACCCAGACAATCCCTATAAATACTGACGCACTCCGTGGTGACCCAGAATAAATGCACACACACTTCACAGAGAATCCCATGAATTAAACCGATTCCCTGGAAACCTCCTTTAAATACTGGCACATTCATCAGAGACACCTGATATATACTGAAACACACGCCAGAGAGACAGTATAAATACAGGCACAATCACAGTAATCCCGAATAAATACTGACACAGTCACCGCAGACTCTCTATAAATACAGATACGTTCACTGGTGAGCCCCTTTAAATGCTAACAAGCTCCCCAGAGACACCCTTTAAATACTGACACACTCCTGGAGATCCAATATAAATACCGACACAGTTACTGGTGACATCCGATAAATACCGGCAAACTCATTAATGATCCCCAATAAATACTGTCACACTCGCTCAAGATCGACAACAAACACTAACACACTCACCGAGGACCCCCTATAAATGCTGACACACTCCGCTAACAGCCCCCCAAAATAACGAAACATTAACAAGAGACCCCCAATAAATAGTTGGCAACCTCACTGGAGATCCGCAATAAATACTGAAACGCTGCTCTAAGGGCCCTAATAAATGCTGAGAAACTCACCGAAGACTCCAATAAATACTGACACACTCCTTGGAGGTCCACATCAAATATAGACAGACAGCAAGGACAACCCTATAAATACAAACATATTAACTGCAGATGCCCTATAAATACTCACACTGCCGCCAGAGACCCTCTGTAAATACTGTCATACTCCCCAGAGACACTCTACTCATATTGCGAAATTCCCCCTAGAGCACCAAGAAAAACAGATACACTCATTAAAAATCCAGTATAAATACTGAAAGAGTGGCTGGAGATGTATTATAAATACTTACCTGTTCACTGGAGATCCCCATTAAATACTGAAGCACTGCCCGGATACCACTACAAATACTAACACAATCCCCGGAGGCACAGTATAACGATTGACCCACTCCCCGAATACCCCTATTACTACTGACACCCTCCCTGGAGAGGCCCTGTAAATACTGTCAGATTGCCTGGTGACCCCATATAAATACACATAAACTTCCCGGTGAATCCTATAAATTCAGACAGATTCGCCGAAGATCCAGGTTAACTAGTGACATTTCCATCACAGTCCCACTAAGAATACTGGCACAATCCTCCAGTACCCCCAATAAATACTGACATGCTCCCACGAAACCCACTATAAAATCTGACACGTCTGGTGAGCCCTTATAAACACTGATAAACTCATCAGAAAGCTGCTTTAAATAGTGAGCCACTCCCCAGGGAGAGCCCAATAAATGTTGACAGACTCCACGGAGACCCCCAATAAATAAGGGCATCCTCGTTGGGGATAACCTATTAACGCTGTCAACCTCCTTGGGAAACCCCTATTAATACTTACACAATTCCTGGAGAGCACCTATAAATACTGACAAATCCCCACCTATAAATACCAACACTCTCCTGGTGATGCACTATAAATAATGACTGACTCCTGCTGACCCCCTATTAATTCACACACTCCTCGGACACCCTATAAATACATAGAGATTCCCGGGACACGGCGTATATATACTGACACCTTCAGCTGAGACAAGCTATTAGTATTGACTGAATCCGCCAAGAGCCCCAATAAATATTGGCACACACAGATGGAGATCCCCTATAAATATTGACACACAGTCCGGAGATCCCCTATAAATAATGACAAACAGACTGGAGACCCATTACAAATGCCGAAACAAAAACTGGAGATCCCGTATAAATAATGACACACAAACTGGAGATTCCCTATAAATACTGACACACAAACTTGAAACCCACTATAAATACTGACAAACAAAGAGGAGATCCCCTACAAATACTGACACGCAATCTGGAGATCCCCTGTAAGTACTGACACACAACTGGTGATCCCTTATAAATACTGACACACAAACTGGAGATGCCCTATAAATACTGATACAAAAAACTGGAGACCCACTATAAATACTGACACACAAACAGGAGATCCCCTCTAAATACTGACAAACAAACGGGAGACCTCCTAGACTCGCTTCCCCGCACCCCCCCACCCCCCAACCCCCCACCTCCCCACCCCCCCGCCCCCTACACCGAGAGACCCAATGAATAATGGCACACTCATTGGAGACTTCAAAACATCCTGGCAAACTCACCGGAGCCCCCAATACATCCTGACCCACTCACCGGAGACCCCCTATAAACACAGATACATCATCCCTGGTCCCATAATTATGCGTACAACTTGGAGACACCTTATAAATGCTGAGGCATTCACTAGAGACCCGCTATTAATACCGAAACACTCCTTGGAGACCCCCTCTAAGTACAGACACATTCCATTGAATACCTCTATTAAATGCATACATATCCCTCCGAGAAACCCTATTTGTTCTGACACACTTCTTGTTACCCCAAATAGATACTGACACACTCTCGATCCACCACCTCTCAATGCTGAAACAGTCCCCAGAGGCGGCCTTTGAATGCTAACGCACTCAACGTGATCCCCTACATCTACTTACACGCTCCCCAGAGACACCCTGTATTTGATGACACACTCACTGCAGATCTTCTATTAATACGGACACACAGTTATAAGGGGACACCGTGAGCGTGGCAGAATTTATTATAGGGCTCCGTAGGGGTGTGTGTCTGAATTGAGACGGGGTCTCTGGGGAGTGTGGCAGTAATTAAAGAAATCTTCGGAAGTGGGCCACTCTCCCCGGAGATCCCACTCCAAATGACTGCACACTCCCCGCAGACACCCAATTAATACAAACACACTCCCAGTAGACTCCCTATAAATGCAGGGATACCCCACGGAGACCCCCTGTAATTATGTACACACTCTTCAGAGACCCGAAATAAACTGACACATTACTCAGATGCACGCTGAAAACGCTGAGGCACTCACTGTGATACCCCTATATATACTGACACACTCACTGCGGACCCTCTATACAGGAACCTGGAGACCCACTAAAAAATTCTGATTCACAAACTGGAACTCCCCTGTAAATACTGACACACAAACTGGAGACTCAGTATAAATACTGACACACAAACTGGAGATTCATTATAAATACTGACACACAAACTGGAGATCTCCTGTAAATACTGACACACAAACTGGAGATCCCCTGTAAATACTGACACAAAAGCTGGAGATCCCCTGTAAATACTGAGACACAAACTGGAGATCCCCCTTAAATACTGACACACAAACTGGAAACGCACTATAAATACTGATACACAAACTGGAGTTCCCATATAATTACTGATACACAAACTGGAGATCCCCTATAAATACTGACACACAAACTGGAGATCCCCTGTGAATACTGACACACAAACTGGGGATCCGCTATAAATACTGACTCACAAACTGGAGATCCCCTGTAAATACTAACACACAAACTGGAGATCCCCTATAAATACTGATACACAAACTGGAGATCCCCTGTAAATACTGACATACAAACTGGAGATCCCCTTTAAATACTGACACACAACTGGTGATCCCCCATAAATACTGAGACACAAACTGTAGACCACCTATAAATACTGACACACAAATTGGGGACCACCTATAAATACTTACACACAAACTGGAGATCCGCTGTAACTACTGACAGACAGCCAGAGACCACCTATAAATATTGACATTTGCACATGTGAGCCCCGATATTCACTGACATACTCCCCAAAGAATCCCCATAAATAGTGACTCAATCACCGGAGACCACCGATAAATTGTGACGCACTCGCCGGAGACACACTATTAATACTGACACATCCCCGCAAGACCCACTATAAATACTGGCACAGTTCTCGGAGACCCCCTTCTAAGAATGATGTATTCCCCAGACACACCCTATAAACACTGACAAACTCGCCATAGACGCCATAGAAGTACTGATGCAGTCCCCAGAGTCACCCTACAAATAATGAATCACTCACCGGAGACACCCTATGAATACTGCCTTATTCCATCAAGAGCCCATATAAATATGTGCACACCCTCCAGAGGCCCCGTATAAATTCTGAAAAGCTCCCCGGAGACCCCCCCTCTAAATGTTTGCACACTCCCCGGGACGCCCAATAAATACAAACACACTCCCACTAGAGCTCCTATAAATACTGGGATAACCCCCGGAGACCCCCTTTAAATACTCACACACTACCCAGAGACCCGAAACAAACCGGCGAATTTCACAAATGGCCTCTGTAAATGCTGACACACTCACTGGGATCCCCTATATATACATAGACAATCAGTGCGGACCCTCTATAAATAAGGACCCGCTCGCCCCATACCCACTAGAAATGTTGGCCCACTCCCCAGATACTTTCTTCAAATACAGACACACTCCCCAGGGACCCCGTCTCAATTATGACACACACCCCCGAGGAGACCTATAATAAATAGTGCCACGGACACGGTGACCCCCTATAAATACAGAGACACTCACTGGGCAGCCCCTATAACTACTGACACACTTCCAGGAGGCACGTATAAATACCGACACATTCCCCAGAGACACCCTTTACAGAATGACATACTCCCTGGATACCGCCTATAAATAATCAAACATTCACCGGTTTTGAGGCCCCTGAAAATACTGAGAATCGCCCTGCTAACCCCCTATGAACACTGACACAATCCCGGGGACACCCTACGAATACTGACAGATTCCCCAGAGACACCATATAAATGCTGGCCCCTTCACTAGAGAGGCTCTATAAATACTCGGTACAATCCCCGGTGATCGAATGCACGGTCTGCCACACACTATACTGTCCCCTATAAGTACTGACACCCCCCTCCTAAAGCCCCAATAATTACTGGCAAACACCGCCGAGGCAACAATAAATACAAACAAACCCCTCAGAGATACCCTTTAACTACTAACTCACCATTGATCCCCAAAACCTATTGACAATCTCCCCATATAGCTCGTATTAATGCTTATACACTCATCAGAGACCATCTACAGATGAACACCAGCTCACCGGAGACATCCTATAACGACTGATACATTGCTCCGAGACACCCAAGAAACACTGACATAGTCCGCGGTAGCTCACTTTAAATACCTTCACACTCCCCGAAGAGCACGTGAAAACAGTGACACTCTCCTAGGGAGCACACATTAAACGCCAACGCACTCACCGAAGGAGACATTTAAACACGGAAACAGTCCCCGGGAGCCCACTTTATACACCGACACACTCCCCGAAGAGCACATTTAAAAACGGACGTACTCCCCGAAGAGCACACTTAAATACTGACACTCTCCCCGAAGTGCACATTTAAATACTGACACACTCCCTGAAGAGCACATTTAAATACTGACAAACTCCCTGAAGAGCACATTTAAATACTGACACACTCCCTGAAGAGCACATTTAAACACCGACACAGTACCCGGGAGCCCACTTTAAACACTGACACACTCCCCGAAGAGCAAACACCAACACAATCCACAAAGAGCACTTTTAAACACTGACACTATCCCATGGAGCCCACTTTAAACACAGATACAGTTACCGAAGAGCAAATTTAAGCACCAACACACTCTATGGGAGCCCAACAGCAAACATCATCACAATCCCAGAATATCACATGTAAACCACAACAGACTCCCCGAATACCACATGTAAATACTGACACATTCCCCGAAGAGCACACTTAAATACTGACACACTCTCCAGGATCCGATTTTAAAAACCGACACACTGCCCGGGATCCGACTTTAAACACTGACACACAACCCGAGGATCACATTTAAACACTGACATAATCCCCGAAGAGTTCATTTAAACAGAGACACACTACCCAAAGAGCACATTTAAATACTGACACACTCCCCGAAGACCACACTTAAACAATGACACACTCCGCCGGAGCCCCCTTTAAACACTTGCACACTCCCCGAAGAGCACATTTAAATACTGACACACTCACCGGGAGCCCCCGTTAAATATTGACCCACTGCCAGGGAGCCCCCATTAAACACTGCGCACTCCCCGAAGAGCACATTTAAACACTGACACACTCCCCGGGACCCCACTTTAAATACTGACACACTCCCCGGAGAGCACATTTAATTACTGACACACTGCCCGAAGTGTCAGCTGTGGCTCAGTTCATAGCACCCTTGTCTTTGAATCAGAGAGTTGTGGGTTCATGTCCCACTCCTGGTAACCAAGAACTGTGATTGTACTTGAAAGAGTTGCAATCTGTGACGGTTGATAACTCAAATGAGTTTAAACACTGACAAACTGCCGGAAGACACATTTAAACACTCACACCGTCCCCGGGAGCCCACTTCAAACACTGATAAACTACCTGGGAGCCCACTTTAAGCACAGACAAACTATCCAAAAAGCACATTAAAACACTCACACACTCCCCGAAGAGCACATTTAATTACTGACACACTGCCCGAAGTGCAGATTTAAAAACTGACACACTCTCCGAAGAGCACATTTAAACACTGACACTCCCTGAAGACACATTTAAAAACTGACACAGTCCCCGGGAGCCCACTTCAAACACTGATACACTACCCGGGAACCCACATTAAGCACAGAAACACTATCCAAAGAGCACATTTAAAAACTGAGGCACTCCCCGGGAGCCCACTTCAATCACTAATACATTCCCCGGGAGCCCACTTTAAACACAGACACACTACCCAAAGAGCACATTTAAACACTGACACACTCCGCGAAGAGCACATTTAAATACTGACACATTCCCCGAAGAGCACATTTGAATAATAACACACTCCCTGTGAGCCCCCTTTAAACACTGACACACTCTCCGAAGAGCACATTTAAACACTAACACAATCCCCGAAGAGGACATTTAAATACTGACACACACACCGAAGAGCGCATTTAAATACTGACACACTCACCGGGAGCCCCCGGTAAATACTGACCCACTCCCCGGGAGCCCCCATTAAACACTGACACACTCCCTGAAGGGCACATTTAACCACTGACACACTCCCCGAAGAGCACATTTAAATACTGAAACACTCACCGGGAGCCCCCGTTAAATACTGCCACACTCCCCAGGAGCCCCCATTAAACATTGAGACTCTCTCCAAAGGGCACATTTAAATACTGACACACTGCCCGTACACCAGCTATGAGTAGTGACATTCTCCGAGAAGACAACCTAGAACTAGAGACACACCACAAGGAAACCCCTACAATTACTGACACACGCCCCGGAGACCCCCTGTAAACACACACACACACTTACCGCAAACAGCATAAATACACTGATACAGTACCTGGAAAATCCGTGTAAACACTGATACATTCACCAGACACCCCCTATAAATACACAGAGACACTCACCGGAAATCCCCTAACAATACTGACACATTCACCAGAGACCTCCTATAAATGCTAACACAATCGCCAATGGGGCCAAATAAATACAAACACACTCCCCGATGACCCATTATTTAAAGTGACACTGAATGAAGACCACAACAAATACTGACAGACTCCCCACAGAGCCCAGAATAAATGCTCGCACACTCAGAAGAGACTCCAAAAAATGCTGACAAACTCACCAGCGGCTCCACATATAAGCTGACACACAACCCGGACACCCACTGTATATACTGACACAGTCCCCCGAGACTCCATATAAACACAGTCACAGTCCTACGGGATTCCCTATAAATACTTGCATACTTCCCAGAGCCCCCCTGTATGTACTGACACATTCCCCCGAGATTCCCAATCATTACAGTCACACTCCTCCGGGACACCCTTTAAATACTGGCATACTCCCCGGAGACCCCCTGGAAGTACTGTCACATTCCCCTGAGAGTCCCTACCAATACAGTCACACTCCTCAATGATCCACTATAAATATTGGTATACTCCCCGGAGGCCCAATATAAATACTGAATCGCTCCCAAGAAGCGCCCTATAACTACTGCCACGCTCCCCTGAGACGCTCTATAAATACGGACACACTCACTGGAGAGCCACACTAAATACTGACACACTCCCCGAGGATCCCATATAAACGATGATACACTGCCCGGTGATTGCCTTAAAATACTGACAAAATCCCCAGGGGCAACCTGTTAATACTGAGACAGATCACAGTGATCCCGTATAAAGACTAACCCATTCCCTGAGGTGCATGTTAAGTGCTGACACATTCATCAAAATCCCCTGTAAACATTGACACAAGCTTGATATACTGACACAATCCAAGCAATGACAGCAAGAACAGCAAAATCCTAACACATTGGTTGCAGAAGACTTTGCAAATATTGCAATGCTCCGTGGGTTGCCCTGGGAATACTGCCATTTTTCCCGGGACACCTTGTTAAATTCTGACACACAAACCAGGGAAACATGTAAAAGGAAAGAGGGAATCAATTCATCCTCCTATAAATATGGAGAACACTCTCCAGAGTACCACTGTAGTTACTGACATACAAACGCAAGGGACTTTGAATCCAGACATGCCCACAGTAAACCCTTTAATAACTGACACACAAACCAGGGAAGACGTGTAAACACTTATATACTCCCTTGGTCCAACTCTAAGTAGACACCCGCAAACAGAATTTTGAAAAAAACTGACAGTCTCACAATATACAAACTTAATTACTGACTCAGTCACCATGGAGCACGTTAAATAATGGCATAAAGCAAAGTGAACCGTATGAATCAATCACACTGCCCCAGGGCACACTGCAAACACTGACTCATGCCTGGTGAGCCCCTGCAAACACTTATACACAGCTGGGGAACCCGTTATCCATACTGACACACAGCTGGATAACCCCTTGTCCATACAGACGCACAGCTGGAGAACCCCATGTCCATACTGACACACAGCTGGAGAACCCCATGTCCATACTGACACACAGCTGGAGAACCCTATGTCCATACTGACACACAGCTGGAGAACCCCTTGTCCATACAGACGCACAGCTGGAGAACCCCATGTCCATACTGACACACAGCTAGAGAACCCCATGTCCATACAGACGCACAGCTGGAGAACCCCATGTCCATACTGACACATAGCTGGAGAACCCCATCTCCATAACGATGCACAGCTGGAGAAAATTTTTCCCATACTGACACACAGCTGGAGAACCCTATGTCCAAAATGGCACACAGCTGGAGAACCCCATATCCATACTGACACAGAGCTGGAGAAGCCCATGTCCATACCGACAATCAGCTGGAGAACCACATCTCCATAATGACACACATCTGGAGAACCCCATGTCCATAACGATACACAGGTGGAGAATTTTTTGCCCATACTGCCACACAGCTGGATAACCCTATGTCCAAAATGCCACACAGCTGGAGAAACCATTGTCCAGGCTGACACACAGCTGGAGAGCCCAATGTCCATTCTGATTCATATTTGGAGAACCCCTTGTCCAGGCTGACACACAGCTGGAGAACCCCATGTCCATAATGACAAACAGCTGGAGAAGCCTTGTCCATACAGACACACAGCTTGACAACCCCATGTCCATACTGACACACGGATGGAGAACCCCTTGTCCAGACTGACAGACAGATGGAGAAGCCCATGTCCAAACTGACGCACAGGTGGGGAACCCCATGTCCACACTGAAACACAGCCAAGGGAGACACTGTAAACTCTAACACGCAACCCAGGGGCACCTACCAAGAACAAACATCATAAACCGCAACCACCGTACCCTACCCTAGTTAATGTTAAATGTGACAATTCGATACAAAGAGAGACCTCCCTATACCCGTCAAACGAACCCTTTGAATACTGACACAAACCCGCAAAAAAACCCCTGTAAATACTAGCACACGGCCTATGGACTCCCTCTCAACACCTAAATACGCCCAGGGACAGAGTGTAAAGACTGCCACACACTCGGGGACGCCCTGTAAAAACTCGCATATACAGAGGCGCATTGCAAATATAGTCATACACCCCTAGGTGGCCACCTACAAGTACTGACAAAACGACAGTGACACACTCTAAGTACTGACACACTCCCCAGGGTCCCCCTTTACATACTGTCACGCCCCCTATGGACATACTCTAAATACTAGCACTCTCCCGAGGGACCCCCTGTAATAACCGACGGATCAGAGACACTTGTAAATATTGACAAACGCCCAAATAACCCCAGTAAATACTGACACATTTCAGCTGGGAAAATGTAAAATATTATTATTGCGCAAGTAATCTCTGCAAATATCACAAATAATTGTTGGGGCTTTGTCACAGACAGTTACAGCCAATGTGTCAGTATTGTATATTGATGACATTTGTGGCTAGCAGGATACTCCTGGAGTGTCTCCTCTGTCGGAAGTGGCTCTGCATTAAGACACTCTGACACTGAGTAATTGAGCTGTGGCCAGAGTGTCAGGGCAGAGACTGCAGGACGTCGTGCATACACTGTCTGACTGTGTTGTTTCCAATGTGATCAGAAAGCTGCATGTTCGATACCTGACACTGTCTGTGAGGTTTAGTGATGGAGATTCGATTCCCTGCAGTGGGAAGAATCCTCCTGCCCTGAATAAACTGCATTTTAAATCTAATGTTTCAGTGAATGTGAACTTAATCCAGCCTCAGTATTTATTGTGCTAGAGAAAGGACAATTATTTATTCCCAGAAGGCAGTGAGCCACATACAGTGTCGTTTCTGCTGCAATCCTTCCATCTCAGTGTCACATGAATACAAATCCGAAATAGATTATCCTATGAACATCGCAAATAAGAGCAGGTTTAAACCATTGAGCTCATGGAGCCTGAAGCACCGTTCAATAAATTCATGGATAACCTTCCACCTCTCGTCCATCTTCTGCATTATACCCACGTCCTTCAAACCCGTAGTATTTTAGTTTATTTTTCCTGGAATGTAATCAACAAATGAACATCCACATTCACTTGGTGTAGAGAAGATGCAGAGCCATTTGAGTGAAGTCATTTCCACTCTGACAGAAACAAAAAACTGCGGATGCTGGAAATCCTAAACAAAAACACAAACAGAAATACCTGGAAAAACTCAGCAGGTCTGGCAGCATCGGCGGAGAAGGGAACAGGGGGTGGGGGGGGGGGGGGGGGTGGGGGTTGGTAGAGAGAGAAAGGGGGTTGTTGGAAAAAGCAAACAGTGATAGAAGGAGATAACCAAAAGATGTCACAGACAAAAGATCAAAGAGGTGTTGAAGGTGGTGATATTATCTAAAGGAATGTGTTAATTAAGAGTAGAGAGCAGGAAAAGCAAGGTAAAGATAGTGGGGGTGGGGCGAAATAGGACTAAAAGTGCATAAAAGGTATAGATAGACGATGGGTAGAGGTATATTTAAAAAATAATGGAAATAGGTGGGAAAAGAAAAATCAACATAAATTATTGGAAATAAACAAAATGGAGGGGGAAGAAACGGAAAGGGGGTGAGGATGGAGGAGAGAGTTCAAGATCTAAAATTGTTGAATTCAATTTTCCATCCGGAAGGCTGTAAAGTGCCTAGTCGGAAGATGAGGTTTGTTCCTCCAGTTTGATTTGAGCTTCACTGGAACAATGCAGCAAGCCAAGGACAGACATGTTGGCAAGAGAGCAGTGTGGAGTGTTAAAATTGCAAGTGACAGGGAGGCCTGGGTGATGCTTGTGGAAAGACCGAAGGTGTGCTGCAAAGCGGTCACCCAGTCTGCGTTTGGTCTCTCCAATGTAGAGGAAACCATTTCCACTCTTCTCAGCCCTAAATGGCTGCCCTGTAATTCTGAAAAAAATATCAACATTTCGAGGCTATTATACAAACAGGCAGCCTCCCATCATCTGCCCTCTCAGTTCCCTTAATAATTTGTACATTTAAATTAGATCACCCACTTTTCTTCTAAACTGTGAGGAATATTAATCTAGTTTACTGAGTCCCTCTTCACAGCACAGTCTCCAATCCCAGGAGTCAGCCTAGTGAACATTCATTGCAATCAGTCTAAGACAAGTGTGCACATCCTTGGGCAAGGAGACACAACTGGTACAAATCTGTGTACTGTGAATTAGAGAGATATCATAATGAACATTAATGGAAGTCACAGTTCATCAATGTATACATTACTGATACAGGGGTTCAGTTCACTGGGCGCCTGATTCACAGAGAAAGGAAACCTGTACCGCAGGACGCATCTTGTTAGTGCCAAACCATTGTATCCAGCACGGAGAGCCTTTCGTAGAACATCAGAAATTTCAACAGAGTATTAAACAGAAACATTCAAGCAATCAAAGAATAAAATCCTGCTCGCTCCAGTAAATAAACGGTCTATATCGACAGTCCTGAGATCAATAGAATCCGGTGAGGTAGACAAACTTGTTTAAGTGCGAAGAGTGCGCTCATCACTTAATATGAGATTCCATGCAGTAAGGAATGAGATCTTCTCTTTAAAAAACCTCACCTTTAAACAGTAATACGTAGATAGAAAACTTCATCCTAAAACGTGGATATAAACAGCATAATGAACATGATAGAACATCTCAACACGATTCGTATTGGGAGTTACAAACAAAATAACAGCGAGGCCAAAAAGCAGAGTTTTTTAAAGGGGTGTCTGAAATGTGGAAAAGAGAGGTGGAGAGGTTCAGGAACAATGGTTCAGAGCTGAGGGCCAAGGCAGCTGAAGTTGGGTTAAAACTGGTGGAGAGATAATGGAGGGATTTTATATCTGGGAGGGGTGTGGGACTGCAGAGTGTTACAGAGAGAGAGTGGGGCAGGATCATATAGGGATTTGATATCTGAGAGGGGTGTGGGACTGCTGATAGTTACAGAGAGAGAGAGTGGGGCAGGGTCATTGAGGGATTTGATATCTGGTGGCGGTCTGGGACTGCAGAGTGTTTCAGAGAGAGGGTAGGACCGGGTCATGGAGGGATTTGATATCTGAGAGGGCTGCGGAACTGCAGAGTGTTACAGAGAGAGGGTGGGACCGGGACATGGAAGTATTTGATATCTGAGGAAGGTGTGGACTGCAGCGTGTTATAGAGAGTGGTTGGGGCTGGGTCTAGGATAGATTTCATATCTGGGAGGTGTGTGAGAATGCAGAGTGTTACAGAGAGTGGATCGGGCAAGCTCATGGAGTGATTTAATCTCTGGGAGGCATGTGCAGCTGCTGAGTGTTACAGAGAAAGGGTTGGTCAGGTCCATGGAATAGATTGATATCGGGGAGTGTTTTGGGATTGCGGAGAATTGCATAGGTAGGTAAAAGCTATGGAGGGATTGGAAAACATGGAAGATAATTTTGTAATCGCGTTTGAACCGTGGACAATGTGGGTCAGTGAGTGCTGGAGGTGATGTGTAAGCAGGAGTTTGGGAGTTTTTTTTCACAGGCAACAGGGTTGTGGATGATCATCAGAAAGACCAGCTAGGATTGTGCTGGAATAGCCACACAGAGAGGGAACCAATGATGGAAGGACAATTGCAGAAGCAGATTTGAGGCGATGGCGACTCACTGCAAAATGAGCAATTGACAATCATGTCACAGGCCAGATAAACTGATCCATCAGCCAGAAGCTGACCACGTATTTGACATTTAATTCAACACGGGTAATGAAAACATCAGCCAGGACCTGTGCATTTATATATTGACTGACCAGAGAACGAGAAGTGAAGTATTGTCCGAAGAGTAAGCCAAAGGTCTGTCTCAGTCAGGATGTTTCAATATTCATTGAATATATTCCTGATGTCGGAGAATATTCTCGTCTGAATAAAGTAATTTCACGGAAGTAACAGTCAAAGGAGAAAACTAAGCAGCTCAGAACAAAGGGATCGAATCCTCAGAAGAATGCAAAGCAAAACAACTTTTTCCGAGGTGAAAATGAACAGAGTTAGGAATAGTTCAGAAACACTTACCGGCCAAATTAGTTGAAAGGTTGTGGTAGAAAACATTCTCAGGTGGAAAAAGTACTCTATTTTAAGCCAAGTTTTCGAGAGAAACGACTCTTTGCTTCTCGTGAGAGAAGCAGCTGTTCGGTTCACTGAACACCTGATTTGCAAGACAAAGAAAAATCTGTTCACAGCCTCCCAGGTACATAATCCTATTAGGGCCAGTCTGTAGCACAGAACCAATCAGACTCTCAGGCAGGTTACAGTTTCAGTTAAATAGTAATATTTGGTGGAAGCACAACGGGTAATGCGACAATGCAATCTGTTCACTTCAAAAAGCAAAATGCCAGTTTGGACAACATAAACAGGTTACCAACCCACTGTGGCGTGTAACCTGGCCCATTGAACAGCGGGGTCTACCTAAGTATGAAGATCAATTCCATTCAGTAAATAATAAAGAGTTGGTGCTGGAAAAATACTGCCTTTAAAATAAAACAAATATCTCCAGGAGTGGAAATTTAAAGCAACAACAGCAACAACATCAACGTGCACATGAATATCAGCATTAAGCTCAAGAGATGGTTCAATGCTATATTCTTGGGCATTTATATATTTAAACAATGATGACACCCAGATGAATATGGTCATTTTAGAGTGTTGACGGCAATCTGGATCAAAGAGGTTGGTTTGAAGGAGAGTCGAAAAGGAGGAAAGCGAGGTAGAGAGGCAGGCAGTGTAGTGGAGGGTATCCCAAAGCATAGGGCCAGAGACGAATGAATGGTCGGCCAACAATGCTGGAGTGATTAAAATCAACAACCCTCTGGTTGCCAATTTCAAATAAGGCTTGATATCTCATAGGGGTGCGGGGTCCGGAGAGGATTGCTGAGATAGACTCGAACCAGGGCATGGAGGGATTGGAAATCAACAATGAGAATTATACAATCGAACAGCTGTATAAATGGGAGGTAATTGAGGTCAGTGAGCAGAGGCAATAATGTGTGAACGGGGATTTGGTGTGAGTCAGGGCGTGGGCAGTGGGGTTTTCAATGGGAGCTAATGGAGGTCAGTGAGCAAAGGGGGTGATGTGATTACAGGGATTTGGTGTGAGTCAGGTCCCGGACAGTGGGGTTTTCAATTGGAGTTAATGGAGGTCAGTGAGCAGAGGGGGTGATGTGTGAACGGGCACTCGTTGTGTGTCAGGACTCGGACAGTTGAGGATTCAATACCTTGTCAACGGAGGATGCTCTGCACAGGAGTGCTTTGTTTGGATGCAGAAAGGAGGGTCAGTTGTACATTGGTAGCTGAGGAAGTTTAAGTGTTAAATTAAGGCTTAAATCTTCTCTAAAGTCTGGTCGTTCCTCAATTCAGCAATAAACTAAACGTTGTTGTTATATTTGGAAGAAGGTGAGTTTTAGACCTGAGAGGAGAGGCCAGCGAGGTTTGTATAACGGTGCGCGATAAACAGAGGCGGTGACCCGTGAGGAGCGGCCAGCGAGGTTGGTGTAATTCGGCGCAATGAACAGAGGCGGAGGCTAGTGATTAGAGTACTCACCTCAGCACCTTCAGGCATTGGAGTTCGAAGTGACTTCACTATTCAATAAGTGACCCGATGCAGGGGAGTCAGCTCATTACCCAGATTTAATGTTTCAGTGAATGTGAACTTAGATCCAGGTGAGAATTTCTACAACTTTTTTTCTACGAATTTAACTGCAGCAGACCATTAGCTTAAAAAAATATACTTAAATGAATTTGGTCCATAGTGGGATTGTTTGATTTGGTCAGTAATCTTTAAATTGAGTAACTGACGAGATTCATCTAAAGGGAAGTCATGGCGGCAGGGTTTGCACCAGTGATATGTACCTCCTGCATTATTTGGGAAGGATGGACACCCGTGCAGTAAATGTGTCCGGCTGCAGCTACTGACTAAACAAATTTGGGAGTCCATGCTGCGATTGGACTCACTGTGGAGCACCTGTAATGCAGAGATTATTGTGGATAGCATGTTCAGTGAATAGGTAACACTTCAGTTAAAGACTGAAGAGGCATAAATTGGATGGGTGACCTCGAGGCAGAGCAGGGCAAGACATTTAAAGCAGCATTCCCCAGCGTCTGCACCCCTCTCTAACTGATTTACCGTTTTGGATACTGTTGGGGGAGACGGTTTGTGGGGGAGAAAGCAGCAGGAGCCAAGTCCTTGGAACGACGTGTAGCTCCGTGGCACAAGTGGGGAGGAAGAAGAGTGGCAGGGCTATAGTGATAGTGGATTCGCTTATAAGGGGGGCAGACAGGCATTTATATGTCTGCAAAAGTGACCCCAGGATGGCATGTTGCCTCCCTGTTGCCAGGGTCAAGGATGCTTCTGAGAGTTTGCAGTCAATTCTGAAGGTTGATCGTTAACAAGCAGTGGACGTGCTACATACTGGAATCCACGACATAGGTTAATGAAAAAGGATTGTGTCGTACAAGGTACATATTGGCAGGTAGGACGTAATTAGAAAAGTATGACCTCAAAGTTAGTAACCTCAGGCTTACTACCAGTGCCACATGCCAGCGTGAGTAGAAATAAAATAATGAATCAGATAAATGTGTGGCTGAAGAAATGGTTTAGGGGGAGGTATTCAGATTCCTGGGAGATTGTACAATGTATAAACTGGACGGTCTGCATCTGGGCAAGACTGCGACCAATGCCCTCGGGGGATTTGGCTGGTGCCGTTGGGCAGTGTTTAAATAGAATGACAGGGGGGCGGGAACCTGAGCAGAGAGACTGAGAAGGGGAAAACAAGGATAAAAACGAAAACAGCAGAGTAAGAAGCAAAAGCGGACGGCATGAAAAAACAAGAGGAAGAACAAATGGGTGTCATGGTACAAAATGAAGCTAAGAAGGTTAACAAGTTTAAAAATACAAGCCTAAAGGCATTGCATTTATGCACAGAGAATTTGCAATAAAATAGATGAATTAACCACGCAAATATATATAAACGGTTGTGATATAGCTGAAATTACAGAGACATGGCTGCAGGGTGCCCACGGATGGGAACGGAACATCCAGGGGTATTCCATATTTAGGAAGGACTGACAAATAGAGAAGAGAGGTGTGGTAGCACTGTTATTAAAAGAGGAAATCAATGCAATAGTGAAGAAGGATATTGACTCGGAAAATCATGATGCGGAATCTGTTTGGGTGGAGATAAGAAACACCAAGGAGCAGAAAACATTGGTGAGGTTTGAATGTCAGCCCCTAAGCAGCTACACAGATGTAAGGGAATGCATTAAGCAGGATATTATAGATTCATGCAAAAAGTTAGAACTGTCATCATGGGTGACTTTAATCTACGTATCAATTGGACAATCCAAACTAGCAATAAAATTGTTGAGGATGATGTTCTGGAGTGCATATTTGAAGTTGTATTCGACTGTTAGTTTGAAGAACCAACAGGGGAGCAAGCTATCCTATTCTGGATATTTTACAATGAGTATTGGATACAATAACAATCTTCATTGGAGATGAGTGACTATAAAATGGGGGAATTGTCCATTAAGATGGAGAGTGAAGAAGTTGAATCCGAAACAAGATCTCTGATTCTAAATAAAGGGAACTACGACGTTCTGAGGTGCAGGTTATCAATGATTGATTGGGGAACCTCACTTAAATGGATAAATGTGGATAGTCAATGGCTAATATTTAAGGAACGTACGCATGAATTACAATCTTTCATTCCTATCTGGAGCAAAAAATAAAACAGTAAATGTGGCTTAACCATGTATTAGAAAATAAATTAGAGATAGGATTCGATCCACAGAGAAGACATATAAAATCGCCAGAAAAAGCAGCAAGCCTGAGGGTTGGGAACAGTTTAGAATGCAGCAAAATTGCACGAAAAGATTTATCAAGAACGTTAAAATGCAGTATAAGAGTAAACTTTCTGGGAACATTAAAAAAAAACTGAATAAAAATGCGTGAGTAAATATGTGAAGAGGAAAAGATTCACAAAGATACAAGCACGTCTCTTTTAGCTTGAAACAATGTAAATTATAATGGGGTACAAACAAATGACAGAATAATTGAACACATATTTTGGTTTTATCTTCAAAAAAAAAAGAGCACCAATATTTCCCATGATATGTTAGGGAAATAAGAGCCTATTGAGAGGGGGTTGTGGGAAGAGGAGCCGCCATTACTCCCTCACTAACTGAGTCAATTATATCCTCAAAACCCTCCCCCATAATCTTTGGTTAGCTTTCAATGCCGCAGCAGAGATATCACCAGCATCATAGAGCTGAATGATCCCAAATCATTGCCTTGCCAGTTCTCTGATGGCTCAATCCTTATTTCAATTGCAAGGGGATTGCAAGCACAGTGCCTCTAAGGTTTGTGGTTGTAACTGACTTGGATGGATTCTTCGTTGTTTGACAGAAGAGAGACCAAGCTTTGGCTACGGCGTCTTCCGATGGTGCACAGGCTCCACAGGTGCTTGCAGCGCCTGACCCCAGTGAGCCCCCGACAACATTTTGCGAGTGATGACGCCACAATCCCGAACAATGGAGTTTACAGAATGCAGGTGGTCACAACACGCAATAATTTTACACCTTGTATTGCACAGGAGAAAGTTGGGAAAAATAGTGATGGAGAGGAACTCCAGCTACATTTTGTTCAATCAAAGCAGAGTTGTATTTTAACATTTAACAGTTTTTTATCTGTACAATTTGACCAGTTGTGCAAAAAGGAAGACTGATTCAGAGGCAAACACGTCACGGGTGGGTGACTGATGTTAGAGGAGAAAGTAGAGCTGACTAAAATGGGCAAAAGCATAGCAGATGCATTTTAATGTGGATAAATTAGGTTAGCCGCTTCGGTATCAAAAGCAGGGAGGCATGATATTATCTGAATGGCTATAAATTGAGAAAGGGGTATATGCAACGTGACCTGGGTGTCCTCGAACACCAGTTACTTCAGGAAAGCATACGCGTACAGCAGGCGGTAAAGAAGACAAACGGTGTGTTGGACTTCATAGTGAGATGTTTCGCGTACAGGAGCAGGGATATCTTGCTGCAATTATAGAGGGCCTTGGTGAGACAACACCTGGAATATTATTTCCAGATTTGGTCTCCTTATCTGAGGTTGGATGTTTTTGCTATAGAGGGAGTGCAGCGAATGTTTATATGAATAATTCCTGGGATGGCGTGACTGACGTATGAGGAGTGTTTAAGTTAGTTACAGATATAATGGCTGGAGTTCTGAGGAATGAGTGTGGATCTCATAGAAACCTATAAAATTCTAACAGGACTAGAAAGGGTAGATGCAGGAAGGATGTTCCCGATGGTGGTCGAGTCCAGAAATAGGGGTCAGACTCTGAGGATATGGAGTAGTCAATTTATGTCTAAGAGGAGGAGATTTGTTTTCACCCAGAGAGTGGTGAGCCTGTGAAAGGCCAGAATGGCCTAAACCTGCAACTGGTTTCTATGTTTCTATGTTTGTCTCTTCTACAAATTACTCAGATTCAGCTGCAACTTATTTCTATCTCTGGCTCTGGAAGAGAACGTGGAATTAATTCTGTATCATTCGTGCCTGAAAGTGGGTGTGTGATCGAGAACATTTCAGCATTTTCCCCACCGCTCTTATTGTCAGACAAGTTAATGCATGGATGAGTAGACTCTGAATTTCTGTGAGTGTTAGATTAATTCAGTATCTGCCAATCTATGCAGCTATGAGTATCTGTTGGATTCCTTGTGTAAATGATAGTCACTGGTGCTAATTGGGAGTGTTGAAATTGTACTGTATCTGTCAGGCTCTGGTGCTGTGTGAGAGGAGCTGGATTTGTTCATTATCAGTTAGCCTCTGGAATTTTGAGTGTGTACTCCTTCTCTATTTGTCATCCTCAGGTACTGTGTGTGTTGAATTAATTCTGTAAATGACAGTCGCTGATTCTGTGTGTGACTGTTCGGTTCAATCCGCATCTGTTAGACTCTGGTACTGTTTGTGAGTGTTGGATTAATTCTCTATCCCTAAGTCTACGATAGTGTGTGCGACTTTCGGTCTCATTCTGTATCTTTCCAACTAAGGTACTGTGTGTGATTGGGGTAAGCATTCCGTATCTTCTAGCCTCTGGTACTTGGTGTGAGTAGTGGATTATTTCATTATGTGACGGCCTCTGGTGCTGTGTGATGGATTCATTCTGCATCTGACACCCCCTGGTACTATGTGTAATTGTTGACATGTTTATACATCTGTTAGCCTCAGTTACTGGAGGTAAGGCAATTAATTTCCAAGTAAGGATGGTGACGGATTTGGAGGTGAACATCCAGGCGGTGGTGTTTATATCTATCTGCTCTCCTTGTCCTTCTAGATCTCCGTGGCGCTACGTTTGGAAGGTGCTTTCGAAGAAGCCGTGGTAAATTAAAGCAACAAATCTTGGAGATGGTACACACTGCAGCTGCTGAGTGTCGGTGGTGGAGGGAGTGGATGTTTGTCAATGTGGTGCCAATCAAGTCGGCTACTTTGTTTGGGCGGTGTCAGGCTTATTGACTGTTGTGTGAGCTGAAATCATCCAGGGAATTTGTGAGTATTCCACCACACTCCTGACTTGTGCCTTGCAGATGGTCGACAAGCTTTCGGGAGTTAGGAGGTGGGTCACTTGTCGCACGTTTCCTAACCTCTGATCTGTCCTTCTAGCAATAGTGTTTTTATGGTAAGTCCAGTGCAGTTTCTGTTCGATGGTAACACCAAGGATGTTGATATTGGGATATTCAGTGCCATTTGACCAGAAGGGGCGATAGATGGGCCCCCTCATGTTCGATATCGTCATTGGCTTCCACTTTTGTGGAGCAAATATTACTTGCCACTTGTCAGCCCAAGCCTGAATATTCTCAATCTATTGCTGCATTTGGACATGGGCTGTTTCAGTAGCTGAGGCGACGTGAATGGTGCCGAACATTGTGCAATCATCAACGAACATCACCACTTCTTTCGATATGATGGAAGGAAAGTCCTTTATGAAGAACCGGAAGATGATTGGGCCGAGGAATATTCCATGAGGAACGCTTGCAGTGATATCCTGGAGCTAGATGCCAGACCTACAACAAACATGACCATCTTCCTCTGTGTGAGGTTTGATTCCAACCAGTAGAATGTTCTCACCCTGATTCCCATTGACTCCTGTTTAGCTAGAGTTCCTTCATACCACACTTGGTCAAATGTGGCCTTGACGACAAGCACGGTGATTCTCACCTCATCTCTGTACTTCAGCTCTTTTGTCCATGTGTGAACCAAGGCAGTAATGAGTTTAAAAGCTGAGGGCCCCGAGAAGTTTCCACACTGGGCGTCAGTCAGCTGGTTATTGCTAATCAAATGCCACCTCATAGCTCTGTTGTTCACCCCTGTTTTTACTTTACTAAAGATCGAGAGTGGACAATTGGGAAGGCAATAGGCCGGGTTTGATTTGTCATGCTTTTTGTTTTCATGACATATCTGTGCATTTATCCACATAGCCGGGTAGATGCCAGTGTTGTAGCTGTAGTGAGATAGATTGGCGAGAGGCACGGCAGTTCAGGAGCACAAATATTTAACACTATTGACGGAATATTGTCAGAGCACATTGCCTTTGCAATATCCAGTGCCTTCAAGCGTTTATTGATATCAGGCCTTGTGAACGGAATTGGCTGAAGAAAGAAATCTGTGTTAGTGGGGGAATCCAGACGAGGGCGAGATGAGTCATCCACTCTGCACGCCTGGCAGAAGATGGCAGCAAATGCTTCAGCCTTACTTTTTCACTGTGAAAGTTTATAGGTATAAGAATAGAAAAAGTTTGCTGACGATGAAGGTTTCCCTTACAGTCAGATACCGGGGAATTTATAATGGGCAAAAAAAGAATGGCTGATAAACTGAATACAAACTTTGGTTCTGTCTTCATAAAATGGGGACACAAATTACATGCCAGATGTGTTGGGGGACACAGCGTTTGTTGAGAGGGAGGAACAGAAATAAATCAGCTTTGTTGAGAAATGGTATTGGGGAAATTGATGGGATTGAAGGCCTATAAATCCCCAGGGCCTGAGCATCTACATTCCAGGGTACTTAAGGGAGTTGCCCTAGCGATGTTGGATGCATTGGTGGTCATCCTCAAAAAACCTATCGACTTTGAAACGGTTCCTACAGATTGGAGGGTACTTAATGTAACCCCACTATTTAAGAAGGGAGTTAGAGACAAAGTAGGGAATTAAAGAAAAACCACCTTGACGTTGGTAGTGGGGAAAATTCTAGAGCATTTAATAAAATATTTAGTAGCTGATGACTTGAAAAATAGTTGCAGAATTGGATAGAGTCAGCATGGATTTACAAAAGAAAAATCATGTTTGACAAATCTACTGAAATTTGAAGAGAATGCAATAGGAAGCATTGATGAAGGGGAGCCAGTTGGTGTATTTTAATTGGACTTTCAGAAGGCTTTTTCAAAAGTCCCAACATAAGAGATTAGAATGAAAAAATTTAAGTACATGATATTGGGTGTAGTGAATTGATATGGATAGAAAACTGGGCGGCAGGCAGGAAATAAAATAGTACGAATTAACTGGTCTTTACCAGAATGGCAGGCAGTGACTCGTGGGGTATTGCAGACATCGTTGTTTCGACCCCAGCTCTTCACAATCAAAAATAAAGATATAAGTGAGTGAACTAAATGTAATATCTCCAAATTTGCAGATGGCACATTGATGGTTGTGAGTGTGAGCTGTGAGGAGGATGCAGAGATGCTTCAGTGTGATTTGGACAAGCTGAGTGAGTGGTCAAATGCATGGCAGATGCAGCATAACGTACGTAAATATGACGTTATCCGCCTTGGTAGCAAAGAAATGAAAGCAGATCGTTATCTGAATTGCGATATATTGAGAGAGGTGAATGTGCCAGAAGGTCTGTACTCCCTTGTACGCCATTTACTGAATGTCAAGATGCATGTGCGGCCCATGCTAAAGAAGGCAAATGGTACGTTGGCCTTCATGGCGAAAGGATTCGAGTACAGGAGCAGAGATGTCTTGCTGCAATTATACAGGGCCTTGGTGAGACCTAACGTGGGATATTGGGAGCATATTTGGCCTCCTTATCAGTAGAAGGATGTTCTTGCTATAGAGGGGATGCAGCGAAGATTTACCTGGCAGATTCCTGGGATGGCTGGACTGACATATGAGGAGAGATGGGGCCGGTTACGGCTATACTCGCTGGAGTTCAGAAGAATGAGTTGGGATCTCTTAGAAACACATACAATTCTAACAAGACTAGACATGGTAGATGCAGGAAAGACGTTCCCAATTGTGGGGTAGTCCAGAACTAGGGTCACAGTCTGGGGATACGGGATAGTTCATTTAGGACTGAGATGAGGAGATATTTTTCACCAGATAGTGGTGAGCTTTTGGAACTCACTAGCACAGAAAACTGTTGAGGCCAACACATTGCATGTTTCCAAGAAGGAGATCGATATAGCTCTTTGGGCGAAAGAGATCAAAGGATATGGGGAAGGAGAGGCGGCAGGCTATTGAATGAATCTCAAGCCATAATCATAATGAAAGTCAGAGCAGGCTCGAAGGGTCTAATGATCTGACCCTGCTCTTATTTCAAATGTTTCTATTGATGTGCTGGGCTACTCAATCATTGAGAATGGGGATATGTAAGTAGACTCCTCCCCTAGTGCGTTGGTTAATTGTACACCACCTTTCACGACTGGATGTGGCAGCACTGCAGAGCTTTGATCTGATCTGTTAGTTGTGATATCGCTTTTCTCTGTCTGTTAGTTGTTATTTATGCTATTTGGCGTGCAAGTTGCCCAATTTTGTAGCTTCACCAGTTTGACGCCTCATTTTTAGGTATGGCTTTTGCTGCTCCTAGTATGCCTACTTAAAATCTTCACTGAATAACCTGGTTGATAACATGGCTTGATGGTAAAGGTAGAGTGGGGGATATGCCTGGTCAGCAGGTTACATATTGTGTTTGAGTACAATTCTGCTGCTGCTGATGGCCGACTGTGCCACATGGATGTACATTTTTGAGTTGCTGGTTCTGTTTCAAATCGTTCCCATTAAGCACGGTGGGAGTGCCACACAACAGGATGGTGGCTATCTTCAGTGTGAAGACGGAACTTCATCTCCACAACGGCTGTGCAGTTGTCAGTGCTACGGATACAGTCACGGACATGTACATCTTCGGCAAGAAGGGTGGCGATGATAAGGTCAGAAGTGCTTTTCCCTCCTGTTGGTTCCCTCACAAAGTGCCGCAGAATCAGTCTAACAGCTATGTTATTTGGGTCTCGTAAAGCTCAGTCAGTAGGAGTGCTATGCAGCTACTCTTGGCGGTGGTCATAGACGTCCCCCAACAGAGTAGATTCTGCTCATTTTCCTCCCTCAGTCCTTCCTTCAAGTGCTGTTCAACATTGAAGTGCAAATATTAATTAGCTGAAGAAGGGTGGTATGTTTTAATCAGCAGAATATTTCCTTGTCCATGCTTGACCCAATGCCATGTGACTTCATGGGGCCTGGACTCAATGTTGGAGTCGCAAAGGGCAACACCGTTCTGACTGTATTACACACTGCCATGGGAAATGTCATGCCCTGGGACGGTGAGATATTTGTTTCTGGAACATTATCTGTGAGGTGTGATTCCATGAGGATGACTATGCCAGGCTGTTGCTTGACGAGTCTGTGAGACAGGTCTCCCAATTTTGGCTCAAGCCGCCACATGTTTGTCAGGAGGTCATTGCATGGTCGACAGGGCTGGGATTGCCGTTGTGCTTCCGTTGCCTAGCCCGATGTCTGGTGGCCTATCCAGTTCAATTCCTTTTTTGAGTGCATGCGTGTACATACTGACTTATTTATTGTTTGTGTGGATGTGTTCACATAACCACTTGTTCATTGATTCTGGGTATGTAAGTGCATAACCAATTTTTCCCTGGTTGTGCGTATGTTTGTAAATAAGCAGTTGTTTATTGTTTGTGTGCATTTGTGTTAAAAGACAGACATGATAAACAAGCATTCGAATACACAAATAAACACACACAATTATCAAGTGTTTATGTATATACATACAGCGGGGAAATAAAGAGTTGGTTACGTGAGCACATACAGACAAGCTGTAAGCAAGTTATTGTGTGAGTACATAAACATGTTGTACTTGTGTGTATGTCTGTGTACATAAGCACTTCTTTATTTTTTTATGTTTCTTCATGACCTCTTATTGTTTGTGTGTGAGCTTGTTTAACCATTAATTCCCTCTGTGTTTGTCTGCATTTACACAACTTGTGTATTGCTTTTGTGCAGGTGTGTACATAATGAATTGTTTAATATGTATGTGAGCGTATGTGGGTTTGTGTGCGTGTGTCTCTGTGTGTGCACATAACTACTTGTTTATTATCTGTGTGATTGTGTATACATTACCATCTCTCTTTTGTTTGCGTGTAGGTGTTTACATCACCACATGATTATTAGAAACAGAAACAGGAAATGCTGGAAAACCTCACCACGCCGAACAACATCAGTGAAGAGATAAAACAAAAGTTAACGCTTTGAGTCCGTATGACTCATCTACAGAGCTAAAGAGATATATATATATATGTAATTAAATTTATATTGTTTGAATGATTTGGAGCAGGGAATTTGAATAGAATGCCAGTGATAGGTTCAGACGTAGGGGACTGTGCCAGAGGAGTCATGAACAAAAGTACAAATGGGGTGTTAAGGATAGTGATACTGGCTAAATTAGGTGCATTTAATTCAGAAGGCACAAAGTGAAAAAGCAGAGCAAGGGTAAGCGCTCTTAAATGAACAACATGGACAAGCGACAGATGGCCCTTGTGGGGTTGGGGTGGAGGGAGGCGACGGTGGTGAGAATAATAGCTTTAAAAGTAAAATAATTTTGATGATAAAGCAATGAAAATAAACAAGTGAATAATAAAAGCAAGTGAATGAAAAAAATATATATATAACTAAGATAAAAATGAAAATGAACATTGAAAAAATAGTAAAAAATAGGGTGTGAGGATGTCCCATTTGATGGCCTGAAGTTCTCAAGCTCAACATTACGGCCAGAGGGCTGTAAAGTGCCTAATTGGAAGAAGAGGTGCTGATTTTCCAGTTTGAGTTGTGTTGCATTTTATTTTCTCTTTTGAGATGCTGCTGGAACTGCGGATTGTTTACAGCATTTTTTTTTGTTTCAAATTCGCAACATACGCAGTATTTCGTTTTTATCACATCTTGATTATTTTGCGTACATTGGTACATAACCAGCCGATTATTATTGTGCTTATGTATAGGTATAACCACAAGTTTATCACATTCAGGTCTCATCAAAATATAATAATTTTCAAAATATTATTCTCAGTTATTGCACTAGTTTAATAGTGGGGTGTGAATAGTCCGTGTGTGTGTGTGTGTGTGTTTGTGTGCATGTGTGTGTGCGTCTGAATGTGAGAGAATTAGTGTAATTAAAAACATTTGGCCTGAGGGTTTGATGTAAATAAAAAGAAGCTGGGGGTCAAATGCTAAATCAGTGAAAATGGCTGAAGCTTCAGAAGATAAGGTTTAAGTATAATTTGCATTTTTAGGTAAACGCGAGTAGTTTACATTTGAAAAGATAGGGTAAGAGCTAACACCTAGCCAGAGGAACTTAAACCAAATAGTTTGCTTACTTTGCCCGACAATCCCTGATAGAAATTGGTAGTATGAATGATATTCATCATTAGAAAGATAGAGTTTGGAGATATTTTGAAATAATGGAATTTGCATTCAAAGGGGAAAACATGAATAAAGGAGAGAAGGTTATTTGTAACAGGAAGGAGGCTTCTAATATCTAAGAAGAGTGGAATGCCCCCAGCTTCGATGCAACAGGCTGCTTTCTACATGAACCAAAGCTTTGAAAACTCACTTAGAATGCCCCTGTACAGGGGGTTTGTGTGAGCTGCCTGGAACTGTTGAAAACTCTGTTGGCTTTACTGTTGCCTTAAGAGAGGTGTAACTGTGAGTCGCATCAATTATGGGATTTAAATGTTATTAAACTAGTTATTTGCGGACATATGTATATTTTAATGTATTTTGTTTTATTAATCAAGGTTTAATTTTGTTTGGTAATAAAATCTCTAAGTATCAGTGGTATTTTTATTACTGAATTGACAACATTCATGACGAAATTAAATAGAACATAACGTACATGTAGCAGCTGTTTCAAGTTTCCCTCTGGGATTTGAGCATTTATGATCCGGCATGTCATAACAACAGTGTGTGCTTTTTGTAGGATATATTCAAAATTCATTAATTAGTCTGTGGAGTGGGTGAATCTTAAGGTTACGGGAAGCACTTTAGCACTCATGCTAAGAAGATGGATGCCGTTCTGAATGCAAGCTGCCGACTTATCACTGGTTGTTTAAAACCATCAAACACCAACAGCCTATATATCCTAAACAAAAACAGAATTACGTGGAAAAACTGAGCAGGTCTGGCAGCATCGGCTAGAAGAAAAGAGATGACGTTTCGAGTCCTCATGACCCTTCAACAGAACTGAGTAATATTAGGAGAGGAGTGAAATATATGATGTTTTAAGGTGGGGGGATGGGGGGAGAAGAGTTGGGCGGGGCGATTAGTTGGAGGCACAAGCAAGCAGTGATAGGATCAGATAATCAAAAGGTGTCACAGACAAGGGAACAAACGGGTGTTGAAGGTGGTGATAATATCTAAACGAATGTGCTAATTAAGAATGGATGGCAGGACACTCAAGGTGCAGCTCTAGTGGAGTTGGGTGGATAGACTAAGAGGGCATTAATGGTACAGATAAAGGTAAAGCCTATATATCCTGACGGGTATCGATCCCCCTGACCTATGAAGAATGGTAGCCAGCAAGAAAGATCGGCTCCGTCAAACATCAGATGAAAGGCAACCTCTACATTTTCATATAAATACACAGAGCCGACTAAAGCCAAGGAAGAGTTTCATGAACAGGCTTGTTCCATTACAATCAACCCCATCTGAAGCCCGCATCACCTTGTAGAAAGACCAGCTCGCCAGTCTCGAACAAGTCCCAGCGATGGGAATTCTACCGGTTGAAAGCCTTCCCCCAGCAGCTAATTGCAACTGGGCAACCTCCAATTGCCTTAACAGACCCAGGACTGGTGTACGTCGTTCAAAGGTGTCAGTAAGAAAATTGGGATATACAACCAGCCCAACAACTTATGAATGTAGAACTGAGCCACAGACGATGCAACATCTCCTGCAATGCCTTTCATGAGAGGAAACTGCACTGTTGCAGATCTTGTAGTGTTCAACAACAAGGCGCAAAAATGTGTCGAGTTCTGGCTGGGTCAAGTATGTGGACACGATGGGAATTATTTCAGAATTTAGATGATGTCTCCGCGGCGTGTTTCAGTAAACAGATGACGTCCGTGTACATTGTGAGTGTTTACATGGGGTATCTGGGGATTGCTTCAGTATTTACATGGCGTATTCTGAGGACTGGTTCAGAATTCAGATTGCCTCTTTGAGAAGTGTTACAATATTTACATGGGATGTCTGCGGAGTGTTTCATTATTTAGATGGAGTTTCCACGCAATGTTTCAGTTTTTAGATGGGGCCTCTCAGGAGTGTTCCAGGATTTAGTTGGTGTCTCTGGGGAATATTTCAGTATTTCAATGACATCTTTGGTGAGTGTTTCAGTAATTAGACGGGGTCTCTGGGGAGCGCTTCAGTATTTAGCTGAAGTTTCTGGGGATATTTTCATTATTTAGGTGGTGTCTCTGGGGAGTGTTTCAGTAATTAGACGGGGTCTGGGGAGTGTTTCAGTATTTTGATGGGGTCCCTGGGGAGCATATAAAAACATAGATGCCTTCTCTGTGGAGTTTTTCAGTCTTTAGCTTTGTTCTCTTGGATGTGTTTCAGTATTTAAAAGAGGTTTCTGGGGGGTTGGTTCAGTATTTAGATGGGGTCTCTGTGGATTGTTTCAGTGTTCAGTTGGCGTTTCTGGGCACTGTTTATGTATTAAGATAGGGTCTATGTGTATTGTTTCACATTTAGATAGGGCCTCTGGGGAGTGTTTCAGTATTTAGATGGGGTCTCTGGGGGGCTTGGTTCAGTATTTAGATGGGGTCTCTGGGGGGTGTTTCAGTATTTAGATGGGTTATCTGGGGGGTGGTTCAGTCTTTAGATGGCGTCTCTGGGGTTTGTTGTAGTATTTAGATGGGATCTCTGGACACTGTTTCCGCATTTAGATGACGCCTCTGGGTAGTGTATTAAGGATTTTGATGGGGTCTCTGTAGGTGGTTTCAATCTTTCGATTGGCTCTCTGGGAAGTATTTCTGTATTTAGGTGGGGTCTCTGGGGAATGTTTCAGTATTTAGATGAGTTCTCTGAGGAGTGTTTCAGTATTTAGATGGGGCCCTGTGGAATGTTTCAGAATTTAGATGGGTTGTCTGGGACATATTTCAATATTTAGTTGAGGTCTTCGGAGAGTTTTTCAGGATTTTGATTGGGTGTCTGGGGAGTGTTTCCGTATTTAGATGGGGTCACTGAGGCGTGTTTCAAATCTAGATGGGGACAGTGGGGCGTGTTCACTACTTAGATGTGGTCTCTGCTGAGCTGTTCAGTGTTTAGATGGAATCTCTGGGGAGTGTTTCATTATTTATATGGGGTTTATGGGAAGTGCATTAGAATATACATGGGTTCAGTAGGGAGTGTTTCGCTATTTCGCTATTTGAGGTCGTTGGGGAATGTTTCAGAATTAGGTAGGATCTCAGGGGAGTGTTTCAGTATTGAGATAGGGTCACTGGGGAGTGTTTTACTATTTGGATGAGAGTTCCTGGGGAGTGTTTTGGTGTTTGATGTGATCTCGGGGGAGTGTTTCAGAAGTTACATTGTATCTCTGGGAAGTGCTTCAGTGTTTAAATATAGTCTCTGGGCACTGTTTAAGGGTTTTGATATGGTCTCTGGGGAGTGATTTAGTATTTAGATTAGATTTCTGGGGAGTGTTTCAGTATTTTCATGGGTTCTCTGTAGAGTGTTTCAGTCTTTAGATTTTCTCTCTGGGAAGCGTTTCAGTATTTAGATGGGGACTCTGGGGAAAATTTCAGTATTTAGATGCGTCTCTGGGCACTGTTTCTGTACTTACATAGGTTCTCTGGGGCGTGTTTCAGGAATTAGATGGGGACAATAGGGCCAGTTTGAGTATTTAGGTGGAGACAATGGGGAGTGTTTCAGTACTTACAAAGTATCTCTGGGGAGTATTTAAGCATTTTGATGATGTCCCTGGGGAATGTTTCAGAATGTTTGTGTTTGTGGGTGGTGTTTCAGTGTTTAGATGGGTTTTCTGGGGAGCCTTTCGCATTTTGTTGGGGTCTGTGTGGTGTGTTTCATATAATTTTTTTTCGGGTCTGTGGGGAGTGTTTCGGTATTTGTTTGGTATCTCTGGGCACTATATGCGTATTTAGTTGGAGTCTCTGCGAAGTGTTTCAGTATTTAGATGGGGTCTTTGGGGAGACTTTCAGAATTTAGATGGGGTCTCTGGGGAATGGTTCTGAATTTAGATGTTGACTCTGGGGAGTATTTCAGCATTCAGATTTGATCCCTGGGGACTGTTTCAGTATTAAATGTGATCTTTGGGAAGGATTTAAGTATTTATATGGTGTTTCTGGAAAGTGTGTCAGCATTTAGATGGGTCACTGGGGAATGTTTCATTACTTACAAGGTGTCTTTGCGCAGTATTTCAGCAGTTAGATCATGTCTCTTGAATATTTCAGCATTTTGATGGGGTCACTGTTTTTTTTTAAGTTAGATGTAATCTCTGGGGAGTGTTTCCGAATTTTGTTGGGGTCTCTGGGGAGCATGTCAGTATTTAGGCTGGGTATCTGGGGAGATTTCAGAATTTTGAATGGGTCTGTGGGGAATGGTTCAATATTTAGATGGGGTCTTTGGGATTGTTTCAGAATTTACATGATGTCTATGGGGAGTGTTTCAGTATTTCGTTGTCCTGTCTGGGCATTGTTTCAATATGTAGATGGTGTCTCTGGGGAGTTTTTCAGTGTTCAGATGGTGTCTCTGGGGATTGTTTCAGAATTTTTTATGGGGTTTGCGCGGATTGTTTCAGTATTTGGTTGGGGTCTCTGTGGAATGTTTCAAAATTTACATGGAAACACTGGGCAGTTTTTCAGTTCTAGATGTTGGCTCTGGGGAGTATATCAGTAAATAGATGGAGTCTCTTGGGAGTGTTTCAGTATCTTTATGGGGTCTCTGGGTAGTATGTTAGTATTTAAAATGGGTCTCTTGAGTGTTTCAGTCTTGAAATGGCGTCTCTGGTCACTGTTTCTGCATTTGGCTTGTTTTCTCTCGGGTTTGTTTCAGTATTTAGATGGGAACACTGGGGAATGTTTCAGCACTTATGACGTGTCTCAAGGGAGAATTTTAGTATTTTGATGGGGTCTCTGGGGAGCGTTTCAGCATTTTACTGGGGTCTCTGGAGTGTGTTGAATTAATTATATGGGGCCTCTGGGGAGTCTTTCGGAATTTTGATCTGGTCTCTGGGGAGCATTTCATTTTTCAGATTGGGTATCTGGGGAGTGTTTAAGTATTTTGATAGTGTCATGGGGAATGTTTCAATATTTAGATGGGGTCTCTCGGATTGCTTCAGAATTTAGATGTGCTTTCTGAGGAGTGTTTCAGTATTTAGATGGGGTCTCTGGGGCGTGTTTCATTATTAGGATGGGGTATATGGTGAGTTTTTCAGCATTAAGCTGTGTTCTCTGGGGAGTGTTTCAGTCTTTAGATGGGGTCTTTGCGCACTGATTGAGTGTTTAGATGTAGGCTCTGGGTACTGTTTCCGTATTGTGATGGGGCCTCTGGGGATTGTTTTAGTATTTAGATGGGGTCTCTAGAAAGTGATTCAGCATTTAGTTGGTGTCTCTGGGCATTGCTTTGCTATTTATGTGGGATTTCTATGGGGAGCGAATCAGTGTTTAGATGAGGTCTCTGGCGATTGTGTCAGTATTTTGATTTGGTCTCTCGTCCATACTTCTGTATTTAGATGGGGTATCTGGCGAGAATTTCAGAATGTAGATGGTGTCCCTGGGAAATGTTTCGCAATTTACATGGGGTCTTTGTGCACTGTTTTTCTATTTATGTTGGAACTCTGCGGAGTGCTTCAGTGTTTAGATGGGGTCTCTGGGGAGTGTTTCCGTTTTTAGATGGGGATTATCGGGATTGTTTCAGAAATAATTTGGGGTCTGTTGGGAGCATTTAAGTGTTTAGATGGGGTCTCTGGCGACTGTTTCAGTATTTTGAGTGTGTCACTGGTCACTACTTCTGTAATTAGATGGGGTCTCTGGGGAGTGTTTCAGAAGGTAGAGGGGCTCTCCGGGGAGTGTTTCAGTACATAGGTGGGAACTCTGGGGACTGTTTCACTATTTAGTTGATGTCACTGGGAATTTCTCAGTATTCAGATCGCTTCCCTGGGGAGTTATTTATTTTTTAGCTGGTGACCCTGGGGAATTTTGCAGTATTAATTTGGGGACATATAGATGGGGCCAGAATTTTACATTTGCCGGTTGGGTGATCCGAACGACTTGGCGGCGGGCTTGCAGCCAATTTCCGCTGAAGAAAGTGGCTACGCAGTCATTTTCGGTGGGCCAACCAATTAAGGTCCACCCCGCAGGTTAGCGACTCCAGTGAGGAACGAGAAAATAGCCGCGGGGGCGGGAGGCCACAGACTGCTGGTTCCAATGGCATAAAGAATGGCCTGGCAGCCTACTTGAGGCAGTGCACCATGGCCACTCGTGGAGAGAGAGACGCAGGTCCGAGTAGACGGCAGCATGAGCATGAAGAGGTGTGCAGACTGCAGGAGAGGCCAGCGGGGGGGGCAATGTGCCCCCCGATTTTCCGATGCATGATGTGCTGTCCTCCTGCAAGAGGTGGGCATCCGTCGGCACCTGCTGTATCCAGACGATGGGAGGGGGAGGGATCCCAATGTCATCAGCCAGGCGTCGGAGGAGGTGGGTGAGGCTGTAAGTGTTGATGATGATGTGCGGCCTTCTGGCACACAGTGAAGGAAACGATTAAATTATTTGCTGCGCTATGGACGGGTGAGTACCATGTCTGCCTTGGCCATTTGACCCAGGAGGCACCCTTAGACTTTGACCACCCCCTCCCCTCCAAACCGTGTCTTGCTCTTGTTACTACATAGCGCATCTGTCGCATGCTGAGTGGGCGAATGGGTACTGACCATACTTACACCAGCCTATGTGGTTGATGCAAAGAAGCGTTCTCCCCTCAGCATATGTTGAGTAGTCTAGGAGCAACCTGCAGGGGAGGCAGCGAGACACATACTCAGAACTCCAACACATGTCATGTTGATGCTAATGCGATGGTACAAGTGGTGCCTCAAGGTGTTTTGGGCAAGTGCGATCTGCTGGCATCAGCGCCGGACCTAGTTGCGCCTCCTTGCCATGGGCGCTAAGAGCCATGTGATATTCAATGTAATGGATGCCAGATTTGTCCAACGTTTCCATTGGGGGAGGGGGTTGGTAGCAGCCGTGCTATCTTCTTGGAACTGATCAACATTAGCGTGGGCAAGAACTGCTGGAGCCCTCAGATGTGCCACTGTGTTTGGGGTGTGGCATGCGTGTGCAGAGTACATGAGCGAGCTGCCACAATGAATCCTCTTCTCTGTTTTGCAGGCAAAACTCACCACAGTGCCCGGGAATGCCAGGGGACTGGAGTTGGTCGCACGCTCTTCCAGCACCTCACGGCTTTTAAATAGCAGGCCATGGAGCTGGGCAGCAGGCCAGGGCGGCCCGGGGCGGTGAGGCTTGTGTCTAGCGGGCAGGTATTTGAGGTTCACAGTCCCATCCACTCTGAATGCCACCATCCAATCCACTGACGGTTGCTGCAGTCGTTAATGCTGGAACGCTGCTCATTCATATGCTGAGACATTCTGATGTGTGGGTCATACAGAAGGGACCTTTGCCCCTTCAGGAATCGCGTCTCCACTACCTTCCAATGTCACCTATTCCCATTTGTGACCACTATCACATGGTCTAACGTGGCATTGGATCGCTGATGCACAGCCATAGGCTTATTCCATCAGACAGGATTTGGGACCTCCAGCACCCCTTCAGCTAGTGCACCACAAAATATTTTGTCCAAAAGTCCCTCAACACCTCAGGTGTGAACATCATGGCCCTCAACTTAGATGAATGCCTCCACATTACACATCCCTGCGCCAAGGGAAAATGTTGCCTTCTGCCCACCCAGTCTATGCCCCTCCTTACGGAATTAAGTCTAATAACGTGACGTCTCACTCTCCTGTGATCGATGGCTAATGTCGTTACCTTTGGCGATGTTTCCTCAGCCCCACAATTATCCAGGCCACAATATGTCCTGGTGAAGTACTTCTTCACTCTCCCCACTCCTATGTTTCATAACATGCCATGTGGCACTCCTGAGGCCATCTGACCAGCCTGTCTGCATTTGCGTTTAATGTTCTGGGCTCGTCTTCACTCTTTTTCAACTCATCAATGTTCTTCTCCTTAGGAGTTTGAAGGTAAGCAACTTATGAGGCTGGGGGGTAAAGGCATATAAGGTTGAAATGAATGAACTCTAAGTGATGCTCTGTCATGTTGTTAATTTCAGCATCACCACCAGAGCGACCCTCATCTCGACCCCGCTGCTCCCCCCCCCACCCCCGCCCCCACACACACACACCTGAAGGGAAAAAGTGCACCTTGTGGCGCATTATTTCAGCCAGCCAGGGACCAGCGCAAAGGATTTTATAGAAACACCCTCATAGTCATGGAACTGTTATTGCTGTGGTCATGAGAAACCCTCACTCTATACTGATGTTCACAGGGCAGCATGTCTGGCCCGCAGGTTTCTCAGAACAACGGGACCCCAGAAAGACGCTGAGCTGCCCTTCATTTTGAGCCATTAGCGCTAGGCCGCTCTCAGACCGAGGGATGAAGGGAGAGCTTGCTGTAGATGCCCACATGCTGGAGATTTTCTCCAGTTTTAGAATGCAGACAACAATTTAACATGGTGAATGGTGACCCCTGACAAGTGATCAGGAAGATATTCTTTCCATTATGACAAGGCAACGGTCTCCAGGAGAGCGGAGATAAGGGGGGTAGAGACACAGGGAGGCATCTCTCGCAGGAATCAAAACACCTTTATCAATGTCCGATGTCTCCATTACATGCGTGTGATGTCTCCATGTACATGCGTGTATTAAAGGGAGGACACCCTATCCTTGGACACCCGGGTGTCATTCGCCAGGAAGGGATGGACTGTACGCTTACAGTGCAGCAAGTGACAACAATTAGAAACTCAGGACTCTGGCAACGTGTGCAAGTGAACATTTTTCTGCACATGAAACAAACTGTACAAAATGACTGTACACCCGTGCCACCAATGTGTATTTTGACATTCGTAACATTTCTAACTCTTCCACTCTGTCTGTAGCAACCCTGGCATCTGCAGCAGAGCAGTGGGCAGCTATTGGCTATCATGACTTCTTGGCTGTGATTTCAGATCGGGCGTCTTCTGCTCGTCCGAGGTATGGTGGGCCCCGGCCTTCTTGGGACCTTCTCTTCCTGCCCATCTTGAGCAGCTGCAGATGAAAGGGTGACAGGCAGAGCGCTTTTGCAATAGCTGGACACAATGGATTTTCCTGGATGGATTCACCACGGGTTGTCCGTCTGATGTCCCTCCTCCATTTGAGTGGCGAGCGCCCGACACCTACTCCTTTTGGAGAAGGAGTGCCTGGAGTGAGTTTGAGGTCTGCCGCACCCCTCTCACCTAACCACCGCTGGAACACAGCCATGGCCACAGCGATAGTGTCCAGGTCCAGGCGCATATCCGGCAGAAACTCCATGGCGTACACCACCCTCCCCATGGAGACTTCCATGTACTCACATGGCGGAAACACGGCATCACAAAGCACACGCACGGCCTCCTCAATCTCACAGAGAGCACTTTTCACACCCACCTTTACAGGCAACCTACCACCTTCCATCCCCTCACTTTGAGGACCACCAACCAAAACCCACTTTGCATATCACCTTCCACACTCCACCACTTTCATAACCTCAACTTTAGACAACCTTGCAAACGCCTGTTACAGACCAGCATCCTATCTCCACTTTACTACCATTCACACCCCCAGCCAGATCACCATCCACACACCCCGAAACAGGCCACCTTCCAAAACCTTTGCAGACCATCTTCCACACCGCACTTTATAGAACACATTCCATAACATCTTTGCCTACCCAGTTCGACACCACTGCCACTTTAGAAACCACCTTCCTCATCCACATTTACAGACAACCTCCTACACCTGCCCTAGCTCACCCTCTTGCACATCATCCCATTCCCATTTTAGACTTCGATTTTCTTACCACCAACTCACAATCTTTTCTGACAACCTTCCACATCCTCTGCTCCCTTTTGCACTACACACGCTAAAAATTACTCCCTGGCATTCTCCCGTTCCTCACCTTCACACGATCAGCTGGGCCTGAGATCCTGGCATCCAGGACTGTAGATTTGATGGGGAGGGGAGCCTCTAGTGTCAGTCAAGTAAAGAGAGAGTTCACCCTCACTCGGTGCTCGCCAGTATTGCCTGGACGGGAATCAGAATAGATTGCCGCAGGTGAAGCTTTGACCGGCCACAAAGGTTCTTTCTGTTACCACGTTAATGAGCATGAAATGCAACTTGGTTCCTAACTTTCACCAGGGGGAATGGGGAGCTGCCCTTACCCTGCCGTGAATGTGTGTCAGGAAGATTCCAAACAGGCCTTCCAACGTCAGGAAAATGTTTTTTTGCTTCCCTCAACACTGTGCACCCTCGACCACCACAATTCCCATTGCTGGAGGGTGGGGTCTATACCGCCCACGATCAGTGTATAAAAGTTGCTACTCCTATTATTCGAAGAATCAAAGCAGTAAAAGTTCGGGCAGTCATGTATCTGTATTGGCTGTTTGCTGTGAGGTCACTAAAATGCATTTGGCTGGATGCTGAACTATATAGTTTTCCGAAGATAAATTAAACCATGCACTACCAGCACTGACTGAAATTAATGTCATTCTCCATGGGGTTTGATTGTCTCTGTCACTTATTAGTTCCATTGTATTGAACACAGAAAATTGTGACCATATTCTTACGAAAGTTCATTAATTTAGTATAGGTTTCATTTTTTTTACCGGTTGGATTTACTCACGTTAAATATTCAATTGATTACATTTGATGCTCAAATACTCTGTACAAATGTCAGAAATGTCCATCCCACTCCATGAAGTTCAATTTTGGGAATTACCTGCAATAAGTATAACATCAGATTCAGAAATGAGATTTTTTTAATTAAGCTCATAAATTGTTTGGGTAATTTCTTAAATATATACTCTGGCCTTAAAAGACGGTAATTAGAAAATTAAGCAAAGCTTCTGCCTTGAATGTTTTTAACATATGTATAAACATTCCAGCAATAGTAATGAAGAGTTGTACTTCAGGACTTGCCACACCCGAATCAAAGCTGTTCCAGTACAGCAACAACACTGACATCTATGCGGCTATGTGGAAAAATATCCAGGCACGTAATGTACACAAGAAGGACAAACCCACCATAGCGGTGACCGCCCCTCAGTCCAGTTTCGATCATCAGAAAATAGAAGGAAATTATCATTGAATAGGTCACTTTTTTACTCAGCAACAACCTGCTCGCTGATGCTCAGCTTTGTCTCCGCCAGGATCACTCAGCTGCTGGTCTATTTATAACATTTTATACAAACCAGCACAGCAGTGCTGAACTCTAGAGTTGGGGGTGACAGTGACTGCACTTGACACCAAGGTTGCACTTGACCAAGTGTGGCATCACAGAGCCCGATGAAAACTGAGGCTATTGGGAATCAGACAAAAATAAATATATAAAATCTCTCCTCTCCTTGTAGTCACACCCAGCAGAAATGAACATGCTTGAGGTTGATCTTGGTCAGTCATCCCAGTTCCTGGACATCATTGCAGGAGTTCTTCAGGGTAGTTTCCTTGGACCAACCATCTTCACGCACGACATTACTGACCTTCCATCCATTAGAATGTCAGAAGTGGGGGTGTTCACAGATGATTGCACAATGCTCAGCGTCATTTGTGTCTCCTCAGATACTGAAGCAGATGGTGCACAAATGCAGCAAGTCCTGGGCGACATTCAGTTGTTGGCTGACACTCTACCTGTAAAATTCGTGTCACAAAAGTGCCAGGCAATGATCATCTCCAGGAAGAAAGAGTAAAAATCTCTCAATTAACTGCATTGGCAGCACCATCGCTGAATACCTCACTCTCAACATCCTACGGGTTACCATTGACCAGGATTGAAGTGCAATGGATACATAAGTATTGTTGCTACAAGAGCAGGTCAGCGGTTATGAATCCTGCGGCTAATTACTCACCTCTTGACTCCACATACATGTCCACAATCGGCAAGACACATGTCAACAGTGTGATGGAATATTCTCCGATCGCCTGGTTGAATGCTGCCCCCCAAACACTCAGGAAGCTCCAGACCATCTAGAGCAAAGCATCTCGCTTGATTGATACCCCATACACCACCTTCATCATCAACCCCCTGCACCTTCGTATCACAGTGTCAACAGTATGCACCATCTACAAGATGTGCTACAACAACTCCCCATGGCTCCCTCACCTGCATATTCCAAACCCGCGGCAACTAAGGTCTAGCAGGACAAGGGCAGCATACACATGGGGACGCCACCATCCGGAAGTTGCCCTCCAAGCCACTCAACAAGCTGGCCTGAAACTATGTCACCATTCCTTCATTTTTTCTGGTTAGGAAACAGAGTGTTAAAACACGGTGTGAAGGTTCATCCCCTTTATTGTAGCTGAACAACAGACGTTGTTTCAACAAGTGGATAGTGCAATGAAGATTGATGTCAGGAATTTCTGTAAACAAATCGTGGTCACCGTGTGGAACAGGCTTCCAGATAGGGCGGTGATGGTAGGGGTGGGACGGAAAGCCTGAGATTGTTTAAGAAACAACTGGACAATGTGGGAACGAGAGATACAATACGCCTGAATTAATCAGATGGATTTCCTCAGAATACCAATATCCCTAATCTACAGGGCTGAACGGTGTCAACTCTGGAGATTGGTTAAAAAGCAAACAGATAAACTAAATGTAGTGTTTCCCATGGACAGACTAACCCCTGGAAAACACTTATATCTACATGGGCCACTCTATTAGAATTAGTTGTCGTTTATATTCAGGGCAGTTTCCACGTGAAATTTGAGGGAAAGATTCCTTCATTCACCCAGTTAATGTTTAAGAACCAATTGGAACTGCTTTTCACACAGCAATGCTGGTTAATATTCGCTATCTTTTGGTAATATATTCATGTAATATCTGTATCTACAGATGGACCATCAGGTGTTGCCTATCCCAAATTGCACTTGAGTTGGTGATGGTGAGCTGCCTTCTTGAATCATTGCTGTCCATGAGGCATAGATATGCGCTGTGCTGTTGGGGCCGGGGTTCCAGGATTTTGAGCCAGCGACAATGAAGGAACCACAATATATTTCTATGTCACGATGTTGCGTGATATGCAGGGTAACATCATTTTCTTGGCGTTATCATGTGCCCGCTGCCCTTGTCCTTTTGATGGTTTTGGCCAGGGATTTGAAGGATGCTGTTTGAAGAGCGTTGGTAAGTTCCTGCATTGCATCTTGTGGACCGTGCACACAACAGCCACTGTGTGACGGTGGCGGAGGGAGTAAATGGTTATGGATGTGGTGCTAATAAAGGGGACTGTTTTGTCCTGGATGGTTTCAAGCTCCATCAGTTTTGTTCGAGCTGCACTCATTCATGAAAGCAGGGAGTATTCCTTCTCATTCCTGCACAGTGCCTTGTAGACCGTTGACAGACTCTGCGGAGTCAGAAGGTGATTTACTGGTCACCTGATTCTGAGCCTCTCGCCTGCTCTTGTAGACACAGTGCTTATATGGCTGGTCCACTTCAGTCTCTGGGCAATGGTAAACCGTATAATCTTGATAGTCGGTGATCCAGTGATGACAATGCCGTTGAACATTACGGGCGAATGTTTGAATCTCTCTTGCAGGAGATGGACACTGTCTGTTACTTAACACAAAATAAAAACAGAATTACCTGGAAAAACTCAGCAAGTCTGGCAGCATCGGTGGAGAAGAAATCAGTCAACGTTTCGAGCCCTCATGGCCCTTCAGCAGAACTGAAGCCATTTGGAAATTGTTGATGTGACGTAAGGTGTCAGAGGAATCACGGATGTAGGTGGGAAGGGACTGGACAAGGGGAGAGAGAAGGGAGTCAAGATAACGAGAAATGAGTTCCGTGGGGCAGGAACAGGCTGACACGATCGGTCTGCCAGGACAGTTCTGTTTGTGGATTTTGGGTAGGAGGTAGAAGCGGGCCGTCCGAGGTTGGGCGACTATCAAGTTGGAAGCTGTGGGAGGAAGATCTCCAGAGGAGATGAGGTCAGTGACAGTCCTGGAAACAATGGCTTGATGTTCTGTGGTGGGGTCATGGTCCAGGGAGAGGTAGGAGGAAACGTCTGCGAGTTGACGCTCAGCCTCCGCGAGGTAGAGGTCAATGCGCCAGACAACAACAGTACCACCCTTGTCAGCGGGTTTGATGACAATGTTGGGGTTGGACCTGAGAGAACGGAGTGCAGTGAGTTCAGAGAGAGACAGATTAGAATGGGTGAGAGGAGCAGAGAAATTGAGACGGCTAATGTCACGCCGACAGTTCTCAATGAAAAGATCAAGAGAAGGTAAGAATCCAGAGGGAGGGGTCCAAGTGGAGGGAGAATATTGGAGGTGGGTAAAAGGATCCGTTGAACGGGGAGAGGACTCCTGCCCAAAGAAGTGAGCACGGAGACGAAGACGGCGGAAGAAGAGTTCAGCATCATGCCGAGCCCGAAATTCATTGAGATGAGGGCGTAAGGGTATGAAACTAAGTCCTTTGCTGAGCACTGAACGTTCAGCATCGGAGAGGGGAAGGTCAGGGGGTATAGTGAATACGCGGCTGGGGCTGGGATTGGAAGATGGGGTGAGGACGGAGGGACAAGCAGGGGTGGAGGGTCCCCGATGGGTGTTGGAGTCGATGAGTTGTTGGAGCTTGCGTTCCTTAGCACTTGAGAGAAAGAGAAAAAGTTTCTTGTTGAGGCGACGGATGAGGCGAAGAATAAAATGAAACTGGGGGCACGCGCAGCTTTGAAAAAGGGTGCGGCGGTGCTGCTGGAGGGAGAGGTCAAGTGTGTTCATATGGCGGCGCATGGCACTGAGTGTGGATCTCAGAATGCGACGGGAACAGCAGTCCGAGAAACGTTTTATGTCCCGGAGATACCTGTAATCCTGGGTGGGTTCGAAACAAGAGGGATGGAATTTCAGTTGAAATCCACGTGGGGTGAGTCGGAGACGGAGACAGTCACTGAGAAAGGAGATATGGCTGTGAAAGCGGGTTTTAGTAAACACCTTGTCAAACACCAGGAGAGAAATGGAAAGCAATGAAGGTGAGCAGGGCAGAAGAGACAGTCGGAAATCCTGTCGGAGGACAGAACCATACTTCTTCCAAGAGGGCATTTTTTTGAAGAGAGGTGGCAGTCAATCAAACACAAAGATAAAAACAAAAAGCTAAAAGCTACTGCGGATGCTGGAAATCCAAAACAAAATAAAAACAGAATTACCTGGAAAAACTCAGCAAGTCTGGCAGCATCGGTGGAGAAGAAATCAGTCAACGTTTCGAGCCCTCATGGCCCTTCAGCAGAACTGAAGCTTCAACTGAAGGCTTCAGTTCTGCTGAAGGGCCATGAGGGCTCGAAACGTTGACTGATTTCTTCTCCACCGATGCTGCCAGACTTGCTGAGTTTTTCCAGGTAATTCTGTTTTTATTTTGTTTTGGATTTCCAGCATCCGCAGTAGCTTTTAGCTTTTTGTTTTTAACTGTCTGTTACTTGTCTGTCGTTAATGTTACTTGCCACTTGTCAGCCCAAGCCTGGGTTCTGCCCAGGTCTTGCTGCATTTGTACATGTACTGCTTTAATATCTGAGGGGTCGCGAATGTTTATGAACAGTGTGCAATCATCAGAGAACAGCCCTACTTCAGACCCTTATTATGGAAGGAAGGTCATTGATGAAACAACTGAAGCTGGGTTGGTTGAGGACACTACCCTGAATTGCTTCAAAAGTAATGTCCCGGAGCTGAGATGAGTGACCTCCAACAACCACAACTAACCTCCTTTGTGCTTGATATGACTACAACCACTGAAGATTTTCCACCCTGATTCCCATTGGCTGCAGTTTTGCTGAGGCTGCTCGAAACCAGACATTGTCAAATGCTTCCTTGATACCTAGGGCAGTCACTCTCATCCCATTGAGCAGTTCTTTGCTTAACAAGTGATGCTTGATATTTCTGATGCTGACCCCTTCCATTTCTTTAATGATTATCGAGAGTTGACGGATTGACAGTAATTAGCCCAATTAGATTTGTCATGCTTTGTTAGTACAGGACATACTTCGGCAATTTCTACGTGGCTGCGTAGATGCCAGTGTTGTAGTTGTAATAGAGCAGCTGGCTAGCGCTGAGCAAGTTCTGGAGCCGAGTTTTTCAATAGTATTGCCGGAATGTTTTCAGGCCTCATTGTCTTTGCAATATCCTGTGTCTTTGAGACGTTTCTTGATATCACTAGGTGTGAATCAAATGGGCTAAGCACTGGGTAATGAGATGTTGGGTCCTCCCGTGAAGGCCTAGTTGCATCATTTGCTTAGCATTTTTTGTCTGAAGATTGTAGCAAAAGTTTAAGCCTTATATTTTACACTGATTGCTGGGCACGGCCACCATTGAGGACGTGGATACCTGTGGAGCCAGCTCCTCCACCAATTAGTTGTTTAATTGTCCACCACAATTCAAAACCGGATGTGACAGCACTGCCTAGGATTGGCCCGAAGTTTCGACTGTGAAATTGATTTCCTCTGTCAATCCATTGCTGCTTTCATTGTTTAGCATACAAAGAGATATGTCTGCTGCTGTTCCTGGCGTACCCTCTTGCAAGCTTTACTAAACCAGTGTTGATTCCCTGGATTGCAGGTAATGATAGAAAGGGGGATATGCTGGGCCAGGAGGTTACAGATTATGATTGAGCGTAGTTATGAGTTTTTACAGCTGGTTTACAGCGCCTCATGGATGCCCAGTTGCAGGATAAGTTCGATCTCTGCTCCATTTAGCTCGGAGGCAGTGCCACACAACACAATAGACTTCGCCTCCACAAGGCACTTGCGGTGTTCACTGCAACTGACAATGTTATGGACTGGCGAATCTGTGGCAGGTGATGATGAGGTTAAGTTAGGTTTTTTCCTCTTGCTGCTTCCTTCAGCCCGTGTCAAAGAGCCAAGCTTGCAGCTATGACCTTCAGTGCTCGGCTACCTCTGTCTGTATTGTTACTACCGAGCCACGCTTGGTGATGGACATTGAAGTCCCCCTCCCAGATAACATTCTGTAGCCTTGCCACCGTCTTCGATTCCGCCAAGTTCTGTTCAGCATGCAGCAATACTGATTCAACAACTGAAAGCGGGGGTTGTTTTGGTGGTGCTGATGGGAGGGGAGGGGGAGTAGTCCTGGCTATGTAAACAATAGGGTGTTCCCTTACCCATATTTTACCGGGCACCATGAGACTTTTTGTGGTACACAGTTACTAATTAATACTCCATGGGCAAACCCCTGCCGACTGTATACAACCTATCACTTCTGATGGAAATATTTTGCGGGTGAGAAACAATGTACCCGAGGATGGAGAAGATAGTGCTTGGGGATTGTCTGTAACGTATGATTCTGTAAGTGTGACTATGTCGGGCTGTTGCTCGACTAATCTGTGAAAAAACTATCTCCATGTTGGCATTTGCCCCAGATGTTAATAAGGAATATTAGCAGGGTTGGCCGGGCTGGTTTAGCCGCTGTCGTCTCCTGTCCCGAGATCTATGCTGGGTGATCTGTCCAATTCCCTTATTTTTAGTGAACTTTTACTAGTGGTTTTATACAACTGGGTGTCTTGAAAGGCATTAAAAAGTATTCGTCATTGCAGTGGGCCTGATTTCATATGCAGGCCAGACCACGCATGGACAACATATTTGCCTCCTACATATTAGAGCATTATGGCGTTATTTGCAGAGTAAACATCACTCTACAGTGTCCCATCAATCACTCTCAGTGCATGTACTGGAAACAGTCACAGTTTTATAATTGATTTAAGTTTAGATTCAGTGTCCATCTGTTTTATCACTGCTCCCGATTGTACTTGGACTTCCGAATCAGGTACAAACTGGTGCAGCATTGCAAAAGATGCCTGTCTCAAACGATTAGACCTCCCATGTATCTGGATTTGGTATGTACAGCAAAACTGTTGTACAGTATTGTGCATGAATCTGTACAGTTTAGTTCAGTCTATCTAGGTGAAACGATTGACTTCATCATTATGTAACAGACAATAAGAAATCCCTCTCCATCTTAAGAACACTTTGAACTTTCCCCCAATAACAGCGAACTTCCTTGTCTGAGTTACCAAAGCTGAATAAAATTTCAGGAGATGTTGTCATTTCTTACTACACAGATTGAGTGAGTGTAATAATTCATTTGGAAGGGTTTGGTCTGTAGAATTCAGCTGATAATATGTTTAATGATATAATTAAAATACATTCTGTGATCTTATGAAACTTCAATGGGAAAGCCCTTCTATTTTTAATTCTGCAACTGACTGATAATATTTTGAAGGAAAAAAACATATATATGATTCCCAAGGTGAGAGCCATTAATTCCATTCACCTTTCATACTCCAAGCATTTTTGCTCAGGACAATATTTCACACAAGACATTGGGCACGTTTAAATGAAGCTCACCATAATATGGATATTATGATCTATTCCCTTACTACTGGGTCCTGGTGATGATGCCAATCACTTGGATTGAAGTGGCAATGTGAAGTGGTAGGGGATTAATTTATAGATTTCAAATTATTCCCATGATCCAATGTAATCATTTCATTCCATAGAATTCCCTCCCTCATTCAGGTTTGGGATTAGGATTTACACAGGGAACCAAAATCAAACGTTTTTCAGACACCATGTCACTCAGCCTTGCTTTTACATTTTACATTCACTTTTACTGTATTACTTTAGACTTCTGTCTCAATGTCAACGCATAACTGATAGGACAACAAAAAACTCCTCACAATAATTCTGCTCTCCCATTGGACGAGCTGCATGACAATTAGGTCTCCCCCTGACTGATTCACAGAAATGCCCACCTCCCAACGTCTCTGCTCTCCCATTGGCCGGTCTTCCTGTACATTTTAGACATTTCTCATTATGCAGGCAAAAAACTAACATCACCTCCGTACGTTGCATTATCCTCTTTTCTTCGCTGCGTATCCATCATGGTTAATCCTAACTGATTGGAGAGGGTAAATCCATATCCAAACATCCCTGCCCCCCAATTGCTTGGGCTGCATGGCGGTGATGGGTAGCCATCATTGAATGGACAGAAAAATATCTCGTGCCATCTCTCCCCTCACAATGGCCAGGATGAATGTCCATAATTGATACATTTCACTAATTAGACTTCGAAAGGTAACTCCTAAAAACGCTATCCTCCCATTTGCTGGGCTACATGACCATCATGGATAACATCCACTGCTTGGAAAGAAGAGCAAACATCCAAACCGACAGAATGAGAGGGAGTAAGTGAGAAAGACAGAAAAGGTCAGACAGAGAGAGAGAGAGAGAGAGAGAGAGAGAGAGAGAGAGAGAGAGAGAGAGAGAGAGAGAGAGAGAGGGAGAGAGAGAGAGAGAGAGAGAGAGAGAAAGAAAAAGCTAGTGAGACTGGACAGAGTGACGCATAGGCAACAAAAGAGTTTGGGAGGCAGAGAGAAGGCGAGAGGCAGGGACAGAGCGCACAGCCGGCAGAGAGAGAGAAGAGAAGGTCAGAAGAGAGAGGAAGATAGAGAGTGACAGAATGGGACCAGAGCGAATGTGAGAGAAAAGAGGAACTGAGAGAAATGGCGTTATATTGAGAGATAGCAAGACAGATACAGTGAGATAGTCAGAAACATAGAGAGAGAGACAGAGAGAGTCACAGGGAGACAGAAAGATAGAGAGAGAGTCAGAGTGAGAAAATCGGAGAGCGAGAGTGACAGAGAAAAAAAGGGAGAGAGAAAGAGAGAGAGAGAAATAGAGAGAGACACGGAGAGGGATATTAGAAGGGACGGAGATAGAAAATAGTGATGACACGGAATTTGGCGTTCACAGAAATGTTATTAGAGAGAGAGAGAGAGAGAGAGAGAGAGAGAGGAAGTTGAATACAGGGAGCGCATTGGAAGCAGGGCGAGACCGGGAGACACCGAGAGAGTAGAGGCATGAAGAGAGATAGAGCGGGGGAGAAGAGAGAGAGAGAGATGAAGAAGAACAGAGAGAGAAAGCAAGATCATGAGAAGCATTGAGACATAGATAGGCTTAGGGACATAGGTAGTGAGAGGGATATATATATATATATATATATAAGAGAGAAATGTGAAGAGAGAGAATGACCGAGGGCGAAGGAAGACGAGTGAAATATGCAGAGTAACATCGATAGCAGATACAACCAGATGTAGAGAGAAATACAGAGAGTGTGATATAAAGAGGGAGAGAGAGAAAGTGAGGAATAGAGGGTGAAGAGAGAATGAAAGTGAAAGAGATCGAAAATAGTGTGGGACAGAGAGGGGGACAGAAAAAGGTATAAAGAGAGTGTCAGAGTGGGAGACAGTGAAAGAAGGAGAGTGTGTAGGAACTGGGAGAGATGGATAGGGAGAGACGGACAGTGAAAGAGAGAGAAGCAGGCTGATATTGATAGGGAGAGGCATAAAAATAATACAGATGGAGTGGAAGACGGTGACGGGTCGGAGACGAAGCAAAATTCATGGGGTGAGAGAGAGGCAAGGGTTGTACTAGAGAGGCTGACAAAGCAAGGGTGCGAGAGAGAGAAATGGAGAGAGAGAGAGGAAAAAAAAACGTGAGAAGCTGAGAGTCAACCTGCAATCCGGAGTCAGAGGGTGAGAAGTGAGAGAGAAAGAGCGACAAGAGAGTGACAGAGACAGATAAAGAGATGGGGCCAGAGGACAAAGAAAAGGGACAGAGAAACAAGGCAGGGAGACAGGTACAGAGAGATATAGGGGCAATGTTAAATGGAGAGAGAATGGCAGAGAGAATTAGCCAGAGAGAGAAAGAGACGGTGACAGAGTAGAGAAATGGAGAGAAAAATGGAGCGAGTGATGGGTACGGGGAGACAGAGACAGGCAGACAGAGAGAGAGGCAGAGAGTGACAGAAAGATAGGAAGGCAGAGACAGTTATTGAACAGCAAGATAGAAAGGTAGGGTCAGAGACTGCAAGTGCCAGTGACAGAGAGAGAGAGAGAGAGAGAGAGAGAGAGGGAGAGAGAGATTGAGGGTGCATTGGGAGCGATAGAGTGGGAGAGGAGGAGAGAGAGGTAGAGAGATAGAGAGAGAGGCATGGGAGAGAGCAAGATTGAGGGAGAGGCGAAATTAGAAGTAGACAGAGAGGGAAAGATAGAGAGATATATGTGGGAGAAAAAGGCAAAGAGACAGATTGGAAAACAGCGAGGTACTAAGAGGGATTGCAGCGGAGGAACAGACATAGAGAGAGAGATGCGTGGAGGGATACGGATAGAGAGAAAATGAGGGTTGCAAAGAGAGACGGACGGTGAGGAAGAGATGCGGATAGGTAGATGGGAAAATAAGAGTGATTGATATGAACAGAGGGACTGAGAGATAGGGGAAGACAGGGAATGAGGCTTAAGGAGAGACGGACAGGGAGAGAGAGTGCGAGACAGAATCGGAGTGAGAGAGAATATCATTTAGGTGAGGCAGAGAGAAAAGTTGGCACAGAGACTGAGGAAGTGAGACAGAGGCAGTGAGGGACACGGAGAATGAAAGAGGCAGAGAGACAGAGAGAGAGAGAGGCAGACAGGCGGACATAATGGCAGAGCAAGATAGATCGAAAGAGAGAGAAGGGCAAAGAGTGACAGAGACAGCGAGAGCGACAGATAGATGTTCAGGATCAGAGAGATTGAGAGAGAGAGGGGCAGAGCGGGCGAGAAGCCGATTGAGAGACCCCGATGTAGGGACACTGAATAGAGATACGGTGGGAAACCGAGGATGGGACACGGAGAGAGGAATGGCTGCAAAGAGTGTGAGGCAGAGAGGGTGGGAGGGGGTTAGAGAGGCAGGCGTAGAGGGTGGGAGGTGGTTTAGAGGAACCAGATTAAACGTGAGACGGACAGATGGTTGTCATAGGAGGTTTGCAGAATGAGAGTGAGGCAGCGAGAAAGGAAGGCAGGGACAGAGAGAGAGAGTACAAGAGAGGGATTGAGTCTGACAGGGATATGGAGAGATATTGTGAGAAGGAGGGAGATGACATGGCCAAAGAGAGAGAGAGAGAGAGAGAAAGAAAGAGCGAGGGAGCGAGAGAGAGAGATAAGGGGGATCGAGAGTGAATGAATAAGAGTGAACAAGGAACCGAGAGATTGATAGAGAGGCAGAAACAGTGACGTGTCGGGAGGCATAGAGAGAGAGAGAGAGACATGCATACAGAGAGAATGAGAGAGAGAGAGATAGAGAGAGAGAGAGAGAGAGAGAGATAGAGGGAGAGGGAGAGAGAGAGAGAGAGAGATACGGATGAGAGACATACAGAGAGAGTTAAAATGAGATAGTGTCAGTGAAAGAGGGAGAAGTGAGAGATAGACAGAGAGAAACACAGACAGAGTGGAAGGACTGAGGAGTGCGGGAGAGACAGGGGGAGACATTGGGAGGCTTACAAGGAAAGTAAGAGAGAGAAAAAGAGACAGGGAGCAAGGAAATGAGAGAAAGAGAGGGAGTGGCTGAGCCAGAGAGAGAGAGAAAGGCAACGCGATTGAGTGGTAGGGGGGTTAAGGGGGAGTGAAAGTAATGGAGAGAGAAAAAGAGTGAAATAATGAATTGGGAAATAGAGAGAGGCAGAGAAATAGTTGAAAAATGGAGAGAAGTATAAACTGAGAGAGAGAGATAGAGAGACAAAGGCAGAGAGGGAGAGCCAGAGAAATAGAGAGAGAGAGACACATAGAGACTGAGAGAAAGAGGGAGACAACATGGCCAGAAAGCGAGAGACTTAGAGGTGCGGAGAGAGAAAAGGAGGGAGAGAGACTTACAGACATAGAGAGCCACGGAGTGAGACAACCAAGGCGAAAATGAATGACAGAGAGCGACAGAGTTAGAGCGAGATACAGAATGGGAGAGAGGCAGTCTGCTAGAAATATAGATTGAGAGACGGATTGAGGGGGAGGGAGGACAGAAATGGGGAATGAGGCATGGACAAGTAGAGCGAAGGAGATAGAAAAAAAATATTGGGAGAGTGAATTGGTTAGAGGGAGAGAACGAGAGAGAGAGGGCGGCAGACAGAGCCTGAGGGGGGCAGAAAGAGACAAGATATGGAGAGATATTCGGTGAGAGAGGAAGGGAGGGAGAGGGAAAGTGGGCCTGAGATGGAGGGAGAGAGATGGAGAATAAGAGAAAACGAGATGAAGATAGAGAGGTACAGAAACAGAGAGAGAGTCAGTGGGACCGACACGTTGTGACAGAGAGCGAGTGAGAGTGAAGGAGCGAGTTTTATAGACAGTCAATTGGGAGAGAAAGTGAAAGACGCGGAGAGAGTAGCAAAATGGAGAGAAGGATAAATGGACAAAGGGACATAGAGTGAGAAATAGGAAGAGAAAGGCAAAGATCGAGAAGCAGAGAGATAACAATAGCGAGAGAGAAAGAAAGAGGCAGAGAGAGAGAGATTCAGAGCCTGAGAGAGAGAGACGGTGAGGGAGAAATGGAGAGAGGTTGATGGATAAAGGAAAGGGTTGGCGACGGAGAGAAGTATGGATAATGAGAGACTGGGAGTGAGACCATGAGAGACAGGGAAGCGGAGGGGGTGCGGTGGGGGGGGTGCGCTGTGGACTGCGAGAGAGAGGGAGATAAGGCTAGATAGAGATAGAGCGAGACAGAGAGATAGAGAGAGACATAAAGAGAGAGACAAAGAGAGGGAGAGACACAATCAGAGAAAGGGAGAGAGAGACGTGAGGCGGAGAAACGGCGTGAGAGGGGAGAGAGAAATAGAGACAGAGAGACTAGGGTGTAAATGGTAAGAGACGGAGAAGGCGACAGTTCGAGGGGGAGAGACAGGTAGTGGGAGGCGGAAATTGTTGGAGGTTTTACAGAAAGCTAAGATTAAATGTGAATCGCTGAGCTGGGATTGAATGATGGAGCCAGGGTTAGAGGGATGCAGGGAGATAGACTTAGAGAGAAATAGAGAAAGCGAGAGAGAGAGATTTAGAGAGAGGGAGAAAGAGAGAAAGTGAGAGAGAGAGAGAGAGAGAGAGGGGGGAGAGAGAGAGGGAAAGAGAGAGATTAAGTGAAATAAACAATAAGATAATGAGTGAGAGAAAAGGTCTTTGAAAGAGGGAGATGACATGTGCAGAGAAAGGTTTAGGTGTGCTGTGAGAGAAAGTGATTAAGAAACATAATGGGGCATAGCGGAAATAAAGAACGACGGAGAGGGAAAGATTGCGAGAGAGGCAGAGAGAGAGAGAAGGGGGGAGAGAGAGAGAGAGAGAGAGGTGGAGGGGGACAGAGAGAGAGGGAGATGAAGGCTCAGAGAACGAGGGAGAGACAAGGGGGCAGAGGTAGACGAAGAGAATGTGAGAGGCACAGATAAAGAGGGAGAACGAGAGAGAGAGAGACATAGGCAGGGAAAGATACTGAGAGGCAAAGATATATAGAGGTACGGTGAGAGGGAGAAGGAGTGAGGGAGAGACATACAGGCAGAGAGAAAGACAATCAGAAAGAGAGAGATATACGGAGATAGAAACACTTAAAGTTTGTGAGCCTTCCAGAGAGAGCGAGGCATACAAAGCGAGGGAAGCAGAGCGATACACAGGCATTGTGAGAAATAATGAGATTCAGAGAGTCACGTTGCAATGCACAGTTAGAAAGCTAGAGTAGAGGTTGAAATAGAGGGAGGGCGCGAAAGAGAGAAAAAGAGGGAGTAAAGGGTGAAACAGACTGAGTGAAACAGTGAGAAAGAGAAATGGACAGAGTTATGGAGACTGAGAGCAGGTGACAGAGTGAGATAGGGGTTGAGACAATGAGAAGCAGCGAGAATGAGACGGAGAAAGAGGAAAAGACGGAGTGTGAAAGTGTAGTGATGGAGAGAGAGATTAAGGAGAAAGATAGACATCGAGAACCACAGAAGGGCAGCCAGAGTGAGGTGCAGCCTGTTAGATAGAGAACGAGAAAGTGTGTGAATGAATGAGGGAAAGAGGGAAAGGGAGGCAGAGAGGGACATTAAAGGAGAACTGACCGAGAGGGACAGACACAATGGTAGAAACAATGAGATAGGCAGGTACGGACAGAGAGAAAGGCGGAGACAGAGAGAGAGGCATACATAGACAGGAAGACATATAGATAGATAGATAGATAGATAGATAGATAGATAGATAGATAGATAGATAGATAGATAGATAGATAGATAGATAGATAGATAGATAGATAGATAGATAGATAGATAGATAGATAGATAGATAGAGAGATAGAGAGATAGAGAGATAGAGAGATAGAGAGATAGAGAGATAGAGAGATAGAGAGATAGTTAGATAGAGAGATAGAGAGATAAGTAGATAGACATTCTGACAGGGGCGGAAAAAGAGGAGATAGAGAAAGGGAGACAGATAGAGGGGATGAGACAGAGAAGGGCAGATGATAGATAGAGAGAGAGAGAGAGAGATGAAAACGACAGAGATGGAACAGCAGAGAGCGAAAGAGGCAAAGAGCGAGAAAGTGAGCTGCAGAGAGAGTGCGAGAAATAGAGGCAGAGGGAGAGTGGCAGGCAGACAGTGATTAGGTGAGGGAGAGAAAGAGACGATAGAGAGAGACGGACGAAGGGAGTCAGAGGGCGAGAGAGAAAGGCAGAGAATGAGGCCGTAACAGAGCGGGAGAGAGAGAGAGAGAGAGAAAGAGAGAGAGAGAGAGAGAGAGAGAGAGAGAGAGAGAGAGAGAGAGAGAGAGAGAGAGAGAGAGAGAGAGGAAAGAGAATGAGAAAGAGAAAAAAAGAGAGTTAGACAGAGAGAGGGAAGGAAAAAGAGGGATAGCGAGACAGTCTGACAGAGACGTAGAGAGAGAAACATTATGGGATGGAGAGATTGAGACAGGTAGGTAGAGGCATAGAGACAGAGAGAAAGACAGTCAGGGACAGGGAGAGAGGAAGAGGCAAACATACAGATAAAGTGGGACTTAAAGAGCTTGAAGAGTGGACACTGTGAGGGAGAGCGAGACAGAGAGGTAGAGACAGAATGAGAGAGAGAAAGGCAGAAATGGAGGGTGAGAAAGAGAGTGCCTGAGGCAGCTATAGACACAGGCAGGGAGACCTAGAGGAGCAGAGAGAGAGAGAGAGATATTGGGAGAGAGGGGTGGAGAGAGGGATACCGAGGGGGCGCGGGGGTAAGGGAGTCAGAGGGACTGAGACCGAGGGAGAGAGACCGAGGAGAGAGGCAGATTTACACGGAGATAGTGAGAGAGAGAGAGGCGGAGAGAGAGAGAGGCTTAGAGATTAGGTGGAAATACAGGTTAATGGAGAGAGAGGGTGTGTTGAGAGATGTAAGGGGAGAGTGTGGCATATGGAGAGCGGGAGACAACAGAGTTGGAGACGGGCAGGCAGAGGCACATTATGACCAAGTTTGAGAGAGGTAGATGGAGCATGAGTGGCTTTGACTGAGGCAGGGAGAAAGGGAGGCAGGGAACGAGGGGGGCAGGGGAGAGGGAGGCAGAAAGAGTGGGAGGAGACAGAAGCAGATAAAAAGCAAGATGGAGGGAAATATGGCGAGAGAGAGACATGGAAAGCTAGTTGGAGGTAGTCAACGGGGTTGGGATACGAAGAGTGAGAGGTGGCAATACAGACAGAGAGGTGGAGAGAAAGTGATAAAGGTGATAAGACAGATGTGCAGTCAGAGAGCGGAGAATTTTGAAGACGGGGAGTGTGGGAGGTGTAGAATGAGGAGAAAGTGAGTGTTGGAAGCAGAGAGTGTGGAACGTCGAGAGTGTCTGTCTCGGATAGTGTGGGAGGCGGTTTGTGTGGGAAGCAGGGAATGTGGGAGTCAGATAGTGTGGGACGTGGAGAGTGTGGGAGGCGGAAGGTGTTGGAGGCAGGGAATATGGGAGGCAGATAATGTGTGACGTGGAGAGTCTGTGAAGCGAAGAGTTCGGGAGGTGGAGATTGTGGGAGACAGAGTGAGTGGGAGGCAGGCAGGCAGAGGCAGAAAAAGAGAGTGATGTAGAGAGGCAGCTGCAGCGTGAGAAGAATCGAGGGAGGCAGGACGAGAGGGACTCAGGCACGGAGGGAATGGTTTGGATGGAGAAAGAGGGACACAGAGTTAGATGAAGAGCAAGATGGTGAGCGACAGATGGAGAGGGAAAGTGACAGAAGAGGGACATGGAGAGAACAGAAGAACAGCGAACGAACCAGATAGGGAGAGAGAGAGACAGGGACAGACCGAGAGAGACGGCAGAGGAAAACAGAGAGAGAGTGAGGCAGAGAGAAGGTGGGGGATATCAAATAGCACACTCGCAGTGCCGCTACCCTTCAAGTATCTCTCCCATCTCACTCTCAATGCCAACCACCATCCAGGTCCATCAATTAACTCACTCTTATTAACACCTCCCGTCCAAGCATGTGATTTATATCACTGCTCGAGGCACTACCGTCCAATCACATCAACGAGCACACTGCTATTTTCAGTATCCAGCAGTTAAATGTATGACCTCAGCCAGATTGTCACGATCCATTCAGTTAGATCACTGGTCTCAGTCTTATTCTGACTTTCAATTCGGTCAAATAACTGTTCTCACTCTTTTTGTCCCAATGCATTAAGATGTTGCACTGACCTCACGCTTATTGATAATTACTGTGCAGGGTAGCACGCCGGTGCAGCAAGTAATTAAGAAGGCAAAGAGAACTGTGTCATGAGGTGGTTGGAGTTTAATAAGAGGGAAGTATTGTTACAAATTTAAAGGGTGTTGCTGCGGCTGCATCTGGTGCACTGACTGCACTTCTGGTAACCATATTTGAGGACGGATATACTGGAATTTTGCCCAGCTGTAAAGAGATTCATTGGGCTGATTCCTGGGATGAGGAGTTTGACTTATCAAGAACAGCAAAACAGTTTAAACAATTCTTCATTAGTGTTTTGGAGAATGAGCGGTTAACTTATTGAAACGTACAACAACCTGAACCCTCTTGACAGGTAGATGTTCAGAAGATGTTTCCACCAATGGGGGAATCTCGAACTAGGGAACATCTTAGTGAATAAAATCTACCTGGGTGGATATTTACAATTTTCTTGAGGCCAGTGATCTAACGGAAAGTTTAATGACCATCATATTGAAGTTATCGATTTAGCTGGATTGTCAGTGGCAATCAGATTGAAGCCATTGATCTAACTGGACGGGTAGTCGAAAGACGAGTGAACTATGTGATTCAACTGCATGGATAGTGACAATAACATTGAGGTGAGTGGATGTATTATTGACACTAAGTGTGAGGTCAGTGATCATTTAAAACTGAGGTGGGGAAGAATTTCTTCTCTCAGAGGAAAGTAAATGTTCAGCATTCTGTAACCAACAGAGGTGTTGAGGCTGGGACAATGAATGTATTCAAAAATGAGTTAGTTAGATGCTTGAAATATCAGGGAGCAGAGAGCTACGAGGAGCTGGAACAAAATGGGAGATTAGGCCTGGGGCAGGTGAGCCATGAACTGATTGAATGGCGGGGCAGGATTGGGGGCCGAATGGCCTGCTGCATCTCCTCTTTCTTATGGTCTTATGTACTGAATCAGAAAAAAAAGCAGATTTACCTTGAAAAACACAGCAGGCATGGAAGCATCGGCGGAGAAGAAAAGAGTAGACGTTTCATATCCTCATGACGCTTCAACAGAACTGAGCAATATCAGGAGAAGGATGAAATATAAGCTGGTTTAATGTGGTGGGTGGGGGGTGGGGGTGGGGGGGTTAGGGGGCGAGAGATGTTGTGGGCGGGGCGAGGTTGGTTGTTGGGACAAGCAAGCAGTGATAGGAGCAGATAATCAAAAGTTGTTACAGACAAACGATCAAAGTGGTGTTGAAGGTAGTGATATTATCTAAGAGAATGTGCTAATTAAGAATGCATGGAAGGACACTCAAGGTACAGCTCTAGTGGGGTAGTGGTGGAAAGACTGACAGGGCAGTACAGGTATAGAATTAAATAGAATGGAAATAGGTGAAAAAAGAGGATAGGGGGTGGGGATGGAGGAGGGAGTTCAAGATCTAAAGTTGTTGAATTCAATATTCAGTCCGGAAGGCTGTCAAATGCCTAGTTGAAGATGCGGTGCTGTTCCTCTAGTTTGCCTTGGGCTTCACTGGAACAATGCAGCAAACCAAGGACAGACATGTGGGAAAGAGAGCAGGGTGGAGTGTTAAAATGGGAAACAACAGGGAGTTTTGGGTCTTTCTTGCGGACAGACTGCAGGTGTTCTGCATAGCGGTCGCCCAGTTTAACTTTGGTCTCTCCAGTGTAGAGGAGACCGCATTGGGAACAACGAATGCAATAGACTAAGGTAGGGGAAATGCAACTGAAATGCTGCTTCACTTGAAAGGAATGTTTGAACCCTTGGACGGTGAGGAGAGAGGAAGTGAAGGGGCAGGTGTTGCATCTTCTGCCTGGGCACGGGGAGGTGCCATAGGTGGGGATTGAGGAGTAGGGAATGATGTAGGAGTGGACCAGGGTGTCACGGAGTGAACGATCCATACGTAATGCCGCCAGGGGGGAGGGGGGGAAGGGAAGATTTGTTTGGTGGTGGCATCATGCTGGAGTTGGCGGAAGTGGCGGAGGATGATCCTTTGAATGCGGAGGCTGGTGGGGTGATAAGTGAGGACAAGTGGGACACTACCATGTTTCTGGGAGGGAGGAGAAGGCGTGAGAGCAGATGCGCGGGAGATGGGCCGGATGTGGTTGAGGGCCCTGTCAACGACCGTGGGTGGAAAACCTCGATTAAGGAAGAAAGAGGACATGTCAGAGGAACAGTTTTTGAAGGTAGCATCACCAGAACAGATGCGACGGAGGCGAAAGAACTGAAAGAATGGGATGGAGTCCTTAGACGAAGTTGGGTGTGAGGAGCTGTAGTCGAGTTAGCTGTGGGAGTCGGTAGGCTTGTAATGGATATCGGTGGACAGTCTATCACCAGAAATTGAGACAGAGAGGTCAAGGAAGGGAAGGGAAGTGTCAGAGATGGACCATGTGAAAATGAGGGAGCGGTGGAGATTGGAAGCAAAATTATGAAGTTTTTCCAGGTCCCGACGAGAGCTTCAAGCAGCATTGAAGTAATCATCGATGTACAGTAGAAAGAGTTGTGGGAGGGGGCCGGAGCAGGACTGGAACAAGGAATGTTCCACATACCCCATAAAGAGAAAGGTCGCTTCGACCACTGGCATCATACTTAGCGTCAATTTGTCCTCGTTTAGATCAATGGCCACTCTTATTGACATTAATCATCTAGGTGGATCACTGGCCTCAATTCTACTGTCCATCCAGTTAGATCACTGACTTCTCTCTTTTGATCACAGTCAATCTATTTAAATCGCTAAATTAAATCTTATTGTCTTTATCCAATCCGTTAGATTACTGACCTCCATCTAATTTTCACTAGTCATCCAGTATGATCAATGGCCTTACTCCTATAGTTCCGATCCAAACGGTTATATCACTGCCCTCAGTCCCCTTGGCTCTGTCCAATCAGTTCATGCACTGACTTAGCTCTTATTGTCACTTCCCATCCAGTTACGTCACTGATCTCCCACTTATTGTCACTATCCATCCAGTAAGTTGACTGACTTCACTGTTATTGTCACTATTAATTCAGTCAGAAAACTAACCTCAATCTTATTGTCATTAACCGTTCGCTTAGGTCAATAACCTCAATCTTTATGTCACTATTGATCCAGTTTGGTCACGGACTTGACATTCATTGTCACTATGCATCCAGTTCGATCGCAAACCTCACTTATATTGCCAATATCCATCCAGTTAGATCACTAACCTCACTGTTGTTTCATTATTCATCCAGCTGTATCGCTAACCTCGCTGTTTTTGTCACTGTCCGTTCAGTTGGATCACTTAACACATTCATATTATCACGAGCCATCCAGTTAAATCATTGACATGGGTCTTTCCGTCACTATCCATTCTGTTAAATCACTGAACTCACTCTCGTTCTCATTACCAGTCCAGTTAGATAACTGATTTTAATCCTTTTGTCAATATCCATCCAGTTTGGTCACTGACATCAATCTTACTGTCACTATCCATCCAGTTAGATCGCTGAATTCGAGCCCGTTGTCCTAGTTAATCCAGTTGGAACACTGACCTCACTCCGATTGTCACCATCCATTCAGTTCAATCAGTGACCTCACTTTATTTTTACTTGACATCACCATAGATCTCTAAGCACAGGCTCATTGTAACTCTCCAACCAGATACATTATTGCCCTCGCTTTGCGAATAATATGCATTCCCATAGTCACTTAACACGTGCTCATTGTCATTCTCCATCCAGACACATCACTGTTCTCACTGCACTATGTCTCTACCTCGCATTATTAATTGATCTTAAAATCATTTTTACTATAGATCCAGAGACAGAACTTTCACACTTCTATCTCAACAACCATCCAAGTACATTATAAACATTTATCTTACTTTTATTAATCATCAGAAACTTCACTGTCCTCAGTCCTGTTGCCAGCACATATACAGGTTAATTCATCACAATCATTTGACAGTCACCGTCAATTCAGAAACATCACAGCCCTCACTCCTATTGTCAACAACATTTCAGGTACAATGCACTGGCTGACTCATTGATTCCTTTTGAAATGGCCGAGCATGCCAATCAAATGTCAACAGGTCTCTCAAAATAAGAAACCACCTGGACTGCACCGGCGAATGAACGCTCTGCACCCGCTTCTCAAATATAATGTGACATGTGCCACAAAGCGGGGCATTGTCTGAGAAACAAGCAACCTAATAAAGCATGAAATACAATATTGCTGCAGCATTGCACACTGCCCATTCCTCAGAAATATGATTATATCTCTCATTGTTCTTTCTACCTCAGTAAATGCATGCTGTGCTGCACAACATTAAGCTAGAGTTCGCAATTTCACTCCAGTCCAACACGGTGACCAATGTTTTAATTAATTACTGAATATTGAATTAATGCTAGATTACCTGTATCGTCAAGTTGTGAAAACATGATGCTAAATATTATCATGATGTTTCTAAATGTCTGATTTTGGCATGACTGATTGACATGGTCACTGCCAAACTTTTGATTTAGTTTCCCTGTGTGCGTCCCGATTCCAACACTCTAAGGAGAATGTTAATTATATGGAATGAAAGGATTACTTTGCATCATGGGAATAATTTGAAATCTTTAATGAATCAGCTTCCACATAACATCGTTCCTTGAGCCCACATAATTGTGATCGTCTCTTAATCCCAAAAGTAAGGACAAAGGTCGTATTCTCCACTATATGGTGTGCTTTATTTAAAAATGCCCAGTGTGTGGTGTGAAATACTGTGCTGTGCAAAGAGTCTTGTATTATGAGGGCAGGGTTCTGCGGCTCACTTGCTGGAATTAATGTCCCTCACCTTGGAACAACTTTTTGTTTTCAATTACTTGCAGTCAGTTGAAACAAATACGTTTGGAAATGTTTTCCAATTGAGTATTATCTGATCACAGATTTATTTTTTTTAACAAAATCCCAAAACAAACACTCAGGTAAATTCCGCAGATCAATCCATTCCAACTTAATTATTGCATTCGCTCAATCTTTGTGGTACAAAATGACAACAGCCCCTGAAATTCTACTCAACGTGCTTAACTCTTACGTGCAAGTTCACTGTTATTTGTGGAGAAGTTCAAATTGCGCACATTTCACAGCGATCAAGTCACCGATTTCTCTCAGCGACACTGGAGTATTCAGCACAGATCCATGCACATAACTAACCACAGTTTTACTCACCCAATCCAGATACATGAGAGATCTAATCGTTTGGGACAGGCACCTTGCCCAATGCTGCACCAGTCTTGCAACTGGATGGTAAGTTAAAATAATATCGACGTCATTGATAACGCAGATGGACAGTGATGTTGAAGTTCGATCAGTGATAAAGCTGTGACATTTCACTGCACCTGTATTGAGAGCAATTGATGGGACACTGTGGAGTGAGGTTTGCTCTTCGAGTAACACCATAATGCCCTTTAGTAAAGCAAATATGTTGTCCTTAATTGCTCTGTATTACATGTTTTTACAGACACACAAAAACGTGCTTCATTCTTGAATGCGTTATGAAATAGCTTTTGAAGACACCCATTTGCATCAACACGCTAAAAATTATAAACAAAAAGTAATGAAACTGAACAGACAACCGCGCATCGATCTAGGCACCAGGAAAGACAACGACACACCCAGCCCTGTCGACACTGCTCAATCTTCCCAAACAACAACGGGGGAATGGTGCCAATATTGGGAGAGATTTCTCACAGACTATTTAAGCAGCAGCCTGACATAATCTTACTCACGAAACCATACGTTATGGAAAACGTCCGAGGCACATGTTTCTCTATCTTTGCCTACATCATGCCCCTCCGGAAAATATAAAAATAAAAACACACGCAGCAGAGGTCAGTGCAGACGGTATATCGTTGGGAGGTAGTTCTCCTGGGTTTCTTCAAAATCAACTCATGGCCACATAAGGTCTCATCTTTTCAGGTCAAACATGAAAATGGGACCTCCTGCTGACAACACCCTATGTCCCACTAACCACCTTACCCATCTCCAAGCCCCAACTTCAGCTGTTCAATCAATAAAACTCCATGATGAACACAACGTGGAGGAATCGATGAGGATGGCAAGGGCACTTAATACCTCTGGGTGGGGGGCTTCAATGTCAATTAGCAACAGTGACTCGATAGCAACACATCAGAATGACGTGGCCCTGTTCTAAAATTCACAGATGCAAGGCTGGGTCGGCGGCAGTTGGTGAAGGGACCAGCAAAAGGTTAAGCATATACTTGACCTCATCCTCTACAAACTGCCTGCCGCAGATGTATTGATCCAAAACAGAATCGGTAGCATTGAGCAACAAAAGGTCTTTGTGGAGACGAAGTTCCGCCTTCACTTTAATGGTTACCTCTACCGTGTGGTTTGGCACTACCTCCGTACTTAATGGAAGAGATATGTAACAGATCTAGCAACTGGACATACATGAAGCAGACCAGAATTCCATTTAATCGCAAACTATAACCTCATGGCCATGCATACCCTCTGCTCTACCTTTACACCAAGTCAAGAAATCAACATTGCCACAACAATGCGTGCAATGGAGCATGCCAGGAAGAGCACCAGGCATGCCTATTTTCAAGCAAAACAACATATGCAGCATTGGACAGGCAAAGCGATGTGATACCAGAATCAACGTATCGGACATAAATTCTGCAACCCTGCCACAGCCAGAGTGAAAGCTCGTGGGCAATTAAACGAATATTTGGATGATGAGCTGGTTCCACATCTATACAACTCGTCAATTATTGCCTTCCCCAACAGATCGCTGAAAAATGCTTAAACATCTGCAAAAAACATCAGCCAGAAGTGCCGTGCGGATGATCGAACTCTGCCTCTTCAGGAGGCCTCCAGCATCTCGATCCCATTCGTCAGCCAATTCGATTCACTCCTAGTGATATTAAGCAATGGCTCAAGGCACAGGATACTGCAAAGGCAAAGGATCCTGACATTCCAGCAACATTATTGAATAATAGAGCTCCTGAAATGCCGACGCTCCCAGCCATTCTGCTCCATTACAACTAGAAAACTGGCAAGTATACAGCAACGTCAAAATGTATCCATTTTTTTTTCCTGTATACAAAAAGATGTGTAAATCCAACCCTCCAAATTCGAACCAATGAGTCTCCTCTGGATAATTTGTAAAATGATTGAAGCGGCCAACAACAGTGCTTAGATGAGGGACCTGTTTATCTCTTTTCTGCTCACTGACGTTGACATTTTCTGCCGTTGATATCAAGGCCGCGGTTGACTAGTTGTAGCTCCAAGTCAAGTAGAATCAGGGGGAAAACTCTCCGAAGCTCTAGTCATACCTGGCACAAAAGTAAATGGTTGTAGTTGTTGGACGTCAGTCATCTCAGCTCAAGTCCATCATTGAAAGAGTTACTCATGGGATTATCCTAGGCACAAACATCTTTGGCTGCTACATCTATGACCTTTCTTCCATCATTAGGTCAGAATTGAAGATGTTCGTTGACAATTGCACAATGTTCAGCACCATTTGCAACTCCTCTGATACTGAAGAAGCCCATGGTCCAATGGCTTAAAAACTGGACAATATACATGCTTGGGCTGAAAATTGGAAAGTAAGATTCATCCGACACATGTGTCAGGCCATGACTATCTCCAACAAAAGAGGATCCTACCATTGGCCCCCCACCCCCTTTAACATTCAATTTAATTACCATCGTTGAGTTGTGCATTGTCAAAAGCCTGGCAGGGTGCAATTGACCAGAAAGTGAACTGGATCAGCCATATAAGCACTGTGTCTAAAGGAACATGTGAGAGATTAGGAATTCTGTTGCTGGTAACTCGCTTCCCATCTCCGCAGTGCCTCTCAGCGGTCTACAATGCACAGGTCATGCGTGAGATGGAATACTCTCACATGTCTGAATAATTATCCCCCAACAACAATCGTTAGGCTTGAAACCACCCAGGACAAAGCATCCCTTTTGATTGTCACCACACCCGCCAATATTGAAATCTCACCCCCCCCCCCCACCCACCCCCCAAAACGTTGCATATTGGCAGCAGTGTATACTATGTACCAGGTGCTCTGCAGGAACTCACCAAGGCGCCTTAGGCATGAACTTCCAAATCCAAGACTACAGAAATAAACAGTACAGGGGCAGAAGATAAATGGGAACACCACGACCAGGAATTTTCCGGCCAAGTTACCCACCATCGGAACTGGGAAATATTTACTGTTCTTTCACTGTCGCTGTTTCAAAATACTGGAACTCCCTCCCTAACATCAATGTTTACAACTACTCGACATGGACAGCAGAGTTTCAAGAACGCAACTCAACACTACATTCTCAAGGACAACGACGGATGAACAATACATGCTTATCTAGCCAGAGGCGCACACATTCTATTGATAGATATGATAAATAAAATTGTAAATTACAATCAGCACTGTTGTGTGAAAAGCATTTCCAATTGGATCCTCAACACCAAGTTACTGAATCATTGGGTAATTTACTCAATGTTCACATGCAAGCTGCCCTAAATAGAAAATACATCTCATGCCGGGAGAGAGGCCATTGCAGATATAACACTTTTCCAGGGGTTAGTCTGCCCATGGGAGACAGGAAATTTAGCTTACCTGTTTGACTTTCAAGCGACCTCCAGAGTAGTCACAATCCAGCCTTATAGATTAGAAACATGAGTGTTCTGAGGAATTACATCTGTCGTATTCAAGCTAATTGTATCTCGGTTGCCCCACGCCCCCCCCCCCCACCCCCCCACCCCCCGCCAATCTAACTGCTTCTAAAGTGATATGAAGCTCCCTCCTACAAACGCATGCCACCCGGTCACTGTCCAATCCGGAAATCCATTTCACTATCTATGTACAGAACTTCCTGACACCAGTCTCCTGTCAATTTCTAACAGTTAAATCCATGCCTCGCGTCTACCCACAATAATCGTCATGAGTCTTAACCTCCTAGAATGGCCAGCAACGGGAAAGCAACAGTAACAAGTTACAGAGTCACATTGGTGAGTGGATTGCAGTGGAACATCCAGACGATCGTGTCCACATGAGTATGGTGCCCTGGCCTTGTTAGATTCTAATTAAGGAATGCATGGAATGTGCAGTAGAATGAGCCATGGTAAGATCATGCATTTGGTGCACACTGTGCATCGGGTGCAGGAGGGGGCGAGGTTAACGGTAGTCGATGGCGTTCCAGTCAAGCGAGTTTCTTAGTCCCGGATCGTGTGGAGCATCTTGACTCTTTTGGGAGCTGACCAAATCCAGGCAAATCGGGGGCATTACTTCAAACCTTTGACTTGTGTATTATAGATTGTGGACATGCTTGGAAGCGTAGCAGGTTAGTAACTCTACGCAGGATTCATAACCTCTGAACCACTCTTGAAGCCATAGTATTTATATGGCTAACCGAGCTCTGTTTCTGGTCAATGCAAATGCCTAGAATGTGAAGAGTGATGGACATAGCGATGGCAATGCCATTGGAAGTCAAGCGTAAATGTTTGGACTCTTTCTGCCTTAGATGGTCATGATCTTGCAGTTGTGTGATGCGAATTATACATTCCACTAGAAAGCCCACAACTGAATGTTGTCCAGGGCTTTCTGCATTTGGGCACCATCTGCGTCTGTGCCTGAGGAGGGGAAAATGGTGCTGAACTTTGAAAAATCATCAAAAAACAACCCAAATTCTGACATTTGGATGGAAGGAAAGTCATTGATGAAGCAGCTGAAGATTGTTTTTTCAAGGACACTACCTAAGGAACTCATACAGTGATATCCTGGTACTGGGATGATTTCCTTACAATTAACTCAACCATACACCTTTGTGCTGGCTATAACTCCAACCAGAGGAGATAAGTTTTGTTCTGCCCAATTCCAATTGACCTCAATTTTGCCAGTGCTCTTTGATGCCACACTCGTTCCAAGTGCAACATTAAATTTCAAAGGCATTCACTCTCACACTCAACTCTGGAGTACAACTATTTTGCCCATGTTTGGATTGAATATCATAATTAGCTCTGGTGCTGTGTGATCTTGGTGGAAACCAAACTGAGCGTAATTGATTAAGATATTCCTGAGATAAAACATCGGAAAATGTCGATGATACTTTGCAGCATTTTAACAATGATCGAGACTAGACTGCGAGGGCGATCGGTGGCCGTGGTGGATTTGTTCAGATCGAGTACAGCACATACCTGGGAAATGTTCCAATTATCTGGGACGGTGGCAGTGCTGTAGCTCCACTGGAATTATTTGTGTAGGGGCGCAGCAAATCCAGGAGATCAGGTCTTCAGTATGATTGCCGCAATTTTGACAGGGCCCGCTAACTTTGTGGTATCAATGTCATCAGCCTTTTCTTCATATCACGTAGAGTGAATCGAATTGTCTGAACACTTGAACTCTTTGGTACTGAATTTCTCCAGATGGAAAATCCAATCGGCCTTCAAGAGTTTAGAATGTAAACGTCATTACTCTTGATGAATGGCTTGAATTATTATTAGTGAACTTAGAAAATGAAACATTATTTCTTGAACTGTAAAAACATTTAAGTTAGCAGGTTGAGATAATTTACTAATTAACGTGTTTTAAATATCACAGAATACATTTTTAGAAATTCCCCAAAATTATCAGCTGAATTCAAAAATTCAATTTCTGAATATGATGTTGTAATTATTTAAGCCAATGCCCAAAATTAAGCTTCACGGACTGGGATGAACGTCTCTTACTTTTGTAGAGTGTTTCGTTGTCTGCAGAAATCAACTAATTATTAATATCATTAAATCCAGAATTGTAAAATATTTAAAACCTATTACAATATAATGAACATCGGAAATAATACTGTGTGAACGTGTTTTGTTCAATCCAATGGATCTATTAAGTATTCGAAAAAATCAGTAGCCATTGAGGCTCCGATTCATTACAGTCAGTGATGGGACAGCATGATCTAATTTATCTTAATAAAAGTGTACAACTCACCATCCAGCAAAATGCATTTTACTGAATACAGTGTAATAGCCAATGCAGATAATTGAATGCCCGAAATTGTACTATTATGACCCGACCAATTGGAGGACTAACCAATTTTATATAAAAATATCCTGGTGTAAAAACTCCAAAATCTGGCAACGGGAATTGTGGTGGCGGAGGGACGAAGATGAGGAGGGAGGATGCAGGACATTTTCCCGACGCCTAGATGCCATGTTGAGATCTTCCTGACAGACATTCACAGCAGGATAAGGACAGACCCCATTTACCACTGATGAAAGACGAGAATCAGTTTTGCATCTTATTAATGTTCATTGGCAAGGATTCAGACCAGACATTTGTGGCTCATTCAATTTTAACGCCCTATTCAGCAGAAATTTTCACCTTTAGGTTTCTCGGCCTTGCAAATCTGGAGTGCACCGTGTGCGGGATAATTCTCTTTCTCACTTGGCTGACAATGCCTGCTGACCTCCCAACTCAGCCCACTCTTCTCGGCGCCGGGGTCACTGGCCCAGCTGATGGTCTGAAGGCGAGGAAAGGGAGAATTACAGCTTAGAATGTTGGCGGTGTTTACAGGGGAGCGGAGGTTGTGGAAGCAGGTCAGAAAAGTGGTGGGTGGTGAGGAAGGTGAAGTCTAAAGGGTCATCGGGGTGATGTTCAACGTTGAAAGTCAAGAGGAGGGGAGGAGGTTGGTTTGTTAATGCGGTGTGATTGGTGGTATGTAAAGGGGCTGCGGAAGGCTTTCTCTCCAGGGATTAGGAAGATGGTCTGTAAAGTGAATTGCTGATGGGGGCCTGCAAATGGGAAGACAGTCTCAAAAGGAGGCTGTTTGTTTTGGACAGTAATGGGGGCGAAGTGCTGTCTCGTCGCTTAATTAAGTATGGAAGATGCTCTTTAAAATGGCAGTGGGATTTGGCCTGCAAAGGGATGAGGTGGAAACTTGCCTGTAAAGTGGTTATGGAATGGGCTCTGTAAAGGTGGATGTGGAAGGTGGACTGTAACGTGGTTGTGGAACCTGTTCTGTAAAGGGTTCTGTAAAATGGCAGTGGAACATGGTTTTCAAAGGGAGGTGTGGAAAGTGGTCTGTAAAGTGGTTGTGGAACGTATTCAGTAAAGGCAGGTGTGGAAGGTGGTCTGTAAGGGAATAGTTTGTAAGGTGTTCTTTAAACTGTTGCGGAAGGTGGTCTGTGCAGGATGTGTGGATGATGGTATGTAAAGTGAGGTGTAGATGGTGGTGTATAAAATGGGGGTGAGGAATATGGTCTGTAAAGGGTGGGGGGGGAGGAGGTGTTATGTGGTCTATATTTCATATGTTCTGCCACAGTATAAAAGTCATGAATCAAGGAATTTACATGTTCCCCAGGCTACTAGGCGTAATTGTAACCCTTTCCAAAGTATTGATGCATCTCATATTGAAGGAATCGTGGAATTTTTTACATTATAATATTTGACCATTGATTTATCTATGGTTTACATTGCAATGAAATTGACTGTATTTGGCCGAATGAAATGAATCATTGTGGTAATTCCTTGTGCGCCTGAGCTTTCATTTGTTCCTGCAGCAGAGCTTTAGCTCTGAATAACAGAAAGTTGGAGCAGGGATAGGTCACTATACCCGTATATCCTGCTCCACCATTCAGTAAGGTCCTGACTGAACCTCTTTCTTAATGCAATCCTCCCGATCCCTCCCGAGACCCATTGAGGACATTAAAGTCATAAATCAATCAGAAAGAGTTTTCTCCTCATCGCAGTGATAAATGGCCAATCCGGCGGTGGGGCGTGGTTTGGGGGGGGAGGCGGGGTGGGTGGGGGCTGGATTTGTCAACAAGGCAGCTGCAAACACTTTCCCGAGGCAGATTTGGAATGGTCTATAAAATGACGCCATGCCAAAGAAACCCACATCCCACACATGCATTTTTCGAAAAATATATTCCCGTATCTTAAGGGCATCAAGATGATGCATGCATAGGATGTTTGAGCCAGAGCAAAGATTCTTACTCTCTTTTTTTTCGATTCCAGTTGCCAGCAGGACGAGGCAGAACCTCTCATCGTCCACAGAGAAAAGGCCCAGCCCCAGGCCAACCCCGAGGAAGTTGAGGAAGATGGTTCACACCAGCACAGCAGCCCCAACGTTCACGTGCCCTATCCCCCATCACAGACACATGGACACCGGTGGGTTAAGGAACTAATTTTTGTTGAGTCTCACCCTCTAGTCGTCAATTCATACAAACGTGTCCTGTCCAGAGGAAGCATCATTTCTTAATCCAGTCTGTCCAACCCTATCAGAATTTTACATATTGCAAAGTGATCCCACCGCATTCATCTAGATTCCAGTGAACATAGGGTGAGGAGGCCCAAGCTCTGCTTATACGACAGTCCTGTCATCCCAGGAATCAATCTGGTCAACTAGCGATAGACTTCCTCTGTGGCAAGTATATCATTTTTTTCTGCAGGAAACCAACACTGCACACAATACACATGATGTGGTCTCACTCAGGTCCTTTACAGATGCAGTAATGCATGTTTGTTCCTGTAATAAAAAGACCTGTCGCACTGAAGGCCAACATAGCATTTGCCTCCTGAATTGCTTGGTCAACCTGCATGTGTGATTTCAGTGATAGGTACACAATGTATCTCCCACCACCTTCTAAAGTACAGTTAGGAATGAACAATAACTTCAGGGTTGCCAGCGATACCCACTTCCTGTAAATGAAAATTTAAAAAATAATATTTCAAAATCTTAGGAAAATTAAGGTGATTAAAGTGTACAATGCATGTGCCAAAGGAGACAGTCCTATACTCTCTTTTCTTCATTCCAGTTGTCAGCAGGAAGAGGGAAAGACCACTGTCGTCCTCAGAAGAAAGCCCCAGCCCCAGGCCACGACGCAAGAAGATGAGGACGAAGAATTCGAACCAGCAGAGCAGCCCCAGTATTTACATTCACCTTCCCCCAGCACAGAGACAAAATCACACCGATGGGTTATTCATCGAGTTTAGGCTGGGGCTCACCCTATGGTGGGCACCTCACAAACACTTGTCCCCAGCAGGCGGAGGCAGAGGCGCTCGAGCTCTCTGGTACAGAGAGGAATGCTGGAAACCAACACCTGCTAATGCCCGGTCCAAAGACGAGCCTCTGGCAGTGGCCACGGAGAATATGAAGGAGTTTCCGAAAAATGCAGAAATATCAAGCGGAGGAATCATGTTCACTCAACAGAGTGGCACATGAGTTTGAGGAGATCATCTGCGTGCTTTCTGATGCTGAATCCCTGACCTCTGAGTGCATGGTAGTCTCCATTGGATGGCTTAGCTGACGGGCCCTCGGGAACTCAAAGAGAGCAGGAACATCATGCGGAAACTCCGGGGTGAATCCAGCGACGAAAATCGATTGTGTCCAGATGTTCAAAACCCTCTCTGCCTGTCACCATTTCATTTGTAGCTGCTCAAGTTGTGTAGGAAGAGGACGTTCCAAAGATGCCGGGGACCATCAAGCCCCGGACCAGCGGTGGACGGCCGCTTTGTCATCACAGACAATAAATCATGATAGTCAGCAGCTGCCTCCAGCTCGGCTGCTGATGTCAGGGGTGCACAGTGGCACAGTTAGGAAAGTTAAAGCTTTCTTCATGCACGCAATTGGCAGGTTTACAGTTTTTTTCAGGTGTAGATACATGTTCAATTGCACAGATTGGCAGTGTCCTGGGTTTCTAATTGTTGGCAGATGCTCTACTGTAGACGAACACTGCTTCCCTTGCACGCGAATGGGGGCCTAAGATAAGTGTTCCTCCCTGTAATACACATATATGCATGGACACATCGCTCATTGTCATGTATGAAGAGAGCCCTGTCTGTGGAGCCTCGCTCTCACTCTGTCCCATTTATCTCCGCACCTCTGGAGACAGAGGGATGTTTGGCTTGCCTTAATGGAAATAATATTCGCATGATCCCTTGTCAGGCGTGCCCATTCACCTGGGTAAATGGAGTTCTGCAATGTGAAACTGGCGAACAACAGCAACATGCCCATTGTGTGCATTGACCTCCCGCTCTACATTCATCCCGCAGCCTGACTGCGGCCGAGCCCTTATGGCTCAGAATAAAGGGCAGCTCAGTGTTTTGCTGGGGTCTCGTGGTTCTGAGAAACCTCGGGTCCAGTCCTGCTGCCGTGTGGTTTTGAGCAGAGAGTTATGATTTCACATGACAATCACTGTTACATGATTATTATGGCGTTCTGGTTTTGGTCCAATTGTGATGACCTTGCGCTTCATGCACCAGAGCGGTACCTCCTCCTAACAGAACATTTTGCTGCTGGACAGTGAAGGCATGGCCTTGTTCCAGACATGCATTTCTGTAAGAATGGTTTGTTTGAATTTCCAAACCAGCCAAGAAAATCTTACGCTGTGTTGTCAACAGCCATTTCCTAAAATCACAATCGAGGCCCCGAGCTGCGTCACGTTAAAACTTCCCTCTGGTGGCCTTGACCATACCTGCAAAACCATCGTGATTACATGTGATAAAAATTGAATTGGACTTGGCTTCCCTTCCGCCGGAGCCCTTACCCATCATTGTTCCTTTGGTCCACTTTGATTCCGCCCAAGACCCTTTTCAACGTTACATCTATAGTCGCCCTCCATGAGCGTCCCAACCAGCACCTGAGGCAGAGATGCATAATTGCCCTCCAACCCAAAGGCATTCCGATTCCCCTTTTACCGTAGCCATTCCCTCTGACAACCACAACTTTCAGAATGATCACAGCACCTCAACATCAATTACAATTACCCGGTTTGCGAACTCATTAGAACCTTATCCCCACAGCGCACATGCACACCCCATTTACTGACACAAGTCCACACCCGTCTTTACTGGCATCCTTCCACACCCGCCTCTTACAGGCCACTGTACACAAGATGTTTCAGACGAATTTCACACCCACAATACTAATAATGTTCCCCGCCCCGATTTTCAGAACACCTTCCACACACCGCTATGCAGACTACCTTCTCCACCACCCGTTACATGCCATCGCACGCACCCCCTCCCCTTGGCAGACCGCCTTCCTCACCTCCTTTAATATTGCATTGGGCGCATTCAGCCCAACCCGCTTTTAGAACACCGCTTGCACTCTCTCCCCTTATTTTCTAAACTCCTTCCACATCATCTGCTTTACTACTCCCACCCCAAACTCCTTTTTTTATTCCTCCCCTCCCTCTCCGTCATACCATCACCTGGGCCTGAGTTCCCGAAGCTCAGAAGCGTGCTGACATTGGGGAGCGCAGCCGGCGTTGTCAGCTTATTAAGAAAGAATTCTCCCTAATGCGGTGTGCGCCAGGTTTCCCAGACTGGCAACCCGAATGGTGAGAATTGCTGCCGGAGAGGACGTGAAGCTATCAACGGCCACAAGGGTCTCACCTGACGACCCTTTAATGAACAGTCTTTCTATGCCAAATCGTTTCCCAACATTCAACAGTGGGAAAGGGGAGACCCCCCTATCCCGTCATGATTCTGATTTTGGAAAATCCTAAAGAAATTTCCCAACATCGGCAAAATTGTCTGTCAGCTCCCTTCATATTTTCCACCCTCGGCCAACACAACTACCGCTGCTGGGTTCGATACCGCCCGCGATCGTTTTATAAATGTATTCAATCCTCTTATTTGACGGCTCATAAGAGTAAAGGTTCTGTCAGTCATGTACCTGTATTGGCTGCCACTGAGAGGTCTCTATAATGAATTTGATTGGCTGCTAACCTGTACAGTTTTCCAATGATAAATTAGATCATGCTGTTCCAGTACTGAATTTAATTAATGTCAGTTTCCATAGGTTCCGATTGTCTCTGTTAGTTATTGGTTCCATTTTAATGAACACAGCAAGTTACCAAGTTATTCCTACCGATCTTTATTAATGTGGAAGAGGTTTAAAATATTTTACAGGTCTGGATTTACTCACAATAATTCAATTGATTTGATTTCATGACCAAACAAGCTCGATGGAATTAAAAGATATTCATCCCACTCCGTGAAGTTTAGTTTTGACAAAATTTGAAAAAAAAATATCAACACATTCAGAATTTCAATTGCTTCATTCAACTGAGAGCTTCTCTGGGGAATATCATAATATAGATTGTCTGACCTTTAAGATACTTCAATCTGTATATTGTGGAAAACGGCTAACTTCAACGTTTTTAACAGATATTTGAAAAAAAAAGTTTTAGTTTCGAGGTTGAGTAATAATAATTCCAATTGCTCGTCCAACTCAATAGTCGATTAGATTCTAAACTCTTGGATAGCGACTGGATGATGATTCCGGAGGCCCCCAGCACAACAGGTTTCCGCCTTCTGCCAAGTGGATTCACTCCACGTGATATCAAGAAGCCGCTGATGGCACTGGATCCAAATTGTTCCAGTCCATCAATAACACTGGCATGTAGCCGGCAATGTGGAATATTGCCCAGGCATTTCCTGTAAAGAAGCTGGTCAAATACAGAATGATCAGTGACCGACCCAGCAGTTCAGTCTCGATCATTATCTAAGTGTTGGAAAGTATCATTTAGACAATCAATGTTATACTCAGCAATGATCTGCTCTCTAACACTCAGTTTGGGTTCCTCCAGGGTCACTCAGCTGCTGACCTATTTACAGTCTTTTATCCATACATGGACAACAGAGATGAACTCTTGACGTGTGGATGAGCTTGACTGCCCTCGTCATCAATGTAAAGATTGATCGTGTGTGACATCAAGGAGCCCTAGCAAAATAGATATTGATGGGAATCATGCAAACATAAAAAAACTCCTCTTTTTGGAGTCATACATAGCACAAAATTATATGGTTGAGGTGTCTGTTGGACAATAATTTCAGTTGCAGGACATCACTTCAGGAGTTACTAAGGGTGGTTTCCCTTGCCGAACCATATTCAGCCTCCGAATCACTGACTTTTTATCCATCCTAATGTCAGGAATGTGGAAGTTCACTGATGATTCCATAATGTTCAGCACAATTTGTGTCTCCTTAGACACTGAAGCAGACCGTGCCCAAATGCTGCAAGACCTGAATAACATTAAGTTGTGGGCTGCCAAGTGGCAAGTACCTTTCGTGTCACACAAGTATGAGGCAATGACCATCTCCAGGAAGAAAGAATGGACATCACCCTTTGAACTGCAATGGCAAAAAATACGCTGCATCCCTGGCTCTCAATTTCCAAGGAGTTAACATTATCAAGAAACTGATTTGGAGTATCCGAATAAATGCTGTGGCTCCATGATCAGGTCAGAGGTTATGAAACATTAGGTGAATTACTCACGTCCTGGCTCCTCAAATATGGCCACTATCTACAATAAACAAGTTACAAATAGATGCATTACTCTCCACGTGCCTGGATGAGTGCAACTGCCAAAACACGCAAGAAGATCCAGACCATCCAGGGCAAAGCCTCCCGTTTAATTGGCACACCGTCCACCACCCAGATCATCTCCCTCCTGCACAAACCGGATTGGAGTGGAATCAGTGAGTAACATCTACAGGATGCACTGCAACAACTCGCCATAGCTGCATTTCCTGCATTTTCCAAATGCACGGCCATTGAAATCTAGAAGGATATGGGCAGAATACAAATGGAGACACCAGCACCTGTCAGTTCCCCTGCAAGCCACTCAACAACCTGAACTGAAACAATGTCACCATTCATTCAGTGTTGCTGGTCAGGAAACTGAATGTTAATTTATGAGTTGAAAGTGCACACCCTACCCGCCACTGTAGCTAAACAACGTACATGGGGTGAACTGGTAAAGTAGTGAAATGAAGGCTGGTGTCAGAACGTTCTGCACACAAATTGTGATGATCGATATAAATTGGCTTTCAGATAGGCTAGTTACGAGTGAGGTGTGGCAGGGCTTTGTTTTGGTTGGAGGGTGGTGGTGGGGGGTCTGGGGGGTGGTGGTGGGGGTGGTTGTGCGGGGAGGCGGGATGACGGCGCAAAGCTTGCGACGGTTTAATGAAAAAATGGGATGTCATGGAAACGAGTGATGCAATGAGATTGAATAATTCAGTTGGATTTCCTCAGAATACCAATACTTCAAAGCTAAAAGGCTGAATTGTAACAAGTCTGGAGGTCGGCTACAAAGCAAAAAGATAACCTGCGTGTAGTGTCTCCTATGAGCAGACTAACCACTGGAAGACACTTACATCCAAATGGACCTCTCTCCTGTCATTAGCTGTGGCTTATAAATAAGAGAGTTTGCATGTGAACTTTCAGTAAAATATTACTTCATTCACCCAGTTCGTGTTGAGGATCCAGTTAGAACTGATTTTCACACAATAACCCTAGTTGCAATCCATATTTGTTTTTTTTTGTTTATATATTGATGGAAGTTTGCATCTCCAGATGTGGCAGCGTGTGTTGCCAATCCCAAATTGTCATTGAGAAGACAGTGGTGAACTTCCCTATTTAACTGCTGCAATCCCTGTGGCATAGTTATACTCAGCGCTTTTAGGGAGAGCGTTCCATGATATTGAAGCAGCGACAATGAGGGTAAGGCAATATAATTCCAATTCACGATGGTGCATGATGTGTGGGTAACATTCTGGAGGTGGTGTAATGATGTGCCTGCTGCCGTTATTCTGTTGATGATATTGACCGTGGACATGAACGGTGCTGGCTGAAGACCCTTTGTAATTTCCTACAAAGCAGCCTGAGGACCATACACATAGCTGCCACTATGTGACTGTTGTGGTGAGTGAATGTTTGTAAATGTGGTGCTAATAAAGGGGGGCTGCTTTGTCGTGGATGGTTTCAGGCTAGATCAGCGTTATTTGAGCTGCAGTCCTAATCTGTGCCTGTGGACAGTTCATTGAATCTGAGGCGATAGGAGGTGAGTTGCTTGCCACATGATTCCGAACTCAGACTTGCTCTTGCACCCACATTACTTAAATGACTGGTGCAGTTCAGTTTCTTGTCAATGGTCAAAAGTACTCTTCCACTGCTATCCTCAGTCTTACAGACCAAGCCAATTATGTATCAATTTTGCTAGCTCACCTCTGATCCCGTGCGACTTTAACTTCTGTACCAGTCTGCCATGAGGGACCTTGTCAAAGGCCTTACTGAAATCCAGTTATATAATATCCACTGCCCTTCCATCGTCGATCATGTTTGTCAGTCCCTCAAAAAACTCGATCAGGTTAGTGAGACAAGACATCACCTTTATAACACCATGCAGCCTCTCACTAATACGCCCATTTGCTTCCAAATACTAATAAATCCTGTCACGAAGAAACTCCTCCAACAATTTCCCTACAACTGACGTAAGTCTCACCGACTTGTAATTTCCTGGATTATGCCTACTACCCTTGTTAAGCAATGGAACAAAATTGACCATTCTCCATTCCTCTGGAACCTCAGTGAGGATACAAAGATTTCTGTCAAGGCCCCAGCAATCTCCTCCCTCAGGAGTCTGGGGCAGATCCAATCTGGTCCTGGGGGCTTTCCACCTTAATATTCTTCAAGGCGCCAAACAACTCCTGTTTCTGATCTCCATATGATCCAGGCAATCTACACTCTTCACTAGACATATCAACCGCTAAATCCTTCTCTTTGGTGAATACTGATCAGAAGTAGGCACTTTGTATCTCTCCCATTTTTTCTGGCTCCACACACAGATTCCCACCTCTGTCCCTCAGTCGGCCGACCCTTTCCCTAGTTATCCTCTTGCTTTTTACATATGCTATGCTACTTACAATGAGATGCTTGAAAGCTTTCTTACTGACCACTTCTATTTCCTTATTGATTATCGAGAGTTGACTTCGTCTCATTCGACGCCACATCATGAAACTTTGTCTCTGCAAAGAAAGGTGCAAAGAAACGCAAGCTCCAACAACCCATCGACACCCATCCAGGACCCTCCAAACCTGCCTGCCCCTCTGTCCCCATCCCATCTTCCAATCCCAGCCCCGGCCGTGTATTCAACATACAAGCTGACCGTCCCCTCTCCGATGCTGAACGTTCAGTGCTCAGCAAAGGAATTAGTTTCATAATCTTGCGTCCTCATCTCAATGCATTTCGAGCTCGGCATGATGCTGAACTCTTCTTCTGCAACCTTCGTCTCCATGCTCACTTCTTTCGGCAGACGTCCTGTCCCCGTTGAATTGTTCCTTTTGCCCGCCTCCAATACTCTCACTCAACTTGGACCACTCCCTCTGGATTCTTATCTTCCCGAAATCATTTCATGAGTACTGTCAGCGTGACATTATTTATCTCAATTTCTCTGCTCCACTCACCCACTCTAACCTGTCTCTCCCTTAACTTGCTGCAATGCATTCTCTATGTCCAACCCTGACATGATCATCAAATCTGCTGACAAGGTTTTTTTTTGTTGTTGTCTGCCGCACTGAACTCAAACTCGCAGAGTCTGAGTGTCAACTCGGAGACACTTCCCTCTAACTCCTCCAGGACCATGACTGCACCACTGAACATCATGCCATTGATTCCAGGACTGTTGCAGAACTCCTCTCCTCTGGAGATCTTCATTCCACAGGTTCCAACTTCATAGTTTCCCAATTCTACTTCCTACGCAAAATTGACAAACAGGACTGTCCCGGAAGACCGATCGTTTCAGCCTGTTCATGTCCCACGGAATTCATTTCTTGCTATCTTGACTCCATTCTCTCTCCCCTTGTCCAGCCCCTTCCCACCTATAGCCGTGATTCCTCCGGCACCCTACATCATATGAACAATTTCCAGTTCCATGGCCCCAACCGCCTCCTCTTCACAATAGACGCCCAATTCCATTAAGCTACCATCCCCTACCGGGATGATCTGATGTGCCTCCGCTTCTTCCTTGAACAGAGGCTCGAACATTCCCCATCCACCACTACTCTCCTCCGCCAGGTTGAACTTCTTCTCACACTGATCAATTTTTCCTGAAACTCCTCTCACTTCCTCCAAATAAAATGTGTGTCTATGGGTATTCACATGGGCCCCAGTTATGCCTTTTTCTTTATGGGGTATGTGGAACATTCCCTGTTACAGTCCTACTCCGGCCCTCTCCCACAATTCTTCTTCCGGTACATCGATGATTGCTTCGGTGCTGCTTCGTGCTCTCGTCTGGACCTGGAAATATTTATTAATTTTCTTCCAATTTCCACCCCTCCATCATTTTCACATGGTCCATCTCTGACAGTTCCCTACCCTTCCCTGATCTTTCTGCCTCAATTTCTGGTTGTAGACTGTCCACCAATATCCATTACAAGCCTAACCACTCCCAAAGCCACCTCGACTACAGCTCCTCACTCTCCACTTCCTGGAAGGAATCCATCCCATTCTCTCAGTTCCTTCGCCTCCGTCACAAGTGTTCTGATGATGAAACATTCAAAAACAGTTCCTCTGACAAGTCTTCCGTCTTCCTTAACCGAGGTTCTCCCCCCATGTTTGTTGTCAACCTTGTCAAGTGCATCACCAGCGCATCCGTCCTCACACCTACCTCTCCCTCCCTCCTACAAGATAGGGTTCTCCTTTTCCTCACTTATCTCCCCACCAGCTATCGCATTCAAAGGATTATCCTCCGCTATTTCCGATAAATCCAGCATGATGCCAACACCAGACATATCTTTCCTTCACCACCTCCTGGCGGCATTCCGCAGGGATATTTCCCTCCGGGACACGCTGGTCCACTCTTCCATCACCCCGTTCACCTCAACCCCCTCCCACATCATCATCCATGCAACCTCAGAAGGTGCAACACCTGCCGCTTTACTTCCCCTCACCTCACTGTCCAAGGGCCAAAAGACTCCTTTCAAGTGAAGCAGCATTTCACTTGCACTTCTGTCAATTTCATCTACTGCATTCGTTGTTCATAATGCGGTTTCGTCTACATTGGAGACACCAAACGCAGACTGTTTTCCCGCTTGGAAGAACACATTCGGTCTGCCCGCAAGCATGACCCATACCTCCCTGTCGCCTGCCATTTCGACACTCCACCCTGTTCTCATGCCCACATGTCCGCCCTTGGCCTGCTGCATTGTTCCAGTGAAGCTCAACGCAAACTGGAGTAACAGTACATCATCTTCCGATTAGGCACTTTAATGCCTTCCGGACTGAATATTGAGTTCAAAAATTTTAGATCTTGAAATCTCATCACCTTCCCCACCCCCCTTTACGGTCACATTTTTAAAAAACAATTTATACAGAGATTTTCTTTTCACACCTATTTCCATTATTTTTAAATGTATTTCCATCCATTGTTTGATCTCTACCTTTTAGCCTATTTCGATCCCTTCCCTTCACCCGACTCCACCCCCACTAGGGCTATCTCACCTTGCTTGTCCTGCTTTCTACCCTAAATTAACACATTCATTAGATAATAACACCGTCTTCAACACCTATTTGTCCCTTTACCTATGACATCTTTTGGCTATTCCACTGGCCCTCTATCCAGCCCTACATGCACCCCCTCCCCCACGCCCTTAAACCAGCTTATATCTCACCTCTTTTCTATTTTTACTTAGTTCTGTTGAGGAATCATACGGACTCGAAACGTTAACTCTGTGCCTCTCCGCAGATGCTGAATTTTTTCAAGCATTTTTATTATTGATATCGAGATTTGACTGTTTGACAAACATTAGCCATGTTTGATTTTTCATGCTTTGTTAGTACAGGGCATAACTCGGAAATTTTAAATATTAATGCATAGATGCCAGTGTTCTGGTTGTAATGGAGCAGCTTGGCTAGTGGAAGGAAAATTCTGGAGCACAAGCCATCAATACATTTGCCGGAATATTGACAGGCCACGTTTTCTTTGCAGCATCCGGTGTCTGGAGGGGTTTCTTGATATGAAAAGGTAAAAATCGAATGGGCTAAGGATTGTGATCAGAGATGCTGGTGACCTCCCGTGAAAGCCGAATTGCATGATTTTTCTTTTCTTTTGCATTTGTGGCTGAATGTCGCTGCAAAGCTTTGTGCCTTATATTTTACACTGATTGCTGTGCACGGCATTCATTGGGGATGTGGATATGTGTGGAGGCAACCCCTCCGCCAGTGAGTTGTTTAATTGCCTTGCACCATTCAAAACTGGATGTGACATGGCTGCAGAGGTTAAGCCTGATCCTTTGATTGCGGAATGATTTGCTCTGTCCAAACATTGCTGCTTACGTTCTTTGGCATACAAGTAGGTATGGCTGCTGCTGTTACTGGCATACACACTTTAAAGCTTAATTGAACATGTGTTGATTCCCTGGCTTGCAGGTAATGGATGGGTGGGGGATATGCTGTGCCAGGAGGTTACAGTTTTTTGTTAAGCGTATTTCTGATTATACAGATGGACAACAGCGCCTCATGGGTGCCCACTTGGTTGATCTGTTCGAAATCTACTCATTTCAGAACGGAGGCAGCGTCACGCAACACGATTGAGTTATGGTCAATGTAAAGTAGGGATTTCGACTCTACAAGGGCTATGTGGTGTTCAGTCCTACAGTCAATGCTATGGACAGATGAACCTGCGGCATTCAGGTTGGTGATGATGAGTTACGCTGTATATTTCCTTTTTGCTGCTTCCTTCAACTCCTGCCGCAGACAAAGTCGAGCAGATGTGACGTTAATTACTGGGCCACCTCGGTCTGTAGTGTTGTTACTGTGTCTCCTTTGGTGCTGGAGATTTGAGTACCCCAGCCAGGGTACATTCTGTTCCCTCGATACCCGCAGTGCTTCCTCAGATTTCTGTTCAGCATGCAGGACTGCTGATTCAACAGTTAAAAGTAGTGTTGACGTGATTGGGGGTGGGCGGAGTGATCGGGGCGTTGTGGGCCTGGCGGGGTAATCAACAGGGTGATCCGTTACACATATTTGACCTGACAGCATGAGGCTCTAAGTGCCCTGGAGTCGATATTGAATACCTTCTGGGGAACTCCATCCCGCCGTAGGCCAGTGTGTTATCAGCTATGCTGGGTCTGTTTTGGTGCTGGGACAGGGTGTACCCAGGGACGGAGAAGGTTGTGTCTGGAAAATTGTCTGTAACGTAAAATGCTGTGATAATGGCTGTGTCAGGCATTCGATTGACTATCCTTTGAAAATGCTCTCCGAATTTTCGCTTTAATTGCAGATGTTAGAAATGAAAACTTTTCAGGGTCGACAGGACAGTGTTAGCTGTTGTCTTTTCTGATGCTTAGATCGATGCTGGGTGACCTGTACATTTTGACTCTTTTTTAAAGACTTCCAGTAGCGGGTGGACACAAATGAGTGTCTTGCTAGGCCACTTCAGAAGGCATCTACCAGTGAATCACATTGCTCTGGGACTAATGTCACTTGCAGGCCATGCCATGTAAGGACAACAGATTTACTTCCATAACCGTCATTAAGGTGCTAGTTGCCGAGTAAACCACTCTCTGCAGTGTCCCATCAATCACTCTCAGAACAGTTAAAATAATCAGTCACAACAATTCGTTGATTTAATTAACAGCCATTGTCCATCTGCTTTAACACTTCTCTCAATGGTACTTGTAATTTACGTTCAGCAACAAGACCGGTGCTCCATTGCACAAGGTGTCTGTTACAAATGAATCGCTCTCCAATATATATGGGTTTGTTATGTAAAACAAAACCGTGGTCAGTAATGTATATGGATGTTTGGAGAATACTGTAGTGTCGCTAAGTGAAATCAAAGAATTGATCGCTGTGTAACAGACAGTGGACAACCACTTTCCATCTTAAGGACATTTGAAGTTCCCCCCAAAAAAAGTGAACTTGGAGGTTTGAGGTACCAAAGGTGAATAAAATTCCCAAGGTTGTAATTTCTTGCTACACAGATTGAATGACTGGATTAATTCAGTTGGAATGTCTTGGTCTGAGTAATTCAGCTGAGAATTTGTTTTTGGATTTTCTATATGTATTCTGTGATCTCATGATACTCAATTGGGAAAACATATCTATTTTTATTTCTTTAGCTGACCGTAAATAATTTAAATAAAATATGCTTTCTTTATTATGTCCAAGGTGAGGGACATTAATTAAACCAATTGAACAACATATTTCACACTTCTTACTCCAAGAACCTTTACATAGCAGAGTATTCCACACCACACATTGAATAGATTTAAATGAATCTCACCATAAAATGGATAACATATGTCCTTAATATTGATATTATGAGATGATGCCAATCACTTGGGCTGAAAGTACGACGTGAAGTGGAAAGTGAATAATTTTTAGATTTCAAATGATTCCCAAGGTCCAAAGTAATACTTGCTTCCAGAGAATTTGCATCTTCTTTTCACCTTTGGGATCGGGACTCAATCAAGGAAAGATTAAATGTTTGGCAGACACCGTGCCAATCAGTCGTGGGGAATCAGAATTTTATATATACCATGCTGCATTTTAATATTTTGATTTCACCCTGCGTGCTTTCTGAACATCTTAAATCAATCCAGTATTCAGTAATTGATTAAACAATTGATCAATGTGCAGGAATGGAGCGAAGTTGTGAACTCTAACTTCATAATATGCATCATAATATCCACTCAGTGAGTTAGAAGGGGCAATCAGGGAGACAATTATGTTATTGAGGCATTGAAGGTGTGCAGTGCTGCTGTAATGTTATCCTTCATTTCCTTCTTGGGATCTGGGTTCGCCGGACAAAGCAATGGTTTGTTGCACATGCCAGAATCTATTTGGAAAGGGGCTATTGAGGATTCATTCACCACTGCAGTCATGGTATTTTTTTTCTTTAAAGGTATCATATTGTTTGATTTGCATGTTCAGCCATTTCAGAGGGGATATGTTAGTCAGCAAGTGTTTTGCATTTGAAAGATTGTTGACAAAGTACTGAGTCCAGTGATATATCTGATTGGAAGGTGACAATATAGTGAATGTTGGCTATTTATCTGTATTGGAAAGTGTTGACTCTGGATTTATAGTGATAATAATTATGTCTCCAGTGATGGATTCGAAGTAGAGATTTACTAACGTGAGGTCAGTGATGTACCTAAATGGAGAGACACAACGAGTATTATTTTCATGAGAATTAATTATTTACATCCCCATTTGTCACTAAAAGCATTACCATTGTCTCTCCCCATCCAGATACATCAGTTACCTCACTTAATTAATTCTATACAATCCCATTTAATTAGGGTTAGTGATGTATCTGAATGAAGAGAGACAACGAGAATACGTTTAGTGACAAATGGGGATATATCACATGAATAAAGTGACTTCAGTGATGTAGCTGGATGTATAGTGACATTGAACGTGTGTAATGTAATCTGCGTTGATGTGTATTATTAAAAAAAAGTGAGGTCAGTTATTTGCCTGGATTAGTGGTGAAAATGAGCATGTGCTTTTTGATCAAATGGGGTGTTTCGTTTTAATAAAGTGAGTTCAGTGCTGTTTAATGTTGGCGAGAGATAATGAGCCTGAGTTTAATGATCTGTGCAATCTTAAATATAAATAAACTAGGTTAGTGTTTTGTTTTGATGGTGAGTGACAATGAGCGTGTGTTTAATTATCTATGCGGGTTTATATTTTTAATAAAGTGGAGATCGTTATTTAACTGAATGGGCAGTGAAAATAAGAGAGATGTCACTGATCTAACATGAAGAATGGTGGCTATAAGAGAGAGGTCAGTACTGGAACAGGATGAATAGTGACAATAGCGTGTTTGACACTACATCCACCAACATTCATTGCTTCCAGCACCGACGCACACTTGTCGCAGAATATACAATTTAGAAGATGCACTGCAAAATTTCACCTGGGCTCCATATCGAGAATCCTCCAAACCCAAGAAGAAGAACAATGGCAGAAAATAGATGGCAAATCCAACACCTGGAGGTTCCACACTAATTAACTCACTATAGTGATTTGTAAATACCGTGCTGTTCCTTCACAGTCCCTGAGTGAAAATCCAAGAACGCCCTTCCTAACAGCACTGGGCATGGACTGAAGATGTGTAAGAATGCAGCTCAACACCGCTTTCTCGATGGCAACTAGGGATGGGCGATAAATTCTGGCCCATCCAGTGAAAATCACTTCCCGTGATTCAATACAAATAAGAGAGTGGTCAGTGATCTATATGAACGGATAGTGATAATAAGAGTGAGGTCAGTGATCTAACTCTTTGGAAAGTGACAATGGGGACACTGATTCAACTGGATGGATAGTGACATTAAGAATGAGGTCACTTCCTCAGACTGGATGAGTAGTGACAATAGGTTTGAGCTCCGTGATCTAACTTAATGGATAGAAGGCATATGGAGATAAAGCTTCGTAGCAGGATAATGAAATTCGGCCCATCAAACATGCTCATACATTCGATTTTCGTTGATTTGCCTAAAGCTTCAACTCCTCTTTCGTTCCAGCTTCACATTGCCCTCAACTCCTCGATATTTCAAAAATATACCTACCTCCACCTTAAGGACATTCAGTGATCTCGCCTCCACAACTCTCTGTGGTAGAGAATTCCAAACATTCACTAAGCCCTAAGAGAAGAAATTCCTTCGCATCTCCGTGCTAAATGTATTTCCCTTATTCTGTGTCTACGTCCCCTAGTTCAAGATTCCCCCACCCATGGAAACTTCTCCTCAACCTCTACCCTGTAAAGCCCCCTCAGAAACGTTTATGTTTCAATAAGATCTTCCCTAATTCTTCCATATTCTAATGAATAAAGGCCTAGCCTGTTAGGCCGTTCTTGTTAAGTCAACCACTTCAACCCCAAAATCAAACTAGTGATTGCCCGTTGAACCTGCTGCAATGCCAATATATCCTTTCATAAATACGGGAACCAAAAGTTTTCTCAGTACTTTCACCAACACAATTTACAGTTGTAACAAGACTTCACTATTTTAAAAATCCAAGACCCTAGCAATAAAAGCGTGAATTCCATTTGCCTTCTTAAATACTTGCTGCACCTGCATGATCACATGCATAATAATTTATAATAAGAGTGAGTTCAGTGAACAATCTGGATGCATAGTCACAATAATAGTGAAGTCAATGATGTAACTGAGTGGATGGTGACAATAGAAGTGAGGCCAGTGACCTATCTGAGTTGATTGTGACAATGCCAGTGAGGTCAGTGATCGGACAGGGTGGACAGTGAAAATAAGCGTAAGAGCAGTGATGCAACTGTATGGAGAGTGTCAATAACAGTCAGGAATGTGATGTAGCTGCTCGATTGTGGCAAGAAGAGTGAGGTAAGTAATTTACATAGATGGGTGGTGTGAATAATTGTTATTTAATTGATGTATCTGATTGAGTGTTGGCGTTCGAACTGTGATAAGTGATGCATATGTCGGGAGTGATAAGAAGAGTGTGGTGCGTGTAGTACCTGGTTGCTATTCATGATCAAGGTCAGTTCAGTGTCATGTTTCAGGAACAGCAGTAACAAATAGTTCGTAGTGGGTGATGTATCTCCATTGGAAGTGACCAGATTATTGAGGTAAGGAAAGCACATGGCAACAGTGCAAATCAATTATTCTTATTGTCGTTGCGACAGGGGCTTAGATAGAGAGTTATTCTCATTTTCTACTGTCCCGTTCTACACTTCCAGGGAAGGTATTGTCACCGGGTTGAATCGGCACCCCTGCTTCCTTTGTTGTTTTACCGCCAATCATTGACAGATCTGTACGTCCTGATGCCAGATACATGTAAAATTAAATTCTGTATTGTTCGGGCAAAGACTTCCCAGGCTATTACCGCACCGAAAGAAAAATAAAAATCAGACTCATTCTCCTTCAAAAGTTTCCACATCATATCCTCCAAACTCAACTTCATCCAGTCTTTAGGTGCAGAGTGAAGCTCCGCCGACGCTGCATTTCATAGACTCCCATGGCAGGTAAATAACGTTTTTAGGTGCAGAGTAAAGCTCCCTCTACTCGGCCCCTTCATACACTCCAACGTGAGGTAACTCATGGGGTTAGGTACTGAATGATTTTAAAAACAAATGGTCCCATCAAACACTCATTGCACCAGTTGGATGAGTTTAGATATATAGTCAACACCATTTACTCTGTAATATCTCAACTCTTTTATTGCAGGGACAGCTCAGGGATAGTTAGAAAAATGAAGCCCCTTCGACAATACCTCATCAGACACCGTTAGGCAAGGTACAGAACTGAAATAGATACAGAGAAATATATTTATGTACACTCTTACCGCAAAAGCTGAGTAGTGCAGGCAAAGCACATGTTATATAGAAGTTAACGCTCCCTCTCCACTGTTTTCATCAAGAACTTCAACAGCAGTTACATCTCAGTGTTAGAGACAGGATAATGCTTCTTCTGGATAGTCCCATTCAAACACTCCCAGTGCATTTGCAAAATTCGGTTAGATTGAGTGTTCAGCACTCTGCACAATTCCCACATCAAACACTCCCTATACAGTTGGAGAATGTGGATGGAAACACCGTAAACCTCCGTCCTCACGGTCCCAATCAAACATTCTAATGAGAGGTACAGTATGGAGCCATAAACAGTGAACCGCTATCTGCAGTGTCCCATCGAATTCCCCCAAGACCAGTGCAACACTGTTTTAGATAAAGCGCAAATCTTAAAGTATAGTGACCACAGCAAGTTGAATTCAACATGCAGAAGTGAAGGCGAAACAGGTTTTGATGTTAAACAAAGTAATGGATTATAAAGTTAAGCGGAGGCAATGAGGGACCTTGGAGCGAATGTTCCCAAACTGCCGGACGCAGCAGAAGAGCTGGATAAAGTGGTTAAGAAGGCATATGGAATATTTTCTTTCATGAGCCGAGGTATGGAATATTGCAACAAGGAGGTTATTCTGGGAATATATAACTCGTTAGATAGGCAAAAACTTGATTTCTTGGTGCACATCTGCTCACTTCATTCCTTAAAGGATGCAATTGCACTAGAGAGGGCAAAGGGCAGATTTACGAGGTTTTTGCCAGTGCTACAAAATTGGATAATCCTGGGTTGTGGTCCTTGCAACACACGTACTCATCCCAGACTACCTAAGGAAGTGAGTCTCAAAGAGTGGATGCATTGGTGGTCATCTTCCGAGTTTCTATTGTCCCTGGAACATTTCCAGTACCGATTGGACAGTAGCTAATGTAAACTCATTATTCAAAAAGGGAGGCAGAGAGTAACCAGGGAATTATACACCAGTCAACCTGACGCTGGTCGTGGGGAAAATACTCGAGTCCATTGTAAAACACTTAATTGTTGAGCACGTGGAAAATAGTGGCAGAATCGTACAGAGTCAGCATGGATTTATAAAAGGGGAATCATGCTTGACAAAACTATTGGGATTTTTCGAGGATGTAGCTAGTCGTTTCGATGAGGGGCATCCAGTGGATGTGGTTTATTTGGATTTGCATTGGCTTTCGACAAAGTCCCACATAAGGGATTGGCGTTTAAAATTAAAGGGCATGGGATTGGCAGTAGTGAATTAAGATGCATAGAAAACTGGTTGGCAGACACACAAAACAAAAAGTGCACGAAAAAACGGGTATTTTTGCGAATGGCAGGCGGTGACTGGTGGGATACTGCAGGAATCGCTGCTTGGACCACTTTTATTCACAACAAATATATTAATGATTTAGTGGAGAGAATGAAATGTAATATCTCCAAATTTGCATGTGAGCCAAGTCTGGGTGGGTGGGTGCGCTGTGAGGAGATGCAGAGATAATTCAGTGGGTTTTGGCCAAGTTTGTGTGAGTGGGCAAATACATGGTGGATGCAGTATAACGTGGATAAATGTGAGGTTATCAATATTGGTAGCAAAAGCAGGAGGGCAGATTATTATCACAATGGCGAAACATGAGAGGGCAGTATGTGCAAAGAGACCTGGGTGTCCTTGTACACCAATAGCTGAAATTAATCATGGAGGTGCAGGACGCGGTAAAGATCGCAAATGGTATGTTGGCCTTCATAGCCAGAAGATTCGAGCACAGGAACAGGGACGCCTTGCTGCAATTGTGCAGCGCCTTGTTGCGACAACACCTTGACTATTGTGAGCAGTTTTGGTTTCCTCATCTGAGGAAGGATGTATTTTCTATAGAGATAGTACAGCGTAGGATTACCCGACGAGTTTCTGGGATTGGGGGAACAGAAATATATGAGGAGAGATTGATTTGATTAGGATTATATCTGCTGGAATTTTTCAGAATGAGAGGGGATCTCATAAAAACCAATAAAATTCTAACAGGGCAAAACAGGGTTGATGCAGAAGTATGTTCGCGATGGTGGCGGAGTCTAGAACCAGGGGCCAAAACCTGAGGTTATGGGATAGACAAATTGAGGTTAGCAAAAATTTCTTCACCCAGAGATTTGTGAGCCTGTGGAATTTCATGCTACAGAAAGTAATTGAGGCAAAAAATAATTCTATTTTCAAGAAGGGGTTAGATAACGCTCCTGGGATGAAACAGATCAAAGGCTACGGGGAGAAAGGGGGAGCAGTCTATTGAGTTTGATGATCATCCATGATTTAACATTGGAGGAGCAGGTTCGAAGGGCCAGAAGACATACGTCTGCTCATCGTTTATATATTTTCTATATTTCTATGAAAAGAGGTGGCTTAGCCTGATTTGGTTGAGAGGTAAAGAATTGTGAGCGTCCTGGATAGTGTATGTATGAAAGGCCTATTTACCTTTATGGAAAGTTCAGTTACGAAGGGACAGCCAATGAAAGTGACTGGTAGAAAATTATAGGGATGTGAGAGAACATTTTTATGGTTCTGACATTCAATGTCTCAAAATTGTAGAGAGGGAGAAATGCGACCTCTCTCCCCAGGACCCAACAGCAAATACCAGTAAACTCAACAGTGGCCCCCACTAAATTCCAAAAAGCTCCCCGGGGTGTCAAATGAAACCCCAGAACATTACGCAGGGAAGGCTGCAAATACCGACACGCTGTACAACGTTCCCCAGGAAATATGGAGAAACTCTACAAGGAGCAGAGGAAATTCCGGCACACTCGCCAGGGACCCACATGAAATATCAACACGGCCCCCTGAGCCCGTCTGTAAATACTGACATCCACACCAGAGACTCCCAGGAAACGTGGAACCACTCGCCAGGGCCTCCCTTAGAAATTCAGAGTAACTCCCCAGGGAGCCGAAGCAAAAACTGACACAATCCCCGCGGAACTGAAGCAAATCCCGACACACACGCCAGAAGCAAACCCTTACAAACTCCACAGGGACCCGGTGCAAATCCCGACACAATGCCACAACACAGAGCAAATCACAACAAATTCACCACGGATCCACAGCAAATCCCGAAACACACCACAGAAATATGATCAAAGAAACATTCCACAGAGATGACAAGTGAATCCCGAAAAACTCCACAGAGACGTGTAAGAAACCCCAACATACTCCTCAATTATGCCACGCAAATATCAACACACTCCTGCACGACCCTCAGCAAATTATAGCTCTCTCCCCAGGGAACGCAGAAAATGACAAGTCATTCCCCAGCAAACCCTGGCAAAAATCAACCCTCTCCCCAGTGACCGCCAGCAAATACCAACACTCTCACGAGGGACGTCCAGCAACTAGCAACGCAATCCCTAGGGACCCGCAGCAAATCTCGAAGCACGACCCAGGTACACGCAGCAAATCCCGAAACACTCCCCAATGGACCCGTGGCAAATCCCGTGAAACTCCCTGGGGAACAGCAGCAATTCAAGTAACACTCCCTAGGGACAATCATCAAATGCCAACACACACATACCACGGATAAAACATAATTATGGACACAGTCCCAAGGGGCCCACATCATTACCCAACACGCTCACAAGGGACAGGCAGCAAATCCCAAAACACTCCCGATGGAGCTGCAGTAAATACCAACACCCACCCCAGGAAAAATAAAAATTGTGGAAAGCATCCCAAGGTGTGCACAGCAAATCCCAAAAGGTTCACCGAAGAAAAGCAGCAAATCCCAGCACTGTCCCCAGGGGATGGCATGAAATCCCGACATTCTGCCCGTTGACCACAGAGGTATATGATCCGACTCCACAGGGACAACAAGAAAATTCGGACACACACCCCATGGATACGCAGGAAACCCCGAAATACTCCACAGCAACACAGAGCAAAAAACAACACAGCGACAAGGCTCCCCCAGCAAATACCAACTCTCACCCCTGGAACTCCAACAAATACCGGACACTCCCCAGGGTCCTAAATTAAATACCAGAACAATGCTGCAGGGACATGTTGCAAATACAAGACACTCCAAATGTTTCCCCAGCGAATATTCAGACACTTCACAAGGAACATGTGGAAGTCCCGAACGCTTTCCAGGGACCCACATTTATCCCACAGGAAATAACACACACTCCAAAGGGGCACACAGAAAATATGGAGCCCTCACCAGCGTCGCATGGAAATTCGTGGAGACTCTCCAGGGACACGTAGCAAAAACTCACCCACTCGACAGGTACCCACAGCAAATCCGGCTACATTTCCAACGGAACTGCAGCAAATGCTGGCACATTCCCCAGGGACACGAATTACTCTTCATTTCTATAAACGACATTGATGACTATGTGGGGGGTAGAATTCAAGTTTTCGGATGACACAAAGAATGGCCTGGTGGTGAACAGTGATTTTGAGTGTCTTGGGCTACAGGAAATAATCGACAGGGTGGTCAAAAGGGCAGGCAAGTGGCAAATTAACCCTGAAAAGTGTGAGGTGAAACACTTTGGAGTATTCAACAGTCACAGATTTCAACTCTTTCGAGTACAATCACAGTTCTTGGTTTTCCAAGAGTGGGACATGAACCCACAACCTTCTGATTCAAAGGCGAGGGTGCTATGAACTGAGCCACAGCTGACACCTCGAAGCTCTTTGAAAGAGTACTGTGGCAATGAAGTATTCAATGAACGGCATGACACTAGTAAGTTCAGAGGAACAAAGGGACATTTGCGTCTTTATCCCTAAATCTCTGAAGGCGGAGGGGAAAGTTAGTGGGGTGCTTAAAATGGCAAATGTGACACCAGGGTTGGATAGTCTCGGGTTGTTTACTTTGGAGCAGAGAAGACGGAGCGGTGGCCCAATCTAGTTGTACAAGATTATGAGGTGCACGGACAGGGTGGATAGAAAAATGATGTTCTAAGTTGAAGGGCTAGCCACGCACTGACACAAGTTCAGAGTGAGGGCTGGAGAATTAGGCGCCATTTCAGGATAAAAAACGCTTTACCAAGATGGTGGTGATCGTCTGGAAATGCGCTGCATGGAGGTGTGTGTGGGGGGGGGAGGGGCGGGCAGGAGTGGTGGAGGGGGGGGGGGTGGCGTTTGGAGGTGGCTTGCCTCATATCCTTTAAACATTACCTGGATGTGCACTTGGCACGTCATACATTCAAGGTTATGGGCCATGTGCTGTTAAATGGGATTAGTTATGTAGGTCAGGAGTTTCTCAAGTATTGTTGCGGATCTGATGGGCCGAAGGGCCGGTGCTGCACTGTGTGATCCTTTGATTATGGTCCTGACTCATTCACGAGGAAACAGCAGCCAATCCCAAAACACTCCCAGGGAACAGCAGCAAACCCCCACAAAATCCCATGGAATCGCAGCAAATCCGAACATATTACTTGGGAATCGCAACAAATGACAATACACTCCCAAGGAATGGCAGAAAACCCCTACACACTACCTGGGAATGGCAGTAAACATCAACACACTACCTGGGAATGGTGGCAAACCTCAAAACACTCCCTGGGAATGACAGCAAACCCCAACACACTCCCTGGGAATGGCGGCAAACCCCGACACACTACCTGGGAATGGCAGCAAACACCACACATTTCCTGTGAATGGAATCCAATCCCAACTCACTCCCAGGGAATGGCAGCAAACCCCACATACTCCCTGGGAATCGAATCAGCCCAAAACACTCCTTATGAATTGCAGCAAATCCCAACACACTCCTAGTGACTGGCAGAAAACCGCAACACACTCCTGGGAATGGCAGCAGACCCCGACACACTCCCTGGGAATGGAAGGAAATCCCAACACACTCCCTGGGAATGGCAGCAAACACCGACACACTCCCTGGGAATGGAAGGAAATCCCAACACACTACCTGGGAATGGCAGAAAACCCAACGTACTCCCTGGGAATCGCAACAAATCCCAACACACTCCCAGCGAATTGCAGCATACCCCAAACACTCCCTGGGAGTCAAATCACCCAAAACACACTTCCTGTGAATGGCAGCTAATGGCAATACATCTCAGGGAATGGCAGCAGACCGTAACACACTCCCTGTGAATGGCAGCAAAACCCACATACTCCCTGGTAATCGAATCACCTCAAAACACTCCCTGTGAATGGCAGCTAATCCCAACACACTACAAGCGAATGCCAGCAAATCCCAACACACTCCCAGGGAATGGCAGCAAACCGCAATGTACTCTCCGGGAATGGCAGCTACCCGCACACACTCCCTGGGAATCGAATCACCCAAAGACACTCCCAATGATTAGCAGCAAACCCCAGCACAGTCCCTCTGAATGACAGCAAATGGAAACACACTTCCAGTGAATGGCAGCAAATTCCAACACACTCCTAGGGAATAAAAGCAAACCCCAACACACTACCTGGAAATCGCAGCATATCCCACCATTCACCCATGGACCGGCAGCAAACCCCAGAAAACTCCCACGGAATGGCAGCAAACCCTCACACACACCCTGGGAATAGCAGCAAATATCAAAAAACTCCCAATGAATGACAGCAAACCCGGACAAACTCCTAGCGAATCGGAGCAAACCCGGACACAGTCCCATCAAATCGCAGCAAACCCGAACACGCTCCCAGCGAATCGCAGCAAACCCGGACACACTCCCAGCGAATCGCAGCAAACCCGGAGACACTCCCAGTGAATCGCAGCAAACCCGAAAACACTCCCAGAGAATGGCAGCAAATGCCAACACACTTCCCACGGACACGCAGCAAATCCTGAACATGTCCCTATGGACCGACAGCAAATACAGAAACTTTCCCCAGGGACTAGCATCAAATAGTTACACAGTGCGCAGGGAGCCCAAGGGAAAACGGAAACATTCCACTGGGACCCTGATAGATACGCGACACCTTACCCTGGGAGCGTCAAGAAATATCAAGAGGCTTCTGAGAGCCCAAAGTAAGCCTCAGCACAGTCCCAAAGGAAACACAGAAAATACTGACAGACTCCGCAGAGACCCCAAATAAATCCTGACAAACTTTGCAGGGACCCCAATTAAATCATGACACACTCCCCAGGGACACCATTTCAATCCTGGAGCATTCAACAGGGAAGGGCAGCAAATCGTTGCAAAGACCCCAGTGGTCCCCAGCAATAGCCAACACATTCACAAGGGACCCCGGGCAAATGTCAACTCTCTCCCCAGTGACGCCACTAATTACCAACACGCTACCAAGGGGCTGCCAGCAGATTCCGCAGACTCCCCAGGGGCCTATATTAAATCCCATAATATTCCAAAGGGTAATTCTGCAAATATGGACGCAATCAACAGAGGCCCCTAGGAAGCATTGATGCACTGCACGAGGATCGAGAGGATGTCCAGGAAACACTCGAAAGGGACCCACATGAAAAATCATGCTGAGTATGAGAGGAAATAATCTCCAGGGGCGCAATGGAAACATGGAGCCACTCGCCAGCGCCCCCCTGAAAATTCAGAAGAAACTCCCCAGTGACCAGCAGCAAATCTCAGCCAACAGGAGACACTGCACAGCGAATCCAATGAAATATAGAGACACTCCACAGGGAGCCAGAGTAAATTCATAGACACTCCCCAGGGAGCCGCATGAAATATCGACACACACCTCCTGGTACAAAGGAATCACAGAGACACTCCCCAGGTTTACAGTGGAAATTCTGAGAAACTCCCCAGGGGCGAGTAGGAAACCCTAACACACTCCCTAAGGATCAACATCAAATCCAGGCACACTCACCAGGGTCCAGCAGAAAATCCCAGCACACGCCCCAGGGACCAGCACCGAAAGCTGACACAATCACCAGGAACTATCAGGAAATGCAATGTGTATGCACAAGGACAGGAGAAAGAAAGAACATCCTTAGTGGGACACAGCCAGAGTGGGTATTCGGAATATGATGCAATGCGTGAAATGAACGGGTAAGTTTTTCACTTTAATTTATCTTTATTTTTTGTAAATTCAGTAGTCCAGACAAAAGGTTGGTAAGGTAGCTGACTCAGCTGACTGTGTGACAGTTAACTGTTAATCATCTGAAGCACGATTAGAGTCTAAATAGAAGTTAATTAATATTTGAAGCTTACCTTGTGGTGAGTCAACTCAGTTCTATTTAAGAAAGTGACTATCCAGAAGCACACAACATTTTGCTTGCACAGGAACAGGAGAGTGAGCACATCCTGAGTGGGGCAAAGACAGAGCTGGTATTCGGAAATTGGTGCAAAGCGGGAATTCGGTGCATCGGGTTTGAGTTGCTTCTTACATTTTTTTCCTTGCTGTCCGACTTCATAAATCTTCAGAGCGTGCTGCAGCAGGAGAGGTGACAAGGTAAAGTAATCACTGGAAAGCAGTATGTAAGGTATTTACTACTTTAATCGCTTATCATTATGGTTGGCAGTTTGGACATTCGGCATCAACGAGGATCAGTAAAGAACGGCCCTCAAGTAATTGAGTTAAAAGGTTTAATTTAAAGGCATATGTCATGGCAGGAGCGGTCAAAGCCGTGGTGTGCTCTTTGTGCTCCATGTGGGAAGCCGGGGACATGTCGAGTGCCCGGGACCAGTAATTGTGCAGGATGTGTGTCCATCTGCAGCTCCTGGAAGATCCGGTTTGAGAGCTTCAACGGCCGCTGGGGAAACGGTGAAGCATCTGCGAGTCTGAGAGCATCGTGGATAGCACATTTACACAGGTGGTCACACCACATTAGAAGGGGCTTCAGGAACGATGGGAATGGGACACCATGACGCAGCCCAAGAGAAACGGGCAGGTCGTTCAGGAGCCCACTGGGGTCCCACCCGCAAATCGGTATTCCGTTTTGAGTGGCTGATGTGGGCGTTGGCTTCTCCAGGGAGTGCGGACAGAGCCAAGCTTCTGGCACCACAAGCAGCTTGTCTGTAAAGGAGGGGATGATGAGTGGTAGAGCAATTGTAATTGGGGATGCTGTGGCCAGGGGAAGAGATAGGAGCTACGGTGTCCGTCAACGTGACTCAAGGATGGTGTGCTGCCTCACTGGTGCCAGGGTCCGGGATATCGCTGAACGGCTGCAGGGAATTCTGAAGTCAGTTGGTGATAAGGATGAGGTCGTTGTACATTTTGGTACCAATAACATAGGTAGAAAGAGGGATGAGGTCTTGCATCAAGAGTTCAGGGAGTTAGAAAGTAGACGAAAAAGCAAAACCTCTCGGGTTGTCATATCTGGATTACTCCCAGTACCACGTGCTAGAGAGCTCAGAAGTTGCAGAAAAGCTCAGATGAATACGTGGCTTATGCCTTTGTGCAGGACGGAGATTTTCATATTCGTGGATCACTGGGACAGTTTCTGAGGAAGTTGGGATCTTTACAAGCAGGACGGTATACATCTGAATCAAAGAGTCACTAATAACATTGCGGGCGTGTTTGCTAGTGCTGCTAAACGAGTATAAACTAGTTCGGCAGGTGGAGGGGACACAGAATGTTAGCAGAATAGGGACACCTCATAAAAGATTAAGTTATCAAACCAGATAGAGTACAGCTGCAATAAGATTAAAGGGAGTAAGGCAAGGCTGGATTAATGTCAGCATTATTTTAGGTAAAACGGATGAGTTAAGGATGAGGAATGACACGTGGAATTGTGATATGCTAGCAATGATGGAGACGTGGTTGAAGGAAGGGCAGGATTGGCAGATCAACATTCCAGCATTTACAATCTTTAGGCAAGGCAGGGGAGGGGTAAAAGAGGAGGACGCGTTGCACTATTAGTTAAGGGGTCAGTTACTGCAGTAAGGATAGATAATATATTGGAGGGGGCATCGAAAGAAACTTTGTGGGTAGAGCTTAGGAATAAATAAAGGGAAGCCACATTAGAAACTGTTTATTATAGTCAAAGGGAAATTGAGGAGCAAATATGCACACAATTTGTGAAGGTGTGTAAACACAACAATGATAGGGTAATTAGATGAGGCGATTTCAACTTTCCCAACATTAATTCGGATAATCATAGTGTTAAGCGCTTTGGTGAAGTGGATTTCTTGAAATGTGTACAGGAGAACTTTTTAGGTCAATATGTTGAGTTAACAGCTCCCGAGGTGAAGGGTGTCAGAAAATCCCGACACGCTCATTAGGGTCGCAAATCAAATTCAGATACACTGCCCAGGGACCCCCAAAAAATCCCTACTCATTCCCCAAGGAACGAGAGAAACACTGACACACTCGCCGTGTTGAACCGTGAACACTCGCTTCCTACTCGAAGACACCCTGTAACTACAGATACACTCAATAAATGCGCTCTCTACATACAGACAAAGTGAAATGTGGGCCCTCTAAATACTGACAATCTTCGTGGGGTCCCGTGAAAATTCTCGGACATACAGCAGGACACACTGCAAATACTCTCACAGACTGCTGGGAGTTTTCGCAAATGCTGATCCACTAACGGGAACAACCCTCAGTATAATTGCTCTGTCCTGGGGAACACACTGTAAATGCAGACACAGTCTCTGGGAAGCCCTATAAATAATGCCACACCTCCGTTGGACTCCCTATAAAGACTGAGGCATGCCCCTTTTAATATCGGCAACCTGCCCAGACATCCTCTATAAATACATGATACAAGCCTACCGAACGCACTAAAGCACCGACACAAATACCGGAGACCCCCACAAATACCACAGGCTCCCCAGAGGCCCGTCATAAATGTGGACGCATTTCAAAGATCTTCTAAAATTATTGTAATTTTAATTCATTCATGCGATGTGCGCTTCACTGGCTGGGCCTGCATTAATTGCTCATTGCTTGTTATACCTGAGAAGGTGATTGTCAACTGCCTTCTTCAATTCTTCCAGTCCACTTTGTGGAGGGACAACCGCAATCCTGTTAGGGAGGGAGTTCCAATATTTTGATGCAGCGAGAGAGAAGCAACGTCCGATATATTTCCATGTAAGATGGTGAGTGAAATGGGCTTGGGAGGGGAGATTTCAGCTTCCTGCGTTCCTTTCTATCTGCAGCAAGTGTCCATCTAGATTGTGGTGGCAATGGACTTGGAACGTGCTGTCGATGGAGCCTTGCTGTAATTCTGCAGAGCAGGTTTTAGATATTCAACATTGCTGCTATTGAGTTGTCAGTGCTGGAGGGAATGAATTATTGTGGATGTGGTGCCAATCAACCGGCCAGTTATCTTCCTGGGTGTGGTCAAGCCCACTGAAGGTTGTCAGAGCTGCAATCGCCCAAGCAAGTGTGGAGTGTGCCTTCTCAAAGGAAACAAGCAGGATTTTGATAGTGACAGATTTGTTGATCATAATGCCACTGAACGTCCGCGGGCGATATTTGGATTCTCTCCTGATTGAGGTTGTTATGGTCTGACACTTGTGCTGCGGCAAAGTCACTTGTCAGCCCAAGCCTTTGTATTGTTTAGGTTCTGCTGCATTTGCACACAGTCAGCTTCAGTATCTGATGACGAAAATGTTGGTGAACATTTTGCAATCATAGCGAACATCCCCATGTCTGACCTGATAATGGAATACTTGTTATTCATAAAGCAGATGAAGGTGTTTGTGCCCAGAAAACATATGCTAGGAACTATTTTGGTAATGTCCTGCAGAAGATACGGCTGAGCCCCAACACCAACAATCATCTTCCTTTGAGATAGGTTGACTCATGGTGCTCATGCCTCCTGTCTTGCTGTGGCCTTTAATGTCAAGGGCAGTCACTCTCACCCCACCTCGGGAGTTCAGCTCTTTTGCCCATGTTTCAACCAAAGCAGTAATGATGTCAGCAGCCGACGGATCCTGGTGGACACAAAACTGGATGTCAGTAAGCAGGTTAATGCGAAACAAATGCCACTTGATAGGACTGCTGATGACCCGTTCAACCATTTGACTTGATAATGGCGAGTAGACGGATGGGCTAGTAATTGTCCCGTTTTTAGTCATGCCCGGTTTTGCACCTGGCATGCCCTCCTGCACTCTTCATTGAACCACGTTTGATCCGCCGGATTGATGATAACGGTAGAGTGAGGGATATGCCCGCCCACGGGTATGCAGGTTGTGCTCGAGTACATTTCTGCTGATGCTGATGGCCCACAGCTCCTGATAGTTGCCCAGACTTGAATTGCTTGGAGTGTTCGAATTCTCTCCCATGTATCATGTTCGCAGTGTCAGACAACACAATGGACGGTATGCTCATTGTGAATTCTGGAATTTAGCTACAGAATGTCTCGGTCACTCCTATTGATACTGCCATGGACAGATGATTCTGGGCCAGGCAGTCTGGTGAGGATTAGTTAAAGTATGTTTTCTCTTCTTGTTGGTTTCCTCACCACATGCCTTATACCCAGTCTAGCAGCTGTGTCCTTGAGCACTGGGCCAGCTTGGTCATCAGTGGTGCTACCGAGGCACACTTGGTGATGGACATTAAAATCTACAGCTCAAAGTACTTTATGCACCCTTGCCACATTCTCTGCTTCCTCCAAGTGATGTTCAACATGGAGGAACACTGATTCGTCAGGTGAGGGGGGGGCGGTGCCTGTTAATCAGCAGGAGGTTTCCTTGCCCATTTTTGATCAGATGCCATGATATATTCTGCCGCGGATAGATTCGAACATGGGTACATAGATAATTACCCTGGTTGTCTTTGTTGCTGTTCCAGCGACAACGCACTGTGTAAACGCCCCTATAAATAGTGACAGAGTCCCTGCGGATCCCCAATAAAAACTGAGAAACTCCCCAGAAACACCTTATAAGTATTGCCATACTGCCCGGAAACACATTATAAAAACTGACACATTGACAAAAGACACCTTATAAATACGTACAAGTTATCCAGAGAACCCCTATACTTACTGATAACCTCCCAGGGGTTCTGCAGAAACTCTAGCAGACTCCATGGACAAGCACATTAAAAACGCTCATATTCCCTATGGATGCGGCTGTAAAAGCAGGCACACTCCCCAGATAAACCATCTATATATTGGCACATTCAATGTAGTTCCCCAATAAATAGTGACACACTCACTGGAGATCCAATATAAATACAGACACATCCTCTGGATGCAGCAATACATTCTGAAACACTCTCCCATGTGCCCCAATAAACCCAGACACACTCCCCCACGATCCCCAATAAATACCGACACACTCCCCATTGATCCACAATAAATACTGACACAATCCCTGGAATCCCACATAAATGATATACTGACACTCTACCCGCCCACACCCTACAAATAGCGTCACGCTCCCTAGAGACACCCGGAAAAAGCTAACGCAATAATTTCTGATACTCTCCACACACAAGCAATTAAATACCAACACACTGCACAGAGACACACTATTAATACTGACGTACTCCTCCGAGGTCCCCAAAAAATATTGACACGCTCATCCGAGATTCCCAAGAAATATACACACACTCCACCGAGATCCATATTAATTACTGACACTCTACCGGATTCCACCTATAAATATACACACACTCTTCAGAGACACCCTAAAATATCGACACAATCAATGGAGAGCCGCAATAAATACAAACACACTCCCCATGATCCCCAATATATACTGAGACACAGACTGGAGTTTCCATAAAAAGCCTGTTACCTTCCCCGTACAACCCATATAAAGACCGACACACTCCCTCATAAATAATTGCACACTCCTCTCAGGCGCCGTGTAAATACTGGCACACTAGCCGGCGATTCGCTTAACACTGACACTAACCCCGGAAAGCACCTACAAATACGTGCAGGCCTATAAATACCGACCCACTTATCAGTGACCCCATGTAAATATTGACACATTCCCCGGGGTTACCCTGTAAATACTGGCTCTTTCCCCAGGGTCACACTGTTAAACCTGGTACACATCACCTTGGCCCCTGCAAATATGACACGCTCCCTGGGGATACTCTGTAAATGCTGACACTCTCCCTGAGGACACTCAATGTGCTGGTACACTCCCTGGTAAAACACTGCAAACACTGATATACTCCCATGCGAAAATCCCGAAATACTGACACAGTCCACAGCGATATCCTATTAACATTGAATAACATCACATGTACCATCTTTAAATACTGGCACATGCCCCTAAGCTACCAGGAACATATTGGCACGCTCCCTGGGGAACCTGGTAAACGGCGACTCCTGGAAAAACAGACTCACACCCGCACCCCCAGGGACCCCCTTGTAAATAGTGACAAATTCCACAAACGTCCTGAAAATAGTGACACAACCCCGGGAGCACCCTTTAAAGACTAACAAACTCCGAGTGATCACCTGTGAATACTGAGTTATTCCAGCTGACCAAATGCAATTTTTTATCCATCCCCCATTAACCCTTGTAGAAAATACCAAATATAGTTGATGTGTTTCCACAGTCACAGGCCATGAGCCAGGTCTGCGGATTAATGGAATGTGTGGACAGCAGAATTATTCTGTAGTGTCACGTCTTGTTGGATGTATCTCCACATGACACACTCTGACAAAGCGTCATTGAGTTGTGACCTGATTGTCAGTGGTAGGACTATGTGACCTAATTTATACAGTGTCTGATTGTGGTGGTTACAATGTGATGAGAAAGCTGCATGTCCGATTCCTCTCACTGTCAGTGAGGCTCAGTGATTGACATTCGATTCCCTGCAGTGGGACAAAGTTTCCTGCTCCTGAATAAACTGTATTTTGAAGTTAATGCTTCAGTGAATGTGAAATTATTCCAGCCTCAGTATTTACTGTGCTGCAGAAATACAATGGTTGATACCCCGAAGGCAGTGAGACAGATAAAGTGTCGTTTCTGCTGCAGTCTTTCTACCTCAGTGCCTTATGGACACAAACCGGGTAGTATACTCTTCATTGAACGTAGGAAATCGGAGCAGGATTAAACGTTTCAGCCCATGGAGCCTGAAGCACCGTTCAATATGATCATGGTTAAACTTCCACCTCTAGTGCGGCTTCTGAATTATACTTATGTCCTTCGTCCCAGGATTGTTCAATACATGTTATTTATTTCATGAATATAACCAGTGAATGATCATCCTCATTCACTTGGTGTATAGAAATAAAAAGATTCAGAACCATTTGACTGAAGTCATTTCAAGTCATCTGAGTCCTGAATGGCAGCTTTGTAATTCTGAAAACGTAGCCCATAGTTCGAGAACGCTATCCATAGACACAGTCTCCCATCATCTACCCTGTCAGTCCACTAAATGATTTGTACATTTAATTTTGATCACGTCGTATCCCTCAGAACTACATAGAATACAAAAATAGTTCACTTATTACCTCCTCACAGCACAGTCTACAATGCCAGAAGAGATTCACGTGACCATTCATTACAATCCCTCGAAGACAAGTGTACACTTCCTTAGGTAAGGAAATCCAACCAGTATAAAATTGTGTGCTGTGAATTAGAGAGGCATCTCAAAGATGTTTAATGGAAATCATATTGTTCCATTGATTACATTACTGATACAGATATTCAGTTAACTGGACGCCTGGTTCACACCTGTACTGAAGGGCTCATTATCCTGCTAGTTACAATCCATTGCATTAAGTACCCAGAGACTCTTGGAGAACATCAAACATGTCAGCAGAACATGAAACAGGAGTATTCAGTATTCCGTACAATGAACTAATGCTATCCTGCTCACTCCAAGAAATAAATTATTTATTTAGAAAGCCCTGAGGCAAAAACATTCCTGCCTTATAGCAGAGACTTGTCCATCAATGAATATGAGATTCCATGCAGTGAATGTTACGATCTTCCCTTTCAAAAACCCTACCTTTAAACAGTGATACCTTCCAATATTATCATAGAAAACTTCATCCAAAAACTTGTATGTGAACAGCACAATGAACACGATAAAGCATCTCAGCACGGTTCACATGGGGAGGTAGAAAGCAAATGACTGCAAGCCACAAAATCTGGGTTACGGGGAGGATACGAACAGCTTTGAGAATCATGGAAGGTTACAGGAGTGTCTTAAATGAGAGAAGAAAGAAAGAGAGTTTTAGGCAGAGGATTTTAGAGCTTACCGCCAAAGCAGCTGAAATAAGAGTCATCGCTGGCGGCGACATTAAAAGCAGGAGATTGCAATCGTCTTTGATCATTGTGGATATCTGGGAGGCGTGTGGGAATGTGGACTATCACAGAAACAGTGTAGTAAAGGGCTCTGAAGGGATCTGATACCTGGGAGGTTTGTGGGATTGCACGGTTTTACAGAGAGAGTTTGGGACAGAGCTATGGAGGGACGGATACCTCTGGAGACTCTTTAGTAATTGGGTTTGAACAAGGCAAAATGTGGGTTAGCAAACATTGGGAGTGATGTGTGAGCCGTAGATGGTGAGTGACAGGACACAGGTAGCAGGGTTATGGATGATCATTCGAATGAGCAGCTAGGATGGTGATGAAATAGTAACATCGAGAGGTAAGCAATGATGGAAGGAAAATTCCAGGAGCAGAAGAATTGATGCCTGGGCGACAGACTGGAAAATGAGCATCTTACAACCATCTAGAAGGGCAGGAAAACCGATCCGTGAGCCAGAAACTAACCTATTGTCTGTCATTTAATTCAACACGGGTAATGGGAAGGGTTTTTTTTTTTACTCAGTATGATTTAAATTCGTTAAAAGTTCCATGAATAAATTCTTGATTCTGCAGATTATTCTAACCTGAGAAAAGTAATCACATGGAGTCAACAGACAAAATATAAATTTAAGCAGCTCAGAATAAAGGGACTGAATCCTCAGCAGACTGAAAAGGAAAACAACTATCCAGAGGTGTGAATGAGCAGAGTCAGGAACAGTTTAGAAACAGTCATCGAACACATAGGGATGTTCTGTTAGAAATTATACTCAATGAAAAAAATCTCTCTTTTCAGCCACTTTTCCGAGAAAAATAATTATTTTTTATTCTTTGCAGTAGCAAGTGTTCATTTCACTGGACACCTGATTTGCAGACAAAGAAAAATCTGTGCACAGACTCTCAGGTAGATAATCTCATTAGTGCCAGTCAGTAGCACAGAGCCAATCAGAATCTCATACAGGTCAGAGGGTCTAGTTTGTCAAGTGCAAAAGTAAAACAGGAAAGTTCAATGGCACAGCCGTGGATTACAAAATAAACTAATGACAGAAATTGGACCAAAGAGGGGACATAGAAAATTATCAGATATAAACAGCAAATCTGGTGATTGGGAGCAGTTTAGAATTCAGCAAATATGCACAAAAAATTTAACAAGAAGGAAACAGATAATAAGAGCAAATTTGTATGGAACATAAAAAAATAATTGTGAAATCTTCTATTAATATGTCAGAATAAAAATGTTAGCAATGTCAAATGCAAGCATCTTACCGCTAGAAACGTGGCTAATTATCATATGGAACAAATAAATGACAGATGAATTGAACACATGTTGCGTTTATGGCTTCACAAAGGATGACACAAATAATTTCCCAGAAATGTTAGGGAAACAAGCCTGGAGTGAGACTGGGGAAATGGAGGAAATGTGTATTAGTAAAAAAAATGTTTGTGGTAGAGAAATTAATTGGGATAAAGCCTTAGAATCCCCGGTGCTTGATAATTTACATTCCAGAACGCTTAAGGAAGTGGCCGTGGAATACTGGAAGCATAGCTGGTCACTTTCGAAATTTCTTTAGACGTTGCAGCAGCTCGTGCAGATTGGGGCCTGGCAAATGTAGCAAAACTATTTTAAAATTGAGGGGAGAAATAGAAAACTAGACGCCTGCTAATGTAACTTTAGAAGTGGGGGAAATGCTCGTGTCATTAATAAAACAAATGTGGTAACGGAACAGTTGGACAGCATTAACAAGATTAGACACGGTTAGCATGGTTTTGGGGAATTTAAAAAAAGTTCTTAACGAATCTAATGGCGATTTTTGAATAAGTGGCAGAAAGAAAGCATAAGGGAGAGCATGTGGATGTGGTGTATTTTAATTTCAAGAAGGCTTTTGATAAGGACCCACATAGGATGCTACTTGGCAAAATTAAAGCATATGGGATGGGGAGAATGGAGTGAGAATTGTTTGGAAGGCCGGAAGCAGAGAGTGGGAATTAATGGGTCTTTTTCTGAATGGCAGGCGATGACAAGTGGCATAGCATGGGGATCAGAGCTTGGAACCCAGCTTTTCACAATGTATATAAGAGGATGGATGCGGAAACCAAATGCAATATTCCCAAGTTTGCAGGCGACACAAAAGTTGGTGTGCTTGTGAGTTGTGAGGAGGATGCAAGGAGGCTTCAGAGCGATTTAGACAAGTTATATGTGAAATAACATTGCAAGTTCAGTATTACGCGGATACATACGCAGTAGTGTGGAAAACAGAAAGACAGAGTATTATGCAAACCGTGATATATTGTGAAATGTGGATGTGCAAAGGTATCTGGATGTCCTTCTATACCAGCCAATTAAGGTTACCAGGCAGTGCAGCAAGCAATTAGGAAGCTAAATGTTATTTTGGCCTTCATTGCAAGAGGAATGCGTTCAGAAGTAGGGATGCAGTTAAACAAGGGTATGGTGTGACCATATCAAGATTATTGCATGCAATTTCGGTCTCCATATCTAATAAACCATATACATGCAACAGAGGGAGTGTAGCGAAGTTTCACGAGGCTGACACCAGGAATGGCAGGGCTGTAATATGAGGATAGGCTGGTTCTGATGTGCCAGTATTCACTGGAATTTATAACAATGAAAGGGGATCAGGTTAGAATGTATACGATTCTAGCAGGTCTTGTAAGAGTGGATGCAGAGAGGATGCTTCCCTTTTTCGGCGTTTGTGAACCAAGGGCCACAATCTCAGCATGCGGGGCACATCATTTAGAACTGAGATATGGAAAACGCTCTTCGCTCAGAAGACTGTAAACCTGTGGACCTCTCTACCAGAGGAAGCTGTGAACTCCTGGTCACTGTGTATATAAAATTACTGAATAGATGTTTATTGGATATTACCGGCAACAAGTGATATGATGTGGAAGCGGGAATTTGGCATTGAGATACAATATCGGCCATAAACATGTTGAATGGTGGAGCAGGCTCGAAGGGTCGACGACTACTCCTGCTCTTTGGTTCTTGGCAAGACGGAGATTAGTTGTTTTTTTTTTCTCTCAGAGTGTGATGCATCTTTGTAAATCTATTACCCGGAGTGCAGTGGAGGCAGAGCCAATCTATATTTTTACGACAGCGCTGCATAAGTTATAGACTAACAGAAGAGTTGTTGATTAACGGGGGTAGGTGGAAATGTGGACCTGAGGCCACAATCGGGTCAGTCATGGTCATAGCAAATAGCGATGCAGGAATAGGGGGCGGAATGGCCTCATCCTGCTCTTAATAAGTATTTTTCTATGTTCCAAATTCGAAATGTATTGGTGCTTTACAATGTCAATCTCACCGTTGTCCACCAGGGAGCACAAATGAAGAATGACATAAGCAAAGTTGAACGTCTTTGTCGGTTTTAATTAGATCCTGCAAATATATCACAAAAGCAGAGTTTCAAATTGCAATTGATGATTTCCCTGATAAATGACACCAAAACAAACATTACATTTGTCATCTGATTATGTTTCAGTTTAACATATAAAAGTTGTAACGTATCTCACAGTCTAGTTGATTTGAATGGTAAAATACAGAGCGGGGTGTAGAGGGAACCTACTCTGCAGAGTAAATGGTCCTTGTAGCTGGAGAATTTTGACGCTGAAGTCCATATTTGAAGAGGTTTCCAGTAACCCAAGAAACTGAACTGGGATTGGGGAGAGACGGTGCCTGCTGCTGCTTCCCCTCCTCTCCGTTAGGTGCCGCTGTAACTGTCCACTGTCCCACCTCTACATCTGTTCCTCCCACAGTCACCTGCCACGGCTGCTGGCTCTTTGTCTAACAACGGAAAAGTGCGCCCGAAAATAATAGTCGACGTCTTCAAAACGTTTACAAGTGTATTTTGAACGAAGTGACGAAAGGAAGTAGCGACTTTTCATAATCGAAAAGGAACTGAAAGCCTCACTGACCGGAAGATGAATAATTAACAACATTAAATAAAAAAACAGCTGATGGTCAAGCGAGTGGTGGAGCTGCGCATGTGCGGATGGCTCTCCCTCCCAGTGGGCAGCTCGGCGCTTGTCTGTTGTAGAGTCATTTCCCAGCCGCCGGTGATTGTGGGTAAATGTGCCGCCATACGCCCATAAACATCTGAATCAATTAAATCCTCAAACCTCTCCCTTTGATTGCCCCTGTTAGTTTCACTGCCTCAGCAGAGGCATCGCTAGCACCACAAGGCTGATAAATCCCAAACTATTGTGCTGCCTTTACTATCATGCCTCACTCCTTCTATTGCAAGGGAATGGCAAACACCATGCCCCTAAGGTTTGCGGTTGTTACTCCCTACGCTGTTTGCTTCGTTGGTTTACCGGGCATACACCAAGCTTGGGTTGAGGCATATCTCGGTGGTGCACATACACCACAGGTGCTTCCAGCAGATGACCCCTGTGAACACCTAGGAATTTGTTGCTAGTTGGTGAACCCACACTACCGAACAATGAAGTTTACAGAATTGAGATGGTCACATCATCCAATAATTATTGACAGTATAATGCTAACGGGAAATTTGAGATTGATAGTGATGGAGAGGAGCTCCAGCTGCGTTCTGTTCAATCAAACACCAGTTCAAATAAAATTTAAACACTGATTTCTACTTTACAGATGTTTTTCACTGCAATATTTGACCGGGTATGTACAAACGAAAAACTGATAGATTCAGAGATTACGAGTTCACAGGTTGGAGGCTGATCTTATTAGGGATTGTCTCTTCCAGAGCTCACTCAGATTTAGTCGACATGGTGTCTGTCCATTGCACTGTAAGGCCGCGTGGAAATAATTCTGTATCAGTTGGGTCTGATAGTGGGCGTGTGAGAGATAACTTTTCATTATCTTCATCACCTATCTTATCGTCAGGCACACTAATGCATGGGCGTGTAGTCTCTGATTTTTTATGAGTGTGTTGGGATCATCCTGTCAATCGCAGTCTCTGGTACTGTGCGAGAGTGCTGGATTCGTTCCGTATGTGTCAAACTCTGGTACTCTATGAGTTACAGATTCTTTCTATATCTTATAGTCTATGGTGCTGCGTGTATGTGTTGGATTTATTCGGTATCCCTTTGTCTCTGGTACGGTGTGTTAGTGTTGGAATCATTCTTTAGGTATCACCCCCTCGTGCTGTGCGTGCGTGTTGGATTCATTATGACTCTGTCAACCTCAGGTACTGTGTGTGAGTGTTGGATTTATTCTTTATCACTTAGCCTCCGTTACTATTTTATTTGACCCCGCGATAGTGAATGCAGGGCAATATATTTCCAATTCAGAATGGTGAGTGACTTGGAGGGGAGCCTGCAGATGGTGGGCTGCCCATCTATCGGCTGCCATTGTCCGTCTAGATGGAAATGGTCATTGTTTTGGAAGGTGATGTCGAAGGTGCCTTAGATAATTCCTGCAATACGTCATGTAGATCGTACACACTGCTTCTGCCGTTCTGCATCATTGCTGGACGGAGTGTTTTTTTTATGGATCTGGTGACAGTCAATGCACTGCTTTGACCTGGACGGTGTCAAGCTTCTTAACTGATGTGGGAGCTGTACTAACCAAGTATAATGGGAAATATTACATCACAACACGGACTTGTGCCATGTAGTTGATGGACAGCCTTTGGGGAGTTAGTTGGTAGGTTACTTGTCGCAGAACTCTAAGCCTCTGACCTGCTCTTGCAGCAGCAGTGTGTATATGGTTTACCCAAATCCGTTGCTGGCCAATAATAACTCTGAGAATGTTGATAGTGGGGGATTCAGAGGTGGTAACGCCATTTAGTATCAAGGGGAGTTAGATGTATTGTATCTTATTGAAGATCGCCCTTGCCTGATAATTGTGTAGTGCGAATATTACTTGCCATTTTTCCGCCAAGCCTGGGTATTGTCCAGGCCATGCTGCATTTCGACATGGACTGCTTCATTATCAAATGTTTCATGTACGTTTATGAACGTTGTTCAATCTTCAGCAAATATCCACACTTCTGACCTTATGTAGGAAGGAAGCCCATTGATGAAGCAGTTGAATGTGGTAGTGCTTAGGAAGCTATCCTGAGGAACACCTGCGCTTGTGCCTTGGGGCTGAGGTGACTGACCTCCAACATCCAAAGCCATATTCCTTTGTGCGAGGTATGAGTTTTACTAGCGGAGATTTTCTCTGCAAAATCCGATTGATTCCGATTTTTCTAGGGCTCCTTTATCCCACGTTCGATCAAATGTGGCTTTGATGTCAAGCGTAGTCAATTTCGCCTCATTTCTGTAGCTCAGTTCTTATCTCCATGTGTGAACCACGACAGTAATTAGGTCTGGAATTTCGTGTCCCTGGAGGTAACAAAACTGGGCGTCACTGAGCAGATTATTACTAATGATCTGCTGCGTCATAGCATTGTTGATGACTCCTTATATTACTTTACTGATGATGGACAGTAGGGGCTGTAATTGGATGCGATGGATTTGTGGTGTTTTTTGTTTGAATGACATTCCTGGGCAATTTTTCACATAGCAGGGTGGATGCCAGTGTTGTAGCTGTAATAGAAAAACTTGGCTAGAAGGATGGCAAGTTCTGTCGAATAACACTTCAGCACTATAGCCAGAATAGTGCCAGGGCCCATAAACTTTGAAGTATTCAGAGCCTTGAGCCGTTTCTTAATATCACGTGGACTGAATTGCACGGCTGAAGGCTGGCATCTGTGACGCTGGCGCCCTCTGGAGGAGGCCAAATTTGGTTCATCCACACAGCAAGTCTGGCTGAATATTGTAGCACGTTATTCGGCATTATATTTTGCGTTGATGGGCCGGGCACCTCCATCATTGAGGATGGGAATATTTGCGGAGTCTCCTCCTCCAGTGAGTTGCTTAATTGTCCACCACCAATCACGACAGGATGTGATAGGGCTGCAGAATTTAGTTCTGCACTATTGGTTGTGGAATCGCTTAAAACTATCTATCACTTGCTTTGTATGCTATTTGGCACGCATACACTACTGTACATTAGCTTCGCCAGGTTGGCACTTCATTTCAGGGATGCCTGGTGCTGCCTCTGGCATGCACCAGTGCACTGCTCATTGAACCAGGATTGATCAATTGATTTGATGGTAATGGTGGAGTGTGGTATGTAATGGTTCATGAGATTGTAGATTGCATTCGAGTACGATTCAGCTGCTGCTGATAGCTCACAGCGCTTCATCGATGCACAGCCTTGATTTGCTACATCAGTTCAAAAGCTTTCCCATTTAGCACGGTGGGAGTGTCACACAACAAAATGGTGTCTATCGCCAATATGAAGCCGAGACTCCGTCTCCAAAAAGACTGTGCAGTTCTAAATCCTACCGATACTGTCACGGACAGATGCATCTGCTGTGAGTAGGTGGAGATGATGAAGCCAAATATGATTCTGCCTCTTGTTAGTTGCCTTACCAACTGCCGCAGACACAGGTTAGGAGATATATCCTTCTGCATTCGGTCAGCTCTGTCAGTAACCGTGCTACTGAGCCAATCTTAGTGGTGGACATTAAAGTCCCGTACCCAAAGTACATTATGCTCCCTTGCCACCTTCAATGTTCCCTTCAAGCCGTGTTCAATATGGAGGGACACTGATTCATTAGCTGAGGGAGGGCAACACGTGGCAATCAGCAGGAGGCTCCGTTGCCCCTATTTGACTTGATACAATGAGCCTTCATTAGTTCAGTACAAGAAGTTGTGCAATCCCTTGGCAATTCCCTTTCAAAAGTATACCACTCTGCTTGTGGGACGGGACAGACATAGGAATATTTTTGGCGTTGCCTGAGATATTCGTTCTACGTGTGCATCCGTGAGAATGGCTGCGTCAGGCTGCCCCTTGAGTTGTCTGTGAGAATGCTCTTGAAATGTTGGCACTCGGCCGCAGATGTTTGTCAGGAGAACGTGGCAATGAGGACAGGACAGGTTGCCGCTGCAATTTTCGTTGCCAAGGTATATGTCGGGTGATCTATCCGGTTTCAATGATTTTTTGTTTGCATGTGTGTACATTACGACTTTTAGATCCTGTGTATGCATGTGTGTACATAACCACGTGTTTATTGTTTGTGTGTAGGTAACCACTTATTCACTGCTTGTGTGTATGTTTGCAAAAAAAACAGTTCTTTATTGTTTCTGTGCATTTGTGTGCAAACACACAAATAATGAGCCAGCAGTCATGTTCAAACTTATACCCAGACAATTATCAAGTTGATTTATACATACATACACGTTAGTAATAAAAATGTTTATATGTGCACATACATATAATAAGCAAGTTGTGTCAATAAATAAACATATGCTTGTGTATATGTGTGTACATAAATACTTGCATATTGTTTGTCTGGGTCTACGTATCCTCTTGTTTACTGCTGGTATATGCCTGTGCAAAACCATTTCTTCCCTGTGTATTTGTGTATGCTTTTATGTGACAACCTTACTATTGTTTTTGTGCAGGTGTGAAAACGTCGATTTAAAACATTTGTGTGTGTGGGGAGGTGTGTGTGTGTGTGTGTGTGGGTGTGTTTCTATGTTTGTGTGTGTGTGTGTGTGTGTGTGTGTGTGTGTGTGGGTGGGTGGATGTTTTTCCATGTGTGTGTGGGTGTGTATATGTGTGTGTGTGGGAGTGTGGATGTGTGTGGGTGGATGAGTGTGTTTCTATCTGTGTTTGTGTGTGTGCGTGTGGGTGGGTGAATGTGTTTCTGTGTATGTGTGTGTGTGTGCATGTCTGTGGGTGGCTGGCTGTGTGTGTGTGTGTGGGGGTGGGTGTGTATCTATGTGTGTGTGTGGGCGTGTGTGGGTGGGTGGGTGGGTGGATGTTTTTCCATGTGTGTGCGGGTGTGTATATGTGTGCGTGTGGGAGTGTGGATGTGTGTGGGTGGATGAGTGTGT